>NC_056040.1:27416697-27724389 GCF_004379255.2 Salvia splendens
TCACCATATCATCAATCTTATACATCATTCTCATATTTCATCAACAACTTAAACCATACCTCATTTTCCTTGGTTGAGCGTGATGCGTGGATGTTGAGCCTTCGTGACACTTCTAGTCAATAAGGGTTCACTAATTTAGACTTAAAGTGAAAGAAGACTCTCGGACCAGAGCGAAAGAACAAAGCTCTGATACCACTCTGTCACGACCGCCCATACTAGGGGTACCACAAACGCGGCGATCGTGACCGACATGCATGGATAACGTTTTTAAAAGAAAATCCTAATTAACTTAAAGGAAGAAAGAAATTTTAGTTTAAAGAAGTTTAAGGTTAAAATTTTACTATTAATTAGAATAGGCTTATAATAAATACTTTTAAAAGAAATAGCGGAGAAAATAACTTAAAGAAAACCAATTAACTTCTAAAGTAGACCATTTAATTTAATTCAAGAAAACACCATTTTCAAAAGATAATTTAATTACTTGGTTAAAACCTAACACAACCATACATGTTCAAACACAGTACGAAAAGATTAAAGTCTTGAGACATAGTTTAAAATATAGCAGCGGAAAATAAGGTTTAAAGAGAGTCAAGGATCACGCCTATGTATGAAGACACAACGCATCCTAAGGCTAGCTCAACATCCTTCGCAACATCCTGCTCAACCTGCAAAATTTTAAAAGAAATTGCAGGGCTGAGTACTTGTTGTACTCAATGGGCTCATGCCGAAAACATTTTATATAGTTATGTCATCCATACCAGTGATCTCGAGTTTTTATATGAAATTAAGAAATTACCACGAGAACACAAAAACATTTCGTAGACTGGCCAGTCAAATAATCTCCCCATTTTCAACAATCCATCAATCACAACATCAATCCGCAGTGCGACGAAAGTGTGGCCACACTATTCGCCCATGAGACCGACCGACTAGCAAGGACGGCTCACGATCCCACCAGTGTACACAGCCTGATAGGGTTTGCGGCCCTACTCAGACCCGAATTCGTTTCACATCACAACCATATAGCCTAACGGAGCAAGCTCAGACGAACTAGGCATCAGGCAACAATCTCATAAACAAAAATATTTTGGCATGACATAACAGTTAAACCACCCTTATAACGCCACATAGTATTTTCGGAAAATAAAGAGGTTTGAAAAAGAAAGCCCACCACGTTCGCTTAACAAATCACAATCCAACGTATGGCAACTCTCGTTCCTCGAGCTCACGTATACACAATCACCCTTGTCAACGACAACACAATCAGCCTTCCATAAGTTTATATGATCATGCAAGTCCTATTGTTCCTTTTATCATTCTCTTACTCATCCCAACATTCACCAACACAAGAAAGACATGTCATAATATTTTTCTCAAATCACACATGCATCATATAACTCATCAAAACTTAGTACAAAAGATATTTTCACATAACAACGAAACTGGCAGAACTGTGCGGTTGGTTTGTAAAAATCACCAAAAATTCATCCGACCTCATATGAAGCTAATAATTGGTCACAACACAGTAGACACAATCAAATCCATTCAGGTAAAGTTTCACACTCAAATCATGTCATTTGTTCAGTCAAAACATTAATACAATTCTCTGGTCGGAATATAAAAATTCTGGCAGCATTGCACAGTTCATTTGAAAAATTCACCATAAATTCATACGATGTCCAATAAGGTTGAAATTTTTACACGACTCAGAAGACACTTCAAATTTTCACATAGTTCAAGAATAACATCAAACGGAGGTCATTTAGTCAGTCAAACAGAATACGAAACTTTCTGGGCGAGAACACAAATTTCTGGCAGAATTGCGCAGTCAACTTCAAACATTTTTCAAAAATTCATTTTTCGACAAAAATTGCTGAAATTTACACGAGACACAGAGAACACCTTGAAATTAACTCAGTAAAATCTTCATACCAAAATTCGATCGTTTGATAGGTCAATTACATATCAGAAACTACTGTTCGAACGTCACAGATTTCAGACTCACAAATTCGAAATTAGGGTTTCTTCCTCAATCATCCAAATACCAATTCTCATGTTTATAACACGAAATCATGCTTGATAAGACTCTCATAAACATGTTTGCACATAAACTTACATCATTCACCAAGGATTCAAAACAAATTTCATATAACCTCAAATCAAATCGCATACTATCAAAGTTCTCATGCAAACTCAATTTTCCCACCGATTAATTTTGAGATCTATGATTCCTACACCCACTACATGCATGTAGGATTCAAGAACATGGTTCAAACGAAAAGAATGAGGAAAAGTGAGCAAATATACCTTCTTTGACAAAAATGAATCGGTAGAAACAATGAACGAAGCGATTCGCCGGAGACTCTTGAAAATAAACTTCAACGGATCAAGAACAAGGATGGAATGGAGGATTTTTGGAGAGAAAGAGTGGGAGAGGAGAGAGGCGTGTGGGAAAGAATGAGGGAGAGGGAGGCGTGTGAAAATAGTGGCTAGGGTTGGGGTTTAGTTTGTTTTATGTATTAGGTTTAATTTACACCCAAATAAAAATAAATAAATTGTGGGGGAATAAATAAAAAGTCCCAATATTAGAACACAAGGTAGGCGTGTATTTTGAGGAGATTAATTTCAAAATTTGCTGATTTAATTAGCAAGGAATGATAACCATATTTAAATCCTCAATTAAATGGGAATATGATTTAAATTTGGAATTTTTTTATAGGAAAAGACTCCCATAAAATAGGTAACAAATAAATTAATTTCCACAAGGAAAATAAAAGCATAATGGGCGTGTGATATGGATGAGAGCAAAAAGGAAATATTCGTATCCTCAATTAATTAGACATGGGTATTAGGATGATATTTAATTGAATAAAAGGGATTCCACAAAATAGGAAACAAATAAATTATCCTCCAAAATTTAGTGAAGGGGCCGAAAATTATTAGGCTTAAATAGCCAAGGAAATATTTCAACTCTTTATTTATTTTAGGTGAAGAAATAAAATGTGGCATGATTTAATTGGATTTAATTCAATTAATTAGACATAGGTATTATGATGATATTTAATTGAATAAAAGGGATTCCACAAAATAGGAAACAAATAAATTATCCTCCAAAATTTAGTGAAGGGGCCGAAAATTATTAAGCTTAAATAGCCAAGGAAATATTTCAACTCTCTATTTATTTTGGGTGAAGAAATAAAATGGGGCATGATTTAATTGGATTTAATTCAAAAGAAAGGAGTCAACAAGGCATCAATTAAATCAAAGAAAAATAATTCATCCTCCTATTTTAAATAGGGGATTTTCGAAACTCCCAAGGATAATAGGCTAGAGTTCGAATTTCATGTAGTACAATTTAGGGATCATTTGGTTTGGATTTAATGTGGATAATTATCCCAAAACAATTAATTAAATCCAAGAAATGAAATTCTATTTCAATAATTAGAAAGGGCCGAAAATTCCAATGAATTGACTCGAGAAAATATGCATGCATGATCCTATTAATTATTCCCCACATTGGAAAATATAAAATACCAAGCACTTCGTTCCACATCACTCACGACAATTATTTCACGCAGTTCACTTAATCACATAGAAACAAAAGTTTCATAATCGAAATTTCAATTAAATCTATAAAAAGAGTCACAAAAATTTGGGATGTTACACCTGCCTCAGTAAGGCCACCGGACAGAGCTAATATCAGTCAAATCACCTTGAGATCTGGGTGAGGATATGAAGGTCCAGCGATGAGGAAGGATGGAGAAACAACTCCAGTTAAGGGCAAAAAATGGAAGGATCTAGTTCTTGAGTCTAAAAATTTTGAAGCAGGAAGTTTCGAAAGACGAGATGACCTTCGTGAAGGTGATTTGAGGAAACAATTACCGAGTATGGCTGAACCATTTTTCCTAGACCCAGAGCTAGAAGTGGAAAATGAGGTAGTCAGGAAAGAAACAGGAGAGTTTTCAGCTGGAGGATCTACAAGTGCAGAGAAGCAATTGAAACTGTTCCCGCACCGAGGAGGGGCAAAGAAGAAGAAGGATGAGCCGGTGGATTTCATGGATATCTTTGTGAAGTTGGAGATAAACCTGCCATTCTTGCAAGCTTTGAAATTGCCGGTATTCAGTAAGTTCATCAAGGAGTTTATAGCTGGGAAGACAAGGCATAGTGGGAAGATTCTGATTGGAGAAAATGTCTCCGCGGTGATTCAGAAGCGAAGGATGCCCTCGAAATGCACTGACCCAGGTATGTTCACTCTACCTATTTCAATCGGTGATGTCAGAATTGAGCGTGCCATGTGTGATTTAGGAGCATCGATAAATGTTTTACCGCTTTCCATTTACAAGAAGCTGGTAGGAGTAGGGATGGTGAATACAATGGTGGTGATCCAATTGGCGGATAGATCGTGCATTTGTCCAGAGGGAGTCTTAGAAAATGTTATCGTCAAAGTTCATGATTTTTTGTATCCCGCCGATTTCCATGTTATCAAAATGAATGACGATGAGTTTGCTGAGTCTAGTGGCATACTCTAAGGGAGACCTTTTCTCTGTACTGCCAAGACCATAATTTATGTTTTTGATGGAACCATATGCCTGGATTATAATGGGAAAAATATACATTTAGCATAGATGAAGCAATGAAGAAACCATTAGATGTTGAGAATATGCATGCTATCGATGTTATTAACCCCTGATCCAGGAATATCTTGAGACTGAGTTGATGCAGGAGCAGATTGATAATTCAGAATTAAGTAACTCTATTGACAGAGAAGTAGCTGGATGGTGCGAGGCAATGAATACAAGGAAATTATCAGATGAAGAGTTGGCCGAAGCTATTTCGGAATTTTGTACGAATCCAGAGTCGGCCAGGTCAAGGGGATTAGCTCATGTAACTAGTTTGGGAAATTCTTCCAGGTCTGGGAAGGGAATGACAACAGATGCTATAGAAAAAAATCCATTGCCCCAGGACACAAGTACCCCCAAGAAGGAATTAAAGACGCTTCCGCCAGGACTCAAGTATGCCTACCTAGAAGAGAACGAGACTTTCCCGGTAATCATCAACAGCGATTTGGCCGAGGAACAGGAAAGGGAGCTACTGGAGGTAATCAGGAAGAACAAGAAGGAAATAGGATGGACTCTCTCAGACCTAGTCGGGATCAGTCCTAATCTTTGCATGCACCACATCAGGCTGGAGGAGGGTGCGAAGGCATGTAGAGACCCCCAACGCAAGCTGAATCCAAATATGATAGAGGAAGTTTTGAAGGAAGTTTTGAAGTTGCTTTCGCTGGGAATCATCTACTCTATTACAGATAGTGAATGGGTCAGCCCGGTTCACATGGTACCTAAAAAGTCAGGAATTCAGGTAGTTACGAATGATAAGAATGAATTGGTGCCTACCCGACTTGTCACTGGGTGGAGGATGTGCATCGATTACAGAAAACTAAATGAAGCAACCAGGAAGGATCATTTTCCCTTACTCTTCATTGATCAGATGCTAGAGAGGTTGGCTGGGAAGCAATATTTTTGTTTTCTTGACGGGTAGACCCCTAGGATCAAGAGAAGACTACATTTACGTGTCCCTTTGGCACGTATGCTTATAGAAGAATGCCGTTCGGACTGTGCAATGCGCCAGGCACTTTTCAACGCTGTATGATGAGTATCTTCTCGGATCTACTAGAGGACTGTATTAAGATTTTTATGGATGACTTCACTGTATATGGGAACTCTTTCGAGTCCTGTTTAGCTAGCTCGGACGTAGTATTGAGGAGGTGCCAGGAAAAGAGTTTGGTCCTTAATTTCAAGAAGTGTCACTTCATGGTACCCAAGGGAATCGTCTTGGGGCATGTGGTTTCGGAGAAAGGCATACAGGTGGACCAAGCAAAGGTTGAAGTGATTTCGAAGTTGCCTTACCCAACGAATCAGAAAGAAGTTAGGGGATTCCTAGGGCATGCAGGTTTTTACAGAATATTCATAAAAGATTTCGCGAAGATTGCCTAACCGCTCACCAATCTGTTGCATAATGATGTTGATTTCGTTTTCGACGAAGAGTGTAAGCAGACTTTTCAATTATTGAAAAACAAATTAGTATCTGCCCCTATTATCAGAGCACCCGACTGGAGTCAACCGTTTGAGATAATGTGTGACGCGAGCGACTTCGCAGTGGGGGCGGTGCTAGGTCAAAGGATTGATGGAAAAAATTACATGATCTTCTATGCATCGAAGACACTCAACCAGGCCCAGAGAAACTATGACACCACGGAAAAGGAAATGCTGGCAGTTGTGTATTCATTTGAGAAATTTCGCCCATACTTACTAGGGTCGAGAGTGATAGTTTTCACCGACCATGCGGCTATCAAGTACTTGCTGGCGAAAAAAGAATCCAAGCCAAGATTAATCCGTTGGGTGTTGCTTTTGCAGGAATTCGATTGGGAAGTCAGAGACAAAAAAGGGACAGAGAATAAAGTGGCTGACCATATGAGTCGGATTTTCCCGGGAGAAACGGAGGAAGCTATACCTGATGCATTCCCGGAGGAGCATCTGTACTATCTAGGAAAATTTCATGGACCTATCAGTTGGGAAATGATAATGGCGTTAGCAGGTCCAAGAGACTCTGAGAAAGGGAAATGTCATCTGAACACTGAGCCTTGGTTCGCAGACCTGGAAAATTACTTGGTCACAGGGGAGGTGCCCAGTTCACAAGAAATTTCCCGAGCCCAGAAGATGAAGCTCAAAAGCGAGGCAAAATATTGTTTCTGGGACAATCCTTACTTGTGGAGGATGGGAGCTGACCAGGTGATCAGGAGATGTATCCCCGAATGGGAACAGAGGGACGTGCTTAATCATTCCACCGCAGCTTGGCTCCCGCGGGAGCCAATCACCGAATTGAGATCCCCCTTGACCAAGTAACTTTACTTTAAGTTTTTCTTTATTTTCTTTCAGTTTTTAGATGTTTATGTGTTTGCTGTTTTATGCTTATGCTTGTGTTAGTTTACATGCCTTTTGATGTATCTAGTAGTCTACGTTTTATATGTCTTCTCCCACTTAGCCCGTTGCTCGGTCTAAGTGTGAGAAGTTTGTGTTGCTTTTGGGCATGTTTTGTTTTTTGTTCTGATGTAATTCTCCCACTTAGCCCGTTGCTCGGTCTAAGTGTGAGAAGTTATTTTTGTTATGTGTTTTGTGTTTTGTTATTACTTCTCTGTTTCCCCCCTTCACTAGGATAGCTTGGGGACAAGCTTGAGTGAAGAGGGAGGGGGAAGGAGTAGTACAGTTTGTGTTTAATATCGATAGGAGTCTTAAGGTCTAGGTTTTTGTGTGTCGCATGAGCTAGTGAATATAATACGACAAGATTCCCTTAGTAAGAGCAATTGATAATAGGATGCATGTCAACTTTGAGGCTTTTTTCCTTAATAAGCTGAAGTCGGTTTGAATGAAGTAAGGACGATAGAGGATGCCTTAGATAACCTAGTTGTGAAGCCCCTCTATAAGAGTGAGTTATAAGCCGAAACCTTGTGAGCTAACTGGTATAAAAAGGGGCCACCATTTGATGCTTAGGGAGTAGAGTCAAAATGAGGAAAATAAAAAATTGGGTTCTGGAGGTATAAGCTGGACAAAGTTAGAAGGAGAAAAATAAAAAATTGGGTTCTAGAGGTATAAGCTGGACGAAGTCCAGGAAAAGAGGTATAAGCTGGACAAAGTCCAGAGGAGGAATAAAATAAAAAAAATCAGAGGTATAAGCTGGACGAAGTCCAGGGGAAATATAAAAAAATGGTAAGAAGAGGAATAAAAGAAAAAATCCTAAGGGCAGGAAACAATAGTACCCTGATAAAAAGGGGAACTCTAGGAAGGAGAAACTCTCATAACCCGACGCATCAGTGGTATAACTTTGACTTAAGAGTGAATCGATCCTAACATCCCTGGTGAGGAATGAGTGGTCGAGTGAATCCAACAATTGGGGAGTCAAAGGGCTATCTTGACAAACTGACAGACCGATTAGGTAGAAGAAGGAAAGGGGAGGATTTGGAGACTGTAGACGAATCGGATAGACCTTAAGCTTGTGGGGACGGCTGCCCAAAAGTTGAAGTTAGTTCATGCCTTTGTGTTTTCTTCGTGTTTTTCTTTAAGTGTTTATTTTCTCTTTGTGAGTCTGTTAGTGTGTCTAGATCTAGGAGTTTGTGTTTCATTTGTGTTTGTAAAGTCGGTCATAGGATAATCATGCATTGAAATTCGCCTTATTTTGTTTTCTTGTCTTTATACTTGAGGACAAGTATGGTTTAAGTGTGGGCAGTTTGATAAGGCTAATTTCATGCATTGATTAAGGGGTTAAATTCGTGTATTTACGGGGTCTAACACATCTTTTAAGCCAGGTGTGTGGAGAGTTTCGCCAGGTCTAGGAAGAAGGAGGAAGATTTACATGGTGAGGGGAAATAGCGATAAAAGTGAGCATTGTGGAGAAAATGACTAGACGGAGGAGATCACGGATGCTGAAGGGCAGAATAGAGATTTCTGTGAAGGTTTCCAGAAGATCAACCCCGCACCTATATAAAGAAAAGAGCAAGGACTTTTTGAAGGGCTCCCATCTCTCGGCACTTTTAGCTCTCTTAGCTCACTCGCACACTCTACACACTTGTTTTATCGGGAACTTGAGGGGGTTTCGGTTTGGGTTTCATTTTTCTGTTAAGTAGTTGGGTAACACCGTCCTCACGGAGGGCGAAGATACAATTATTTGCTTTCAATTTATTTTGCAGTCGTGAATTTCACCGAGCTTCGCCGTTCGAAGCTCGACTTTGTTTTCTATTGAATTCTCGTTATCCATGCATTTTCTGTTTCTGAATTTACTTTGCTGTTGTTGATTTTGATTATGGATGTGATTGGTTTTGAATTTGACGTAGTTACTGAATTGGATGTTTGATTTTACGTTGGTTACTGAGTTTGAGTGGAATTGTTGGAAGCTTGTGTCGATCGGGGCAGATCTGTTGAATCGGAAGTTATGGAGTTAATCTTGTGGGTTGTTGGGTTTGGAATTCTTGGATCCGGAGTGGATTAAGCATCCGACATCTGGATCAGAACAGAGTTAGTTGTGGTCGATGCCTGAGTTTCGTATTTTCGTTTCATTCCGTCTCGCATATGTAGATCTGTTTTATTTCTGGCTAATTGCAAGTTTCCGACGTCCGAACTTTTACATTTTTCTTGAATCTGGATTTGTGCTCTGTTTTCTTCATGTTCGCATTTGATTCGGGTAATGAGATGCTCACCGTTGTTAGTTAAATTTTTAGTTTGTTATTTGCAGCTTTTATTCCGTACTTGCTATTTCTGGAACATGGTCCCCACTGTTTACTCGCTTTCTGTATAGCTAAATTAGGAAGTTGTTCGCCCAGTCTAGAAAGTTAGTTTAATATTTAGTAGTTATGAGGATGTTCAATGTTAGCATGATGTTTTCAGTTTCCTAGGTCTAGTGTCGTATTTTGTTCCTAAGTCTAGTAATAGTTACACCTCAACCCAAATTTGAGTGGCCGCAGCCGTACACCTTTCCAGAGTCTTCTAAATGCTTTCTTACGCGTCTATCTTCGTGGGATCGATCCCTGCTTCCCTGTACTAATTCATAGTATAGCGGGTTGAGGGTTTTGAATGCGGAATCTGTGTGTCCAACGACTGAGACTTATGAGATCCTCAGAGTTCCTAGACCTTGTGATCTAGCGGATTCTCTGGTTTGA
Source organism: Salvia splendens (assembly GCF_004379255.2). Taxonomy (NCBI): domain Eukaryota; kingdom Viridiplantae; phylum Streptophyta; class Magnoliopsida; order Lamiales; family Lamiaceae; genus Salvia; species Salvia splendens. The sequence goes on from NC_056040.1 coordinate 27,426,404, forward strand.
GAAGCTCGACCTAGCATCAAAGCACACACGATTCTCCAGACACTTCACACATTTCTCATAAAACATGTCAAAATACCAAAATGAATAAAATATGCAAATAATGGACATGTAATGCAACTATGACATTCAAAACGGACCAAAAAATGCCTTTAACATAATGCAAAATCCAAGCGTATCAGTTGTAATGTAGACTCTTTGGACGGTAGGGAACATTTAGGCTATTGTGACTGAAGAATATAATTGAAGCACACATCTCCACAATAACCATTCACCGAAATCACTGTCAAATAAGCTAGATTTCATCAAGCTTCCTCCTAACTTCCAAGACCCACTTATTCATATCCCCATCACACTTTTTATTTATTTACATTATTTTTCTTCTAGTCTTCGTCTAGCTTATACCTCCTTTTTTTTATTTACTTAGGCCCCTTCCTTGAACACTTACGACAATGTGCTTCCCTTTCTTATAGGCTTTCACTTCAGAGTGCTTCCCTTTCTTATAGGCTTTCACTTCAGAGAGTGATTTAAACATTGCTTTCCAACAATCAAACACAGTTTTAGCTCTGAAGGCTAACTAGAGGTTTCACAAGTGTATGAGGGTAATCAAAGAATGCCTAACTTCATCCCTTAAGTTCACATCCACTATATAGACTTGACATGACGGTGAGCAAGTTCTAGAAACAAAGACAAGTACTCAATCAAATCACACATGAAAGAAATACGGCTCAAATCTCACAGGGATTAGCATTGACCAAGCAAACAAGTACTTCACTCACAATTAAATCATGATTTGATTACCCAAGTCCCTATACATTCTAACCAAAATTTTCAAGCCAAAACAATTATCATCATCAGCTATTAACCCATTGCTTAGCACAAATTATCTTGCAGTCATCCATATTCAAATTCGAGTACCACAGGCGGGACTTACGCCAAATGACACAAACTTAAGCAAAATAAAAGCAAAATAGTCTCAAGTACACATCCATTAAACAAGTGGAGAAAGAAACAACCAATCCACATCAGAACCCCCCCAAACTTATTCAAGACAGAGGATAGAATAAGTTTGAAGAGAAGGGGATGGTTGAGATACCTTTATTTCGAAGGCGGTGGGAACCTCGCGTAGTATGCCCGGTAGAAAGCCTGATTCTCTGCATCACTAGCGTCGAGCCGAGTGTGCAGGTGCTGAATTCGTTCCCCTTAGTGGTCTAACCGGTTCCCAAAGTTGTCTAACAGGGTGTCACACTGGGCCCTCCACGCCATGGCATCCGCGTTCCATTGTTGCACCTGAGTCCAATGAGCTTCCTGCTACTCTTGGCCTACCTGAAGTGCTCGTACCCCTACAGCTATTTCTGCCAATTAACTGTCTCTGGATGGTCTCCCTTGCGGTCGGCTCCTCTTGGACCGACTACTCTGGCCAACTTCATGCTCAGTGGCGATTTCATCATCCTTCTCGTCCATGACTGCCAGTGCATTTTGAATCTGCAGGGGCTCCTCTGGAATATTGGGCTGCGGAATATGATGTGGGGGTACATACGCTGGCATAGCATCGGAAGGGCCTTCCCCTTGAGGGGGGTCACTCTCGATCTTCTCCAGATGAGCCGGAGTGTTCATTTTCCAGTTTGCCTGGTAACCCCATCCTCCAACCGTGAAGAGCTGTGGGTCGGGGAATCTGATGCACGTCCCTGCGTCTATCTTGAAGTACCCCGCACCCCGTCCATCAACCAAGATAATGTCGGCCTTCACTTTATAGGCCAAAGCAGCTACAACTCCCCCAGACCAAAGCAACTACAACACCGTGGACCCGGGATCTTGTGTTTGTCCCTCAAAGCTGACCCCAAATTTATAGGCCAAAGCAGCTACAACTCCCCCACACCAAAGCTTGTCGTTCTTCTTCCTCGACTGCCTCTCCAAGTACTTGTTTATATAGTGGCCCATGTTGACCCTCCTACGGCTGAGCATCCCCCATAATAAGAATAACATTTATGTTGAAATGCTACTTGCTTCCGTGTGGCCGAAGGGGAAATAGACCAAGGCCTTCACCATATACCTTACGACTAAGTTTCTGATCGCGTTGGTTTTGGCTCTAGGTGGGTTGAAAGTCCCCTTGTCGTTGATCATTCCCCAAAATTCGTTTCGATTGTAGTCTGTAGGCCGAGGGTCATCAATAAGTCCTTCTTCACCTTCTTCCAACAACTGGAAGAGCTCATTGAACTCTGCGACAGTGAGGTTGTGTTCTTCATTCATGAGCCGGAAAGACATCGACTCTATCTTCTTTCCTGAGGTCTGCACATTGAGTGTGGTGAAGAACTCCACTGTGAGGGCCTTGTATGACCCGAACTTCTGCGTGAACAGGTATGTGAGGTGCCCTGATTCAGCGATGAGGTCCCATGATTGCTTGATACCGAGGCCATTAAGCGTGCCCCAGTTGGGATACCTTGAAGATAAGCCGTCCAACGCGGCTAAGGCTTCCCATTTCTTCGACTCCCCTTTTCGAAGGGTGACACCAACCCTTTGAGGTTTGAGGGTGTTTGAGGCCATGTGAATGTGTACCTTGAATGAGGAATATTAGAAAAAGGACTCAATTACTATTTGGAAAATCAAAAGATTTGGAAATTTTTTAAAACAAATAAAAGTTTAAAAGCAATAAACAACTAATTGCAAATAAATCACGGAGATAAAAGTATAGAGATAAGGGAATTCCAGGGATGTGCGTTCACAGTTATGGTTATACAAATTCCAACTACAATACCCTTGCACAGTTCTTACTTTGATAGAACGAGTCACCTAATTTATGCTCATGCGATGCAAACGTTGGTTACAAACATTAGGGTCGTCAATCCTAAATACGTAACTCCTAAAAGCTCCTAAGACCCTTGAAAAGTCCTCACTCTCAATTAACAATGTCGTTTTAAAGGAAGCTAATTGTAGTGTCTATTAAGTGGATCTAACTCGCCAACCTACTCTCACGATTATGTAGTAAGTTATATTAAATCATCACAGAATGTGCCACTCAAACGTGAAGCATTATCTAACAACTTAAGGAAGAAACAAAGTAAGAATAAAACGGATATTAAATAGAAAAAAGAATTGTATAACCAAAGTCGTTACAAACACATCCCCAGAATCCTATGAATTTAGTTACACATGATAGAATAATCTAAAAACATAGATTGAAGGGAAGACAATGAAAACATAAAACTAAAGCAAATAAAACCCAAAGGCTGAATCCTTGTAACTTTTATGATCTTGAATCATTCTTCAACTCCTTGCACAATGAAGTACTCTAACTTTTAAACTCTGGAAATATATTGCAAAAAGAGGTTCCTAATGATGAAGCTTGAGGGGGTATTTATAACTGAAAATTCGTCCTCCTCAAATAAGGAAAAAGACTGCAAAGTATGGTAAATCTTGGGGAGCAAGTAGGGCAATTTCTGTGCGCCGCATATTTCCAGCGGGCCGCTGCACCTTGGCCAGCGGTCGTTGCACGATGTCTCGTAGCTACTGGAACTTTTGGAACAGTCGCCACGCACTGCCCAACGGTCGCTGGGCGTGTTCTTCAATCCATGCATAACTTTCCCGGAGCGGACAGCTGCTGACTTGGCGGTCACTGGCAGCCAGTGGTCACAGGCAGTGTTGCAGCGGTCGCTGGACACTCCCAGAATCTTCAGATTTCCAACTTCGTCTTATAGCTATCTTTTTTGGCTAAAATATGCACATTTCTCACAAAACACGTCAAAATACCAAAATAGATAAAACATACAAAATATGGACTTGAATTGTGAACCGAATACAAAATACGGGCTATTCAAATTGGTAACATAGCTATTCAGATTGGTAACATAGCTACCAAACACACAAATAAACCCAGATTACTCTCTTTATCTAGCCGTAACATAGCTACCAAACGGCCCCTAACTATTTAAAACGGAAACTAAAGATCCAATGACCAGCTGATCTAAACCCATCCTATTCGAACTCCTAGATGGCTAGATCTGCGGTTGTGATACAATTAGATATTACATCTCTTTTTCTCTCTTTCGAACTGAGATGATCGAGCATACCATCCGCATACTTTATTTTTATTTTATCTTCATATATTTCATTTAACATATTTTCTTAATTTCAATAATTTCAATGTCCAAAAGAACTCTCTAAGTAAGTTGGGACAGAAAGAGTATTTCATTAGCGATAATGTAATGGAGATTTGGTAAATGCTAAAAAGCATGCGTATGATCCTTTTATCTAATCTGTTGCATACCGAATTGCGTTCTAGATTCGTTCTAGATTCGATATTCAAATTCTGCGAATTAGCTAATAATTTTCAGAATTCATTATATGAGATCCTCGAGAATAGGGATATTCTATATATAATTGTCAACTAGTACCTTAATTGATGCTATACTACTTCAATCGGCAAAAAATGGCCTTATGGCACTGGTTTTAGTGGAAAAGAGATAATGGAAAATGAGATTTCCATCATTAAAGAGAATTTTTTTTACTATAAATAGATATGGACTAATTTGGTTGCACGTTGATGTAAACTCAATTGTGTAAAAGCATGATAAATCTAGGAAAAAGCGTCGCGTAGACAGTGAGAGCATCCACAATGGTTTTCGCCCAGCCATAGCCCAGCCACAAACTCATCCTGCCACATCATCAGTACTAAAAATCCTGCTGCCACATCATCAGGACAAACAAATAGCCCAACAATAGCCTAGCAATAGCCTAGCCACATCACTCCTAATTATATAAAACAAATAATAATTGACAGTCACACAAAATACGGAATTAAATTTACGACACAGATACGGGAAAATTCAATAATATTATTTAAATTTAAAAAAGTACATTAAAATTAATACATTAATTTTTAAAAAAATTACATTATTTAAAAAAAACCCGACCTCCACCTCACTCCTCGTCTCCATCGCCCCCGTCGCCACCGTCGCCGCCGCCTCCGTCGCCGCCGGTACCCCCCCAGTGCCGCGGTGGCCTTCAAATCGTCACGCATGCTCACGAGCAATGCGTGAAGAAAGCTCTTCTCCTCGGGGTCCTCTGCCGCCTTCCAATCGGCTAAGATCTTGACCATCAGAGCACGCGTTTATTGACGCACGAAGAATTTGAGATCCTCTGTCGACTGGCCAAGGGGGGATGCCGACTGGACCTCCTGGGACCCCCGGAGCCCCCCCTTGCCTCCCGTTGCGCCCGCCTTTGACCAACCGGGCGAGTTCGGCGAGCGAACGATGGAGGGGACGGGATCTCCTGAGCACCCTCGGGGAGGTCGTGGGAACCGCCGCTGCTGCCGCTGTAATCACCGGTATAGTTCAGTCGTTGCTTCTTCGGCCAGCCAGCGTCGACACCTGCCTAGAACTTCTCGGAGTCATTCAGCACCTCATAGCAGTTCCAGTAGGTGAACTCCTTATACAACCCGGGCTGGGAGAAGGCTTTCTCCGCTATCCTCCTGCAGTCATCCTCCGTTTGGCCACTGCTCTGCATGCAGAGGGCGTTGGCGTACAAGCCCAAAAATCAGGAGACCCCAGCCCTGATTCTGTCCCACGCCTTTCGGCACTCCTCCCCGGTGCACAGCCTCCCCTACGGGCAAAATGCCTTGTAGGCTGCTGCTATTTTGGCCCACATGTTGACGATCCTCTGATTGTTCGAAGTGAGGGGATCATCGCAAACACTCACCCACGCCTTGGACAGCGCGATGTTCTCTGCATCCGTCCACTTTCTCCGTACCGAGCAGTCGTCCTCACCCGGCTGCGACGACTCGCCGACCCTCTTGCCCTTCTTCTTTGGGGGGCCCCGACCCCGCCCTACTCCCCCCGTTTGAACGGGAGTTTTCGGAACACCGAGAAGATCAAACCCCAACTCCTCTAAGGAGAAAGTCTCATATTGGGTGAACTGCACCTCCGTTGGGGTCGACGTGTGCGAAGAAGCAGTCGTAAAATCAAAACTGGGGCGATAGACATTGTCCCCCCTCCCCGGCATCGTCTGCATCCAGGGTGCCCACCCCGGCATCATCTGCATACTGGGTGCCCACCCCGGCATCGTCGGTAACCCCCCGGCATACTCCCCCCGGCTGCCATCCCGGGAATCATCTGCTGCCATGGGTACATGTTGTAGTACTCGGACATCGGACCCCATACATCTCCCACGGGTACCGGGGGAGTTTGAGACCCGCTCGTCATTGGAGTACCTTCGTTGTTGTTCTTCATTTCACGTTGTTGATCTTGTACAGAAATTAAGATAGAGAGAGTACTCGTTAAAACAAGTGGTGCGAGTGAAAATGACGTGCAAAGCGCGTATATATAATGTTTCGAAAATTTTTTTTTAAAAAAAGAAAATTTCGCTCGCCGATCGCTCGCCGGACCGGAGCCTGCAATGGCCGCGAGCGGACCGGCCAGCGCTCGCGGATCGGCGTGCGCTCGCCGGTTGCAATGGTTCGGCGAGCGAACCGGCGAGCGCCGGAGATCGGCCAACCGGTCCGCTCGCTGCCATTGTGGATGCTCTGAAGTCAATGATTGAAAAGAAGAAATTAAAAATAATATTTTTTGAATTTGTTTTAAGATTTATTTTGATATTTCATACTTATCTTTTAAAGTTGTATTCACTAAGGATTCCGGATAAATTAGGTTATTCACAACGCTAGAGGTTGAGGAGGGGTTGGACCACACCTCAGATCCGGCAAGAGGCCTGGCGCGTTGAAGGTGGTGTGGGAGGGGTCTGCTGTTTGCGGCTAGTCCAGGCATTGTGGGAGCCCGGCCAAACCCCAACCCCAACTCATTTTTTTTCTATAAAAATCATATTCCTATCCCTCTCAATTCCTCTTTATTCCTAGTAAGGAGTGGTTAAGCAATGATCAACGAGAGATGAATTAATTTATACGTGCCCAAAATTAGATCAACATTTTCGTGTTATAATTGTTCAACGTTTTTTATTTTACGTGTTATAGTTGTTCTGTGCAAAATGTTTTCACTGTTACACTCCTAAAATGAACAATGAATTTTCAAATTGGTAACATAGCTATTCAGATTGGTAACATAGCTACCAAACACACAAATAAACCCAGATTACTCTCTTTGTCTAGCCGTAACATAGCTACCAAACGGCCCCTAACTATTTAATACGGAAACTAAAGATCCAATGACCAACTGATCTAAACCCATCCTATTCGAATTTCTAGATGGCTAGATCTGCGGTTGTGATACAATTAGATGTTACATCTCTTTCTCTCTCTTTCGAACTGAGATGATCGGGCATACTATCCGCATACTTTATTTTTATTTTATCTTCATATATTTCATTTAACATATTTTCTTAATTTCAATAATTTCAATGTCCAAAAGAACTCTCTAAGTAAGTTGGGACAGAAAGAGTATTTCATTAGCGATAATGTAATGGAGATTTGGTAAATGGTAAAAAGCATGCGTATGATCCTTTTATCTAATCTGTTACATACCGAATTGCGTTCTAGATTCGTTCTAGATTCGATATTCAAATTCTGCGAATTAGCTTATAATTTTCAGAATTCATTATATGAGATCCTCGAGAATAGGGATATTCTATATATAATTGTCAACTAGTACCTTAATTGATGCTGTACTACTTCAATCGGCAAAAAATGGCCTTATGGCACTGGTTTTAGTGGAAAAGAGATAATGGAAAATGAGATTTCCGTCATTAAAGAGAATTTTTTTTTACTATAAATAGATATGGACTAATTTGGTTCCACGTTGATGTAAACTCAATTGTGTAAAAGCATGAGAAATCTAGGAAAAGCGTCGCGTAGACAGTGAAGTCGATGATTGAAAAGAAGAAATTAAAAATAATATTTTTTGAATTTGTTTTAAGATTTATTTTGATATTTCATACTTATCTTTTAAAGTTGTATTCACTAAGGATTCCGGATAAATTAGGTTATTCACAACGCTAGAGGTTGAGGAGGGGTTGGACCACACCTCAGATCCGGCAAGAGGCCTGGCGCGTTGAAGGTGGTGTGGGAGGGGTCTGTTGTTTGCAGCCAGTGGCATTGTGGGCGCGCACGGCCAAACCCCAACCCCAACTCATTTTTTTTCTATAAAAATCATATTCCTATCACTCTCAATTCCTCTCGATTCCTAGTAAGGAGTGGTTAAGCAATGATCAACGAGAGATGGATTAATTTATACATGCCCAAAATTGGATCAACATTTTCATGTTATAATTGTTCAACGTTTTTAAATTTACGTGTTATAGTTGTTCTGTGTAAAATGTTTTCACTGTTACACTCCTGAAATGAACAATGAATTTTCTGTGTTATTTGTAGTTATTCAACGTTTTCAATTTTATGACTAAAATAGTTTGTAGTTATGATCAGTGCAATTTAATGTTTGTGGTCTGGATGAGGGCTGGATGCGACCTGCAGGGTTGTGGGCGTTGTGGTCCGCCGTAGAAAATGAGGGGAATGATGACATGGTAGGTACTTGGGGCCTAGCCTCAGGACGGGGTGGTGGATTCCCTTAGGATTCGAATTATTAATGATTATTCAGTTAGGATTTTATTTTGTTCTTTAATTTTTTGATAGTAAAGTCAGAGTCATTAGGAGGGAATTAGTTGTACTGAGTCAAGAGTCACATCATCAGAGTTTGTTGAGATGGATTACTTCACAAACCGTAACATACAAAGAAGCGGAATATATAGAGTAGCTATTCTCCATAGTAATATTTGTGTAATTGTAAATGAAAATTAGAGAGAACACACCTAATGAATTATTGAGTGTGTGTTATATTTGTAGGAGTGTGATAGGTCGACCACAACTGCAGGAACTAAGTCCTCACTGTTGATCTTCATAGCCGTTGGAGGCTTTATATTTGAATGTGTTTGTATTGTTTGTTTTAAGTTAGTTACCACAACACTCTCTCAACCATTCCCAATCAATTCAAGTTCTTGTCTTCGTCGTTTTCACCCGTTCTAAGTTTACAATACTCGAGTTATTCCTATGAACGCTTGAGATTGTATCCATTGAATCTTTGAGCCGTCCCATTACGATTGAGTCATTTTCTGTTATGGACAAATTTAACACATAATTTCTCCTACTTTACTCTCACTTCAATTATTTATTTTTTCTCTGTTCTACTTTATTCTCTTTTTAATTAGGTACTTTATTTTATCTCCTATAACTCCCTAAACAATATATTCCTTAATATTTGGAAACACCACAACTATGACGGGGAGTTACATAAAAAGTGTACCTCTGGGGCATAAATACAGGCAACTATGAACGTTGCTGAAACTAATGCACGAGTACCAAACATCAGAGCTGTGGTGGTAGCCTCATTCTGACGAGTTAATAGCGGAATAAGTAGAATTGAAGCTACCATGAACATGATTATCATGCAAAGCTTGCGACCGACTCTGTCCACAATGAAGGCAGCTACAATGAGACCAGGAACCTCTGCAAGAACAATTGCCGTCAGCCTAATGAAAATACAAGTAAGCGTGCTGTAAAACTTTTAATCAGATCCAATTCGGTCTTACCTGCCAAACTAGTAATAAAAACATCTAGATAAAGGCTTGCGTTTTCGCTTTTCTCTGAATGCAACATGGTTAAGGTACACTTACTTCCACCACTGCTCACTTCAGAAGTCAGCAGTATAACACCATAGTATGAGAAGGTATTCCCGAAATATAGACACCACAGAGCAAGGGTAGTTCTAATTAATTTTGGAGAAAAAAGGAGAAGAAGTGATGAGGGAGATGGACTGCTTTTGTAGTTGTCTGCTTCATCTACTGTCGGGGACAGCAAAGGGGCATCTTCCGGTGCTGCAAACTCATTATCGTTCGTGATATGATCAAGAACAAGTGTCCCGTTTTGGAGCGTTGTCCTATTAAAGCGCGCTGCTTTTTCAAGAATATGATGAACCTCTTTGAATTTCCCTTTCATACATAAAAACCTTGGAGATTCGGGTACTAAACAGTACAAGAGAAGTACGAGGAAGCAAGGTCCAGAAGAAATTGCGAGGAAGCACCTCCAGCCAAAATTAGGCATGACAATCTGTAAAAAGATATCAACTTTCAAGGTTCCAAGAGCAAGAGAGAAGAGTGACAATTACATACCCAAGCAAGACCGGCCTCGAATATTGTTCCAATTGTCCAGAAACTGGAAAAGACAATCATCCAGACCCCTCGGTTTGGTACTGGGATGAATTCCAAAAACCAAGGTATGCATACCCCCAAGGCCTGCTCCAGCTATGCAACGAAGTATGAGCAACGACGTATAATTTGGTGAAAAAGCACTTAATAGCCCAGCAACAGATGTAAGAGTGGCAAGACCAAGGATTCCCTTCCTGGATAGGGGAACCAGAACATGCTTCACTCAATATAAAATGAACTGCAGAAATGATAAAGACATAGTTCCGAGCATCTCACTTTCGTCCATAAGCATCTGATATGACACCCCAAAAATATGACCCGACTAACATCCCTGCAAAGACCACAGTTGATATCAAGCTCTTCTCACTAGGAGACAGATGCCACTCCGATTCAACCGCTGCTCCAATAAACGAGAGAATCATAATCTCCATTGCATCAGCAATATAACCGAGTCCCCCATAAGCAAGCATCAGACCTTGGTATTTGCCAAATCCGACCGTAGCAAGTGCTTCGTCCAGAGAGTACACATGCTCAGAATCTCCCATCTGCACCATCAAGAATCAGAAGATGGGAAAGACTTGCAAAATTCTTCATGTGATATGGTGGGAAAAATTTAAACTTAATGGAGGCAAGTGAACCATTTTAAAAGAAACTGAAACTACTTATTTAAAAGAAGTCACAACAACTAAACCTAAAAAATCATACATGATCATAAATTATTGGGGGAAGTTTACCGTTGAGGATTAATCATTAGTATAAAAAGCTGGGAGATATGAACAAGATTCATACTTTGCATATTTTTCTCTTATTTTACCCCCTAAATCTTGTTATCAGCCACAGAGAATCCTATTTTCCTCATTTTGCATCCTAACAACGAATTAAAGATTCATCAATTGCCGTAGCAGCAGCAGTGGTGAACCAAAAAAGGAAATTAGCAGTAAATCAAGAAGATAAGCATAAGCAAAGGAGTAAAAATTCCATAATCCTTCCATATCAAGTTGGCATGGTGATTTGGTATACCTCACTAATAATTTATTGACAAATAAAAATAAAAAAGCCTTTCATGCCATATCAATTACACACCAATTCAATAAAACTTAACTGCACAAAATAAACGTCCACTAATCATGGAAAGTAACATTTACTACTATTAAATATTGATACATTCATATAATAGGTCCTACATTATGTAATTATGTATGTATATTGACTTCTTAATGTAATAATATTTCACGTAAAAAAGTAATCATATTACATGTCAAGAAAAAAAAAAGCACATTACAACTCTTTGATAATACTATTTTAAGATTTTATTAATGAGACCTTTTTTTCTTATTTTATATTTATGTGTATTCAAAAATTTTACACAAATAAAATTTATGACTATAACTAATATATTTTGTTAGCATATTAAGTAATCAGTTATGATTTTCAATATTTTCTTATTACCATGCAAAAAATATCAAGAAATATATTGAAAGTTATTGAAAATATACTTAATTAGTTACTTAAGACTTAGATTATGATAAGAAAATATAATATTATAGTCATAGTTGTTATTTGTATAAAATTTTCGAATATATATTTAAATATAAAATAAGAAAAAAAGGTCTCACTAATAAAATCTCAAACTAGTACTATCAAGGAATAATTTCTTTCTTTACATAAAAAAATAGTATAATATGATTACTTTTTTGTGTGTAAATATTACTCCTATTATATCAAGAGGTCAATATACATATATATGTCTAGTAATATTGCACGCCTATTCTATTTGGCAATTTCCATAGTTAATAGTGATATAATGCTACTCTCCATGATTAGTGAACGTTTATTTTGTGCAGTTAAGTTTTATTTAATTGATGTGGCATGAGGCCTTTTTTATTTCCACTTGTCAATAAATTATTGGTGAAGTATACCAAATCACCATGCCAACTTGGTATGGAAGGATCATGGAATTTTTACTCTAAGCAAAGAGGGGTTCTTACAGTTACAGAAGGAGTATTCCCGCCGTTGACAATGGAATAATGTGGCAACTGATCCTCAACATTTTTTTCTATTTCTCACCCAATTTCAGAGCATCTCCAATAGAGATAGGTCAGCCACAATTCAACCATAGCCTAGTCACAAACTCCACCTGCCACATCATCAGAACTAAAAACTCCTCCTGCCACATCACTAGGACAAGCAACTGGACAAGCAATAGGTCAGCCATAGTCTAGCCACAATAAACAAAATTATAAAAAACAAATAATTAACAATCACACAAAATATGGAAGTAAATTTACGACACAAATACGAGAAAATTCAATAATAATATTAAAATTTAAAAAAGTACATTAATTAAAAAAATTACATTAATTTTAAAAAAACTCCTCCTCCACACACGAGCCCCCCGCCTCCGCCTCACTCCTCGCCGTCGTCGTCGTCGCTGCCGCTGTTGTCGCCGCTATCCTGCGGCATCTGAGCCCGCGTCTGAGCCCCCAACTGTGCCGCGGCGGCATTCAAATCGGCCGGCATACTCACAAGCATTGAGTGAAGAAAACTCTTCTCCTAGGGGTCAGTTGCCGCCTTCCAGTAAGCTAAGATCTTGTACATCTAAGCTCGCGCTTGTTGACGCGCGAAGAAGGCGAGCTCGGCTGTCGACCAGCCAACAAGGGGAGATGCCGACTGGACCTCCTGGGACCCCTGGCGAGCCCGAGTGCGGTGAGTAAACGCGGGAGGGGACGGGAACTCCTGAACATCCTCGGGGAGGTCGTGGGAACCGCCGCTGTAATCACCGGTATAGTTCAGTCGCTGCTTCTTCGGCCAACTAGCATCGACACCTGCCCAAAACTTCTCGGAGTCCATCAACACTTCATAGCAGTTCCAGTAGGTGAACTCCTTATAAAGCCCGGGCACGGGGAAGCCTTTCTCCTCTATCCTCCTGTAGTCCTCGTCAGTTTGGCCACTAGTCTGCACGCAGAGGGCGTTGGTGTACAAGCCCGAAAATCGGGAGACCGCAACCCTGATTCGGTCCCACCCCTTCCGGCACTCCTCCCCGCTGCGTGGCCTCTCCTCCGGAGAAAATGCCTTTTAGGCTGGTGCTATTATAGCCCACATATTGACGATCCTCTGATTGTTCGAGGCGAGGGGATCATCGCAAACACTCACCCACGCCTTGGACAGCGCGACGTTCTCCACATCCGTCCACTTCCTCCGTGTCGGGCTCTCGTTATCAGCCGGCTGCGAAGACTCGCCGACCACCCTCTTGGCCTTCTTCTTCTTTGGCGCGCCCCGACCCCGCCCTACTCTCCCCGTTTGAACGGGAGTGTCCGCAGCCCCGAGATCTATCCCCAACTCCTCTAAGGAGAAAGTATCACACCCAGTGAACTGCATCTCCGATGGGGTCGATGTGTGCGAAGAAGCAGTCAAAATATCAAAACTGGGGCGGTAGACGTTGTCCCCCCCCCGACGTCCCCTGCATCCCCGGCTGCCACCCCTGCATCATCTGCATCCCGGGTGCCCACCCCGGCATCATCTGCATCCCAGGTTGCATCCCCGGGGACCCCCTGCCAGCCAGGCATCGCCGGTCCACCCTACATGCCCTGCCATCCCGGCATACTACCCCCAGATGCCATCCCGGACATCATCTGCTGCCAAGGGTACATGTTTGATAAGGCTTATTTCATGCATCAGTTTAGGGGTAAAATGTACGCTACTTGATCGGTTTATCACGCAAAGCAAGTGTTAAATGTACAGGAATGCCGCTTGACCAAGGCAACAAAGCCAAACTGATCAAGCAAGTACAATAGGAAAAAAGAGGCCAGAAATCGGGGCAGTTGATCAAGGGGAGTAACCAAGCAGGCAAGGAGGGGACCACATGCTTCCAGAAGAAGGACACATGAGATGGTGCGCAGCATTCTGTTATCAAGGACAACGTTCCAGAAGGGGACACGTGCTGATATATGAGACGCAAGGACGGACCTGAGTCACGAATCTGTTACAGAAAAGCGTCGTCATTCTAGAAGGAAAGCACGTAGCAATCAATGAGTCGCTCACTCTCAGCATGAGCAAATATTCCCTGCCAAGATCGTTATCCAGCTGGAGGTCATGCCGAGCCTATAAATAGAGGAGGCACCATCACACAAAAAGAGTCGATCCTTTGCTTTCCGTCTTTAGTTTAGTTTCGTTTAGCTCTCTAGTCTAGTTCAGTTCTCTAGATAGCTTAGATAAAGTAACGCTTAGTTAGACAGGGCGATCGAAGGATCGCTGCAGAATACTTGATATCTGTCGGCGTATTCTTCAGTTTCCCGCCGAGGATCTCCCTGGTTTTACTTGCTTTCGTATTTCCGAAGTGTTAGCTTAGTTTAAATTTCACGTTGTACTGTTCTGAGTTTAAGTTTTAATCAAAGCTGATTTCGTTTTCATCATGGTGTTTACTGTTTCACGTAGTTAATTTTCTTTCCAGTCTGAAATTCACTTGACCCAGTAGTTAAAATTTCCTTGATCAAGTTAGTGACTTAAATTATGTCCAGAGTAAAAATCAGTAGTTAAAAACCCCCAAGTTAAAGCGTGGCAGCAGCCAACCCCCTGTTCTCTACTCACACACTTGATATACTAGTTTCTCTGTGGGATCGACCCTGAACTTGTCGCTTTACTGTTAAAGTAGTACAAAATTGAGAGTTTATAAATTACACTGGTGGCGTGCGATAGCGAGATCAACTTGATCAAGTGGCAACGACATTTGCTAACTAATCCATCTGGTTCAGTTATATCTTCCATATAACTTGAATCCAAGAGAAAAAGCCGCGATCGTTAGTCCCACCAAAATGGCGCCGTTGCCAGGGGGCTAGTTCCAGAAAATAAAAGTCATACATGTCAGAAATTTTGAAAATACAAAATATCAGTTAGTAATAAATAGGCAATATGCATGAAATCGGATAAGTGGAAGATTTGATTACTTTGGGAAGAGTTAGAAAAAAAAATCAGTATGTTTACATGTAGAAACTTGATTGCAAAAAAAACATGATCAGTTTAAACGACGTAAGTATGATGGAAATGTTCAATTTTTAAACTTAATGTGAAGCCCCTCTATATGTGAGTTATAAGCCAAAGTAGAACACTTTCTACTAATTTTACAAAAGAAAAATATTTTTACGAGAGGCTGAATTTTAATATTTAGATGAAAATTGCACAAGTAGTAAGGACTAAAGGCATTAGGACTTAACCCTTTGAGCCTTTTCTTCTTTCGCACCACGAACCCACCTCGTCAAGAAAGGTACCCCCTAGTTAGCTAAGTTGAGCCCATACACGTTTACTCGTTCTTTGATAACCGAGACCCACATCCATATACTTTTTATAAATACTTGCGGAAAATGGGTCAAAGAGATGAGTCATTTCCAAGTAAGGGGTAGTATGATAGAAAATCAAAATAAAAGGGTAGCCGGGTTGAGCGAGTTAGTCAATCAGGTTGATCAAGTCAGAAATCAAGTAAAAAATATGTTGTTATCGAGAAAAGTTTGAGAAAAGAGGGCAGGAAAAGTTGTAACCTGACCCGATAAGTCGGAAGTTAGAAAAAATAAGCTAAAAGTTCAAGGCTAGAAGTCGCCACTTGACCAAGTAAGATATCTAGTGGCGAAATAAATAGTTCAAATATTTGGTCTCTTGACTCATGTGTTTTTCTTTTTTTACCGTTTACATTTTTAAACTTAGAACCCCTTGGACCCTACCTTGATACACCACTACCCTTAAGCCCCATTACACCTGAAACAAAGACCTTAAGGAACTATCTTGTGCAATCCGATTCGAGGTATTAAATTTGTGGCAATACCGAGTGAACAATCCTAACATCTCTGGTGAGAAATGAGTGACTGAGTGAATCCAACAATGGTTTTTAAATTGAGAAATCTTGACGAACTGACACCTTGATCAAGTAAAAGCAAAAAGGAAGAAACATAAGCTGCTGGCAAATGGATTGACCTCGACCTCAGGTATGATTGTTGGAAATTTATTTGATCTAATGCATCTATGTGAATATGAGTTTTTATTTCGAGTCTTGTTTTCTTTTTCGTTTTCTTTTAATTTCTTGAAATGAGTAAACCATGCCTGAAATTTGCCTTATCTTTTTCTTTTCTTTTTATTTATAGTTGGGGAAAAGTATGTTTTAAGTGTGAGCAGTTTGATAAGGCTCATTTCATGCAACGGTTTAGGGGTAAAATGTACGCTACTTGATCGGTTTATCGCGCAAAGCATGTGTTAAATGTGCAGGAATGCCGCTTGACCAAGGCAACAAAGCCAAACTAATCAAGCAAGTACAATAGGCGAAAAGAGGCCAGAAATCGAGGGAGTTGATCAAGGGAAGTAACCAAGCAGGCAAGGAGGGGACCACAGGCTTCCAGAAGAAGGACACATGAGGCTATGAGCTGGATGGTGCGCAGCATTCTGTTATCAAGGACAACGTTCTAGAAGGGGACACGTGCTGATATATGAGACGCAAGGAAGGACCTGAGTCACGAATCTGTTACAGAAAAGCGTCGTCATTCTAGAAGAAAAGCACGTAGCAATCAATGAGTCGCTCACTCTCAGCATGAGCGAATATTCCCTGCCAAGATCGTTATCCAGCTGGAGGTCATGCCGAGCCTATAAATAGAGAAGGCGCCATCACACAAAAAGAGCCGATCCTTTACTTTCCGTCTTTAGTTTAGTTTCGTTTAGCTCTCTAGTCTAGTTCAGTTCTCTAGATGGCTTAGATAAAGTAACGCTTAGTTAGAAAGGGCGATTGAAGGAGCGCTGCAGAATACTTGATATCTGTCGGCGTATTCTTAAGTTTCCCGCCGAGGATCTCTCCGGTTTTACTTGCTTTCGTATTTCCGAAGTGTTAGCTTAGTTTAAATTTCACGTTGTACTGTTTTGAGTTTAAGTTTTAATCAAAATTGTTTTCGTTTTTATCATGGTGTTTACTGTTTCACGTAGTTAATTTTCTTTCCAGTCTGAAATTCACTTGACCCAGTAGTTAAAATTTCCTTGATCAAGTTAGTGACTTAAATTATGTCCAGAGTAAAAATCAGTAGTTAAAAACTCCCAAGTTAAAGCGTGGCAGCAGCCAACCCCCTGTTCACTACTCACACACTTGATACACTAGATTCTCTGTGGGATCGACCCCGAACTTGCCGCTTTACTGTTAAAGTAGTGAAAATTGGGAGTTTATAAATTACATTGGTGGCGTGCGATAGCGAGATCAACTTGATCAAGTGGCAACGACATTTGCTAACTGATCCATCCGGTTCAGTTATCTCTTCCATATAACTTGAATCCAAGAGAAAAAGCAGTGATTGTTAGGCCAGCCAATGTTGTAGTACCCGGCCATCGGACCCCATCCACTTCCCACGGGTACCGTGGGAGTTTGAGACCCGCTCGTCACTGGAGTAGACTCATTGTTGTGCTCCATTTCGCGTTGTTGCTCTTGTACAGAAATTAAGATAGAGAGAAAACTCGTTAAAACAAATGGGGCGAATGAAAATGACGTGCAAATCACATATATATAGTGTTTCGAAAATTAAATAAAAAAATAAAAAATCGGCTGGCCGATCGCTCGCCGATCGGGAGCCTGCAATGGCGGTCAGCCGATCGACTAGTACCTGGGAATCGGCGTGTGCTCGCCGTTTTTCTCACCGATTTGGCGCTCGTCTGCTGCAATGGTTCGGCGAGCGGACCGGCCAGCGCTGAGAATCGGCTAGCCGGTCCGCTCGCCGCCATTGTGGATGCTCTTAATACTCTTACTAGTACAGTAGTATAAGGCGAACATAGACATGATGAATAGGTAATTGGCTCAGCTAGCGAGTTCAATGGGTGAAATGAAGGGAAATTCAGGAAAACTCCCATCTACAGTCCATGTTCCTGAAAAGGCGAACGTGAGCAAGGTCACATTGCGGTCCGATACTGCCTATGAGGGACCCCAACAGAAGAGGTCCAACGGAGAGCCTAGTGGGACGAATATACTGAAGGATGTCGTCTCGAAGGGAGAGCTCAACAGAACTCTACCTCAGATGCAGGATCCATTCTTTTTGGATAAAGCATCATTGGAAAAGAATGAAACAAGAGGCGTACTGCCCAGGAGAGACCCTCCTATGGAAACGGAACCCACGAAGGAGGCTCCAGCCCAGAATGTACCCAAGGAAAACTCCGGGAAGGCTGTTGAAGGACCGACTGAAGAGGCGAAAGAAAAAAAACCATTCCCTTACCGGTTCGTGACCAAGAGGAAGAAGGAAAACCCAGTGGATTACATGTCAATTTTTGAGAAGCTGGATATCACCATACCATTCCTCCAAGCAGTGAAGCTACCCCCGCTTGGAAAATTTATCAAAGAATTCATAGCCGGGAAAGCCCAAAAGGATGGGAAGATCATGGTGGAAGGAATAGCGTCAGCAATTGTGCAAGAAAAACTACCGCCCAAGAGAGCAGACCCAGGTATGTTCACTTTGCCCATAACTATATGAGATGTAAAAATCGAGCATGCAATGTGTGATCTGGGAGCTTCTATAAATGTTATGCCATTGTCAGTTTATAATCGGCTGAAGGAAGTAACGTTATCTAACACTAGAATATTAATCCAACTGGCTGATAGGTCATGTATAAGTCCTGAGGGTGTGTTAGAGAATGTGTTGGTGAGAGTACATGATTTTACTTATCCTGCTGACTTTTACGTGATCAAGATGGGTGAGTCTGAAGCTAGGGAGTCTAGCGGTATATTGTTGGGAAGGCCATTTCTTAGGACAACCAAGACAATTGTAGATATGGCTGAGGGAACAATTTGCATTGATTTTCATGGAGAAAAGTTTACCTTCGATATCAATGAGGCCATGAAAAAACCTATCGATTCTGAAAATCTATGCTATGTGGATGTAATTGACCCCCTAGTCCAAGATTTTCTTGAGACTGAATTATTGCAGGAAAAGCTACAAGCATTGGATGTATATGGGAAGGCTGATGTAGAGCCAGCTGCATGGTGTGACCTGATCAGTAGCCAAGGGTTAACTGATGAAGAGATAGAAGGAGCTATTAAGGACTTCTGCCAGAAATCAGAATTTATAAGAGCCGCAGGGGCTAAGCTACCAGTCAGTACAAATGAATTTTCAGAGGGAGAATTAGAAAAGGAAAGGGATGCTGCAAGGAACCCTCTACCAGCAGACACACTTCTCCCACAAGTTGAATTGAAGAAGTTATCAGCAACCCTGAAGTATGCCTTTCTCGGGGAGGAAAATTCATATCCGGTGATCATAAGCAGCAGCCTGACAAAGGAGCAAGAAGCAAGGCTACTGACCGTCCTAGGCAGGAACAAGAAAGTAATTGGATGGAGCCTTACATATTTGGTGGGAATAAGCTCTGACTTCTGCATGCATCATATTAGGCTAGAAGAAGAGGAGAAGGCACATCGAGATTCGCAGAGAAAGGTGAATCCCAACATGCGGGAGGAAATATTGAAGAAAATCTTGAAGTTGCTGTCATTAAGGATTATCTATTCGGTGCCCGATAGCGAGTGGGTTAACCCTGTGCACATTGTTCCCAAGAAGTCCGGGATTCAGGTGGTTCAAAATGAGAGGAATGAGCTGATACCGACAAGGCTAGTCACTGGTTGGTGGATGTGCATAGATTACCGCAAGCTGAACGCCACGACCAGGAAAGACCACTTCCCTCTACTTCATTGACCAGATGTTGGAGTGACTGGCTGGGAAGAAGTACTTTTATTTTTTGGATGGGTACAGCGGGTATTTTCAAATCTACGTGAACCCTGAAGACCAGGATAAGAACACCTTCACCTGCCCGTTTGGAACCTATGCGTACAGACGCATGCCGTTCGGACTTTGCAACGCTCCGGGAACATTTCAGCGATGCATGATGAGCATATTTTCTGATCTAATTGAGGAGTGTATAGAAATATTCATGGATGACTTCACAGTCTACGGAGACTCTTTCGACTCATGCCTTCGTCATTTCGATGTAGTCTTGGAGAGGTGTCGAGCGAAGAGCCTAGTCTTGAATTTTGAGAAGTGTCATTTCATGGTCACAGATGGCATCGTCCTAGGGCAAGTGGTGTCAAAGAGAGGTATCCAGGTGGATCAGGCCAAAGTGGACGTCATTTCCAAACTACCGTTCCCTACTGACCAGAAGGAAATAAGGGGTTTTCTGGGGCACGCGGGGTTTTATCGCCGATTTATTAAAGACTTCGCCAAAATTGCCCAACCCCTTACCAGACTTCTCCAAAACGAGGTGGAATTCAATTTTGATGATCAATGCAAGGCTGCTTTCAACTTGCTCAGGGAGAGGTTGATATCTGCACCCATTATCCTGGCTCCTGACTGGGAGCATCCTTTCGAAGTCATGTGTGATGCTAGCGACTATGCAGTGGGAGTTGTGCTGGGTCAGAAGATCGAGGGAAGAAGGTATATAATTATCTATGTGTCTAAAACTTTAAATCAAGCCCAAAGGAATTATGATACCACTGAGAAGGAGATGCTGGCATGGTTTATTCATTCGAGAAGTTTAGGCAGTACTTGTTGGGGTCAAAGGTCATCGTTTATACTAACCATGCAGCCATTAAGAACCTGGTTACCAAGAAAAAATCCAAACCCCGTTTAATCCGATGGGTACTCTTGTCACAAGAGTTCGATTGGGAGGTGGAAGACAAGAAGGGGGGTTGAGAATAAGGTTGAGGATCATATGAGCAGGATAGTGCAGGATGGGAATAGCGAGGAGGTGCGAGATCGATTTCCTGAGGAACACTTATCTGAAGTGATTTTCGCCGCTAGAAAAATTGACTGGGAAGGAGTGATGAAGCTTACTGGCCAGGATGTGATAGAAAAAGGAAAGGAAAAAATAGGGTAGGAGCCATGGTATGCGGACCTAGTCAACTACTTAGTTTCAGGAGAGCTTCCAGAAGTGCCGAACGTCACCAAAGCTCAAAGAATGAAGATCAAGAGTGAAGCGAAATACTACTTTTGGGACGACCCGTACCTTTGGAAAGTAGGAGCCGATCAAGTGATTAGAAGATGCGTTCCTAACTAGGAGCAGAGGGACGTATTGACACATTGCCACTCTTTGGCATGTGGAGGACACTTCGGTCCCAGGAAAACGGCAAGAAAGATTCTGGATAGTGGATTTTATTGGCCAACCCTCAACAAAGATGTCTACGAATTCTGTAGAGGTTGTGAGCGTTGTCAACTGACCGGTGGAATATCAGCACGAGATGAAATGCCACAAGTCCCGATCATTTTTTGTGAGTTGTTTGACATATGGGGGATGGATTTCATGGGGCCTTTTCCCTCGTCGTATGGGAACTTGTATATCTTAGTAGCAGTTTACTACGTCTCCAAATAGGTAGAAGCCATGGACACAAGTACGTGTGAAGCAAGAGAGGTAGCCAAGTTCCTCAAAAGTAACATTTTCAGTCGGTTCGGAGTACCAAGGGCCATAATATCCGATCAAGGCACCCACTTCTGTAACCGCACCATCGAAGACTCGATGAAGAAGTACGGTGTGCACCACAGATTATCCAGCCCCTACCATCCGCAAGCAAACGGTCAAGCCGAGATCTCTAACCGAGAGATAAAGAAGATTCTGGAAAAAACCGTCAATCCTTCTAGGAAAGACTGGAGCGTGAGGTTAGAGGATGCTCTATAGGCATATCGGACAGCCTATAAAACTCCCATAGGAATGTACCCATACAGAATTGTTTTTGAAAAGATGTGCCACTTACCCGTCGGGATTGAGCACCGAGCATACTGGGCAGTACAGCAAGTAAATGTGGATACTACAGCCTGTGAAGAGGAAAGGAAGCTGCAGTTGCAGGAGCTAGAGGAACTTAGATTGGAGTCGTTCGACTCAGCAATGTGGTACAAAGAGAGAACCAAGTTGTGGCACGACAGGAATCTGAGGACCAAGGATCTCCATGTTGGGCAGAAAGTACTACTTTTCCAGTCGAGACTGAAGCTCATGCCTGGGAAGCTCAAGTCGAAGTGGACAGGACCTTATGTCATCACTGCACTCCATTCTAATGGAGCAGTGGAGATTTCAGGGAGTCTTCCTAACTCTGAACCTTTTATTGTGAATGGGCATAGGCTAAAGGTATTTAGGGACAATAGTGATATGGCTAGGGGTGGGAAATTATACCAAAATACCGTAATACCGGACTTACCGTATCGGAAAAATACCGAAAATATTGATTTTTCGGTATACCGCAGTTTCCGGTACGGTATGATACCGTACCACAGTGTTTCGGTACGGTAACGGTATCATTTTTTCTATACCTTGGTATACCGCGGTATACCGAATCTACGGTATTCCGGTATACCACGGTATACCGTGGTATATCGAATATTCGGTATACCGTGGTATACCGGTATACCGTGGTATATCGAATATTCGGTATACCGTGGTATACCGGTATAACGTGGTATACCGGTATACCGTGGTATACCGGTATACCGTGGTATACCGGTATATATATATAAAACTATCATTTTATGATACAAAAGTATCATTTTATCATCCAAAAAATCTAAAACTATCATTATTAAACAAAAGTATCATTTTATCATTTGAAACTATCATTTTATCCCTTCAAACTATCATTTTATGATGCAAAAGTATCATTTTATCATCTAAAAAATCTAAAACTATCATTATTAAACAAAAGTATCATTTAATCATTTGAAACTATCATTTTATCCCCTCAAACTATCATTTTATGATGCAAAAGTATCATTTTATCATCCAAAAAATCTAAAACTATCATTTTAAAACAAAAGTATCATTTTATCATTTGAAACTATCATTTTATCCCCTCAAACTATCATTTTATGATGCAAAAGTATCATTTTATCATCCAAAAAATCTAAACTATCATTTTAAAACAAAAGTATCATTTTATCATTTGAAACTATCATTTTATCCCCTCAAACTATCATTTTATGATGCAAAAGTATCATTTTATCATCCAAAAAATCTAAAACTATCATTATTAAACAAAAGTATCATTTTATCATTTGAAACTATCATTTTATCCCCCCAAACTATCATTTTATGATGCAAAAGTATCATTTTATCATCCAAAAAATCTAAAACTATCATTATTAAACAAAAGTATCATTTTATCATTTGAAACTATCATTTTATCTCCTCAAACTATCATTTTATGATGCAAAAGTATCATTTTATCATTCAAAAAATATAAAACAATCATTATTAAATAAAAGTATCATTTTATCATTTGAAACTATCATTTTATCCCCTCAAACTATTATTTTATGATGCAAAAGTATCATTTTATCATCCAAAAAATCTAAAACTATCATTTTAAAATAAAAGTATCATTTTATCATTTGAAACTATCATTTTATCCCCTCAAACTATCATTTTATGATGCAAAAGTATCATTTTATCATCCAAAAAATCTAAAACTATCATTATTAAACAAAAGTATCATTTTATCATTTGAAACTATCATTTTATCCCTTCAAACTATCATTTTATGATGCAAAAGTATCATTTTATCATCCAAAAAATCTACAACTATCATTATTAAACATAAGTATCATTTTATCATTTGAAACTATCATTTTATCCCCTCAAACTATCATTTTATGATGCAAAAGTATCATTTTATTATCCAAAAAATCTGAAACTATCATTAGTAAATGAACAAATCAAGAAACAAATTATTATTACTATTGTTGAATCTTTATTTCGGTATTACGGTATACCGTACCGTACCGCTATTACGGTATACCGTACCGTAATAACGGTTTGGTAACCGGTATCAAAAAATATCATACCGAATTTTCGGTATACCGGAATTTCGGTATACCGAAAATTCGGTACGGTATCGGTATTGAATTTTTTCATACCGTACTTTCCGGTACGGTATGCGGTATGGCACGGTCGGTACGGTATACCGTACCGACCCACCCCTAGATATGGCTGTGGTGGATGAGATTCCACTGCAACCACATACTCAGGTTTCATACTGACCGGTAGGATAGTGATTGGAATTCCACTGGGCTAGCTCCTTTTAGGGACAATAGTAATATGCTGGCAAAGTAGAATTCCAATTTTCCTAAGGGAGATGTAAATAGTGTATATACGTAGTAGTTAATTTAATCTTTGCCTGTTAGTTAATTTTAAGAAAACCTAAAATTATTTTCGGACCTCAACTATTAATTTGGAGTATATACTGACCATCAGAATCCCATTTTGGTGAAACTCCTATTTTATTTAAGTGTCCTTTTTACTTTGTTTCTAACCTAGGAAAATATAGGGGGAAATCATTAAAGGGCCGAATTTGAATTGAGACTTTTTTTTTGCAGCTTTTGCAGGGTGACAGTGGCTGGCAGGGCTCGTGAGCAGAGAAACGAGAGGCAACGTCCAATCAGAGACCAGCATTACCAACCGTCTCTCACTCGAATCGGCGCAACTTGAAAACCGCCTGCAGCTAGTTACAACCCACAACTGCCTATTCCAACTCCATAACCACACCGTCTCTCCCATTTCATTTCAAAACCCTCACCTGCAATTTCTCTTTGAAAAATTTCTCACCATCTCTCCACAAACACCAAACCCCCACATTACACACAAAAAATCACAGATCTAAGCCATGGGAAAGAAAGCATGGGCAAAGAAAATCAAACCCACTTCAACCCGCAGGGAAGAAACTCCAGAATCACCACCGCCGCGGGAAGGAAGGCCGCCGAGCCCTCAACCAGAACCGCAACTACCGGAGCCGACTCCTCAGGCGCCAACAATGGTCTCCTTGGATGCAATAGCGGAATTCCTTCGACAGCAGGACCCTAATAGAGATTGGGCGGCGGCGCTGGCCGGTTTTAGTCAAATTGGGGGAAAAGGGAGCATGACCGGAGAAACCCCATCTGAACCGATTGTGCAATCCACGGTACAACCACCCAGCTCCATTCCGACTTCCTCCGAAATTCCACCAGAAAGAGAATCTCCCTCAATTATCGCACCGCCTGAGTCTGCGGAACCTCCCAAACTCCACAACAGAGTGATTCGATGGAGGTTGACCACATCTCCGCCCATTACGATTCGACGCAGAAGAATGTGAAGCGAGAAGAAGAGAGGAGGAAAAGGGCTAGAAGGGAGGCGATGAACCAGAGAAAACACCAACAGCGGAACCCATTCTTCAAGAAGCAGCGAGGGAAGAGATAGATTTGAATGAGACGGCCAAGAAACAAGGCTTAATGACTGATGACGAATTTCAGGCAATTTTGGATGGAGTGAATCAGAGGGAAGATGATACTGCCACGATGGTTGAGGATTTGGACCTCACATCTAGGGCAGTAGGAGAGGAAGAGCCAGAGTTAGAAACTCCCCAAACAGAGGTGGGGGAGAGTGATGAGCATATTGAGGAAGAGTCAGTACCAAGAGCGGAGGTACCAGAACCAGTAGCACCTCCGGTGACGAAACCAAAGGCAGTCAAGAGGAAGTTGGTGTTGAAGCGCTATCCGAGGGCAGAGAGGCCGAGGCCAGAGAGGGTATCACAAAGATGTCTCGGAAAGTGGGCATCTAGCAAGGCGAACCCAAACACAGAGGCAAATCCGGTGGAGATCTTGAGTGATGAGGAAAGGGCTACTCCCACAAAACCTGGGGAGAAGTTTTTACCTACTACTGACTTAGAGGATACTGCAAGGGAAAACGAAGCGGTCTCTCCAACGCTGAGTGGCCAAGGTGAAGAGGCTGACGGGATGGCTGAGGGTCTGACCCTCACATCCAGGTCAGTAGGCCACAAGGAGACCAGTCCTACTGCCCAGGATCAATTTTCAACACAAGTTGAGAAGGAACCCGAAGAAAAGAAAGACGAGGATGATGGAGAGGAAGCTAGATATCAGGAAGAAAGGAAGCGAAAAGGGAAAGCTCTTATGAAGAAGAAACCCAGTGTCAAGAGGCAGCGCACAGCAAATACAGGCGTAGTCATAACTGAAGTCGTTCAGAGAACCCCACCAAGCCGCAGGGAACAGAGTGATAGCGAATACGCTATCAGTGAAGAGTCGGACTCAGATAGCGACATATCCTTGGAGAATGGGAATCCGAACATCAATGTTAGGTTAGCAAAGGAGTTCTTTACCACATTCCGATTTAGGGTCACAACAGATTTGGATGAGGTTTCTATAAGTTTCCGGTTGTTTGGAGGGGAAATAAGTATGAATCTGATTGAGTGGACAGTAAGGTTGGGGATGTGCAGTCTGGAGGAGGCGATAGGATCGGAGTGGCAGAGCAGGGAACGGGGAATTCCCCGTAGGCACGTAGATTTCGAACCCCAGGAGGCGTGGGAAGAGTTAACTCACCCAGCCTCCGGGGAATTTGCATTCACTCTCTCTCGCTCAATCCATTTCAATAACCCAATCCTACGCCTAGTCCAGCTTCACTTGGACTTCAATTTGTTGGGGCAGTCGAACTCCGCAGTAAGAACATCAATGACAGAGTTATACCTTATGTGGTGCGCGAAGCGCGGAAGGAAATTACATCTAGAATTCTGGACAACATACCAATGCCATCTAAATGCCACCCACCCAGCAAGAAACCTCACTCTCTGCCATATCTTGGGAAAACAACATCATCATCACAGAGGCTGAAGGCTTATCTCCCCAGATCATGGTAGACCCCCCTGGGTTGTTTGACACCCCATTTTTCGTCCGGACGAATGCTGTGTACATGAGACAAGGAGTACCACGGTTTTACGTGATGGGTGAGGAGGCTATACTGACTGGGAGATTTGCAGCACATCCGGGGACACAAGATCAAGAGCAGAGACAGGCGAGGCTAGAGAAGGCAGTGGAAGAGTTGGCGGAAGAAAATCGACAAGCTAGGGCAGAGTTGGCTCGCCTGACTAACATGATGGAAGGAATCTTGAAGGAGTTGGGAACGGGGAAGCTAGTGAGAGAAGCCGGACCGAGTGGCCACGGAGGCCGAACTAATGAACCACGAGTATCAGAGGAGGTAGTACCCGAGACAGAAGAAGCAGAGCAGAAAGAAGAAGCGGAACAAAAGAAATCTGAGGAAGAACCATCCGGAAACGAGGAAGAGGATTTGAAGGAACCACCTGCACCAGTCCCTGCACCGAGGAGGAGCAGGAGAAACGCGTGACCACCATCCCACCTGACAAGTTAGCTTTTTTTTAAGTTTTAGTTTTTCGTTTTTCATTTTTATGTGTGTTTTTTTAGGTAATATAATCTGTGTAGTATGTAAGCAAACCCCTTTCATAACACTTAGCCTATATAATAGTCTAAGTGTGAGAAGTAAAAGGTTTGCTATTTTGACGCATGTGTTCGTGTTTTCTTTGTTTTGTTTTCGTGTGCATGTAGCTCACACTTAGCCTACTGCGTAGTCTAAGTGTGAGGAGTTTGGTATATATGTGTTATGTTTGTTGGGTTCTGTTTAGGTTTAAATTCACCCACTTAGCCTATTATATAGTCTAAGTGTGAGAAGTTTTTAGTAGACGCATGTGTTTTGCTTGTTTGGTGTGTCTGTGTGTCAGCCATACTAGCCATTACCTTTTTCCACTTCACAGCTCTATCTGAGGGCAGACACTTGTGAAGTAGGAGGGGGGATGCAATGGCCAATATGACATGTGTACATATGTGTTTTCTGTGTTTAGTATTTGTGTAGTGTCTAGGTCTAGTTTTTTTTCGTATGCGTGTTGATTGGTCTTAAAACTCAACTGTCTCGAGCTGACGGTGAGGGGAATTGAGGGAGATAAGACATGCTGGATAATGGAAACCGACCCCCTTAGTATCTCCTAGTCAGTATAGATGATGCGAGTATGAGAGAAAAGCCCATCCTTAGAGACCAAACACAAAAGCCCTCTTTAAATGTGAGATAAAAGCCTAAAGTGGAACCACTTTCCACTAATTCAGGAAAGAAAAGAGTGGCTGCCACAAGTTGCCTAGGGTGAAGTGACCGCGTGTAGCAAACACTAAAGGCAGTAGGAAACTCCCCCTCCAAAAACAAAAAAAAAACTGTAGAACCCAACTTTCTAGCCGTATATACCCAAATATAACCTCTAGCCACTGGGACTGTTGTGTGCAAGGCATGAGGCCACTGGCCAGAAGGACATACAAGAAAGAAACCAACTGGAGCAAGAAATTGAGAGGCAAGGAGAAAAGCGACCAGGAAATCATTCCAGGTCTTAAAAAAAACAAGAAGGAATAAGGGTGGCGAAGCCACGAAAAGAAGAAAAAAATGTGAAAAAATGGTCGAAAATACTTGACCACAAAAAAATAAAAAAAATGAGAAGGAACAAGGGTGGCAAAGCCCCAAGACGCTACTGACCAGTTGGGAAGCAACTTCAGAAAAGGTCCAGCCAAGCAGAAGTGACAGCCAAGAGCCTGAGCGCACACAGTTCCCCCGCATCAGAATAAAGTAATGGTTTTTTAACCTTAGAGCCTTAGGAACAACCACCCAAACACTACAAGCCAACAGCCTCGTTACAAGCTTTAAAAACCTTCGGTAGTCACACGTGAGATCTAAGTCCAAAGCATCTGTGGTTCAGCATTATGAGAGAATACAGTCCTAACATCCCGGTGAGGAATGAGTGACTGAGCGAATCTGGTGTTTGGCCGAGAGTTTGGCTGATCTTGACGAGCGGATATACTGACTAGGAAGGAAAATGGGGGATGCGGAAGTTCAAGGCTGTCTAAGGCCGGATTGCACCTTATCCCAAGGGGAGGGATGGTTGAAAATATAGCCCGATTGATGTGTTAATGTGTTTAAGTGTTTTTCTTTTGTTTTTTATGTGTGTTTGTCTTTGTTTTAGTGTTTTTCTTTGCGTCATAGTTTAGGGTCTAGGTTAGGATAGAGTCGTCAGGGGTGTAACCAGGCTAGAATTCGACTTACTTCTTTTGTTTGTTCTTCACGCTTGAGGACAAGCATGTGGTAAGTGTGAGCAGTTTGATAAGTCGTATTCTAAGCCTTGGCTACTGGTCAGTATAATGTGCATAATTGGAATATATCTGCAAAACAGTTGTTAAAGTGTGCAGGGAGAGTGTTCTAGCCAGTATGAGAATGTTCGGATAATTCAGGTGAAAAGGCGTCAGAAGGGTGCAATACTGACCAGGATGCATGCCAAGAAGGCTCGAGATGGAGAGGAATGATAGCTGGGAAGATCAGCCGCAAGCAAGGGGCAAAAGGGTCATTTCATGAAGAGAGTCTACCCTAAAAATCAAGGGAGGCCTCCCTATAAAAGGAAGCCACTTGGAGAGAGAGAAAAGGGGAAAGAAAAGGAAGGAGTTCATCAACTCCTACGCTTAGTTAGCAATCTCTTTTCGGTAGATCAACCCTTCAACATTATCCTTCATATTCTCATTCCTCGCCACAGCCATGGACACCTGAAGACCATCAGTTCGCCGGAGTTCCACATCTTTTCGTTCCAGTCAGCGTGATCGTAGTGTTAACAGTTTCATCGCCGGAGTGGCAAAACAATCTTTATTTGCTTTCTTAGTTAATCGCACTTGTTTTCTTACTTTGGAATTGTTGCACTTTCAATATTTGCTTACTTTGAAGTCTTAGTTGCGATCCAAACGATTTTATGATACGAAGCTGTTTTTCTGCATCAGTTCTTGTTTGATTTCGTTCCTTTCTGCCTAGATAGCTTAGATCCAATTGTTACGGTAATTTCCAGTTGTTGCGAGCATGTTTTCATTTCCGAATTGATAGATCTGAGTTTATGAGTTCAGTTTGCTGTTAGATTTTAGATCTGAAATGGTTAAGTGTGAAGGCCTAGTTTACGTAGTTTCTGCCACCTTGCATGTCACCCAGTAAGTTTAGTTGCAGTTTCGGTGTTCGATCTTTTGATTTGAATTTTTAATTGTAGATCTGTGTTCATGAAGTTGTTAATCTGTGTTTCTATGGTGATAAGTCTGGATTTGCTTATCTGAATTGATTCATGTTGAAGAAGAATACATCTCCATCCACTTTGGGATCACTTTTACTTTTTAACCACTTTTACTTTTGTCATTTACTTTTCAGCTGTTACTTTTCAGATCTGTAGGCCTAGTCACCTAACTACCTATTTTCCTCTGATATTCCGTTTAGCCTTTTATAGTAAACTCTTACTTTCCATATGTTTCTGAAACATCATGTTCCCCACTCTCACGTACACAGCCGCCTGTCAAACATCTCTCCCACCTCTTAGTCAGTAGAGTACCATCTTAAATTCCAGCCTTGATTAAGTCTCAACCCAAAGAGTGGTAGCTAACCAAACCCTCCAGAATATCACCATGATACCAAAACGCATCATCTCTGTGAGATTCGACCCTTAAGTCCACTATACTAGTCAGTAGAAGTGGGTTGAGGAATTTTTGATACCAGGTTCAGGCTTAGCTGGGATTTCCATCCTGATCAGTAGGATACATCCTTTGCTCGAAACGACACCTGACACAAACCTGCACTTTCAAGGATCGATCAGCAAATTAGTTACAATATTGCTCCATGCGTACGTCTAAAAAATAAATACTCCCACCGTCCCAAAAGAATATGCACTTTGGGTTCGACACGAGTTTTAATGCAAAATTGGTGAAGTAAGAGAGAGGTAGAGAGAAAAAGTGATTAAAGTATTGTTAGTGGAGAATGAGTCTCGCCTAATTAGAGAGAAGTTTCCAAAATTAGAAAGTGCATATTCTTGTAGGACGGACTAAAAAAGAAAGAGCGCATGTTCTTATAAAAAAGAGAAATTTAAAAAATTTTAAAAATTTTATATGTATCCTTTAAATATTTGAACACTAGTTATAATTATTCTCATTATTAATTTATTACTAATATTTATGTGTGGCAAGCCATTATATTTTGAGTAAATTAAACTTTAATGTAGTGCTAATACATAAAGAATTATGGGAAAATTGTTTTATGGATCGATCTAAGATTCTATGGCTTTATAATTGAATTCGAGGAAACTATGGAATTTGATATATTCCGCCATGGTTAATCATTTCGATTCTCGTTCTTCTCCTCTATTAATAGGGCTCGGTTTCCATTAGATCTTATGTTGTCCTAAATATTATCCCACACTAGAATCCGCCATTGATTTCTCTGTTTCTTCTACTACGCAATCCCTCAATTTGTGAATGTATGAGAGGCCGGCATGATAAACAGGCCTTCTTGGCAAGCAATTTTGTCGAACGCTAATTGCTTTCCCCGATTCCGCCGTTTGGTTCGTTGTTTTATGGCGGCGGCGGCGGCCTCGAATTCCTTGTTGAGCCAAAGAGATTTTAATGTGTCTTTCAGAAGGCTTTCTTCCGCTGCATCGTCAGCAACTGATTCGAGTAGGGGGAAATTTTTTGCGTATGGATTCAGCCGCGCCTCTGATAAATGCGATAATGTTTTGCGGAATTGTATTGATCCGAAGAGCGACCATGTTGGTATGAATGAGGCACTGAAAGCGCGGGCGTATGGCCACTCGATTCCGCAGCTACTGGATCTTTCTGAAGAGGTTGTTAGGGCGGAGGATCAGCGGCGGACTATTGATCCTAGGGTTTTTAACGGTGACGCCTCTGCAAATTGGGGGAATTCCGCCGGAGCTATGGACCACCCCTCCGAGAAAATCATGATTGCCGTTGATGTTGATGAAGGTATCTAATGTTCACAGATTTTGAATTTCGCTTTTAAACAATTAGTTGCATCTTTTGGTATTGTGATTTCAATTTTGAATTTCGATTTTGATATTCAGTGTCATTTTATGGAATAACAATTAGTTGCATCTTTTGGTATTGTATAGAATAATATATTAGCTGGTGATTAGTAAATTGAAAAAGTGCCTTGTGCTATTGGCATAATTTAGGATGATCGCTTTTGGTTTCGAGATTCTATTAGAGTCTAATCTTGTTTAGTACTATCAATTTGTTGAACTATCGTTGAAAGTCTAGATGCATTTGTTATCTTCGTGAAATGTTGAAATCCAATTATTGGCTTGTTGGCAGTTCTAGGGAACTTCGTATCTGCTCTTAATCGATTCATGGCGGATCGCTACTCTCGAAACCACTCAGTTTCTGAATACCACGTCTATGAGTTCTTCAAGGTACTGTGTAAGACAGCATAACTCATACTCTAATCTCTTTTATAGTCTCTTCAAAGTGAATTATCTATATATATATATATATATATATATATATATATATATATCTATTTGAATTGTATTGTGATTTATATAAGTAAAATCTGTGTGGAGGATTTTGTTCTGCTATATTGGAAACAGATATTCAGAAGAAACCAATTGATTCGCTTATCTCTTTACCCCTCACTGTGGCATCTCTATTCATTTTTGTTTTGAAACATTCTATGGAAGTGTTTTCAGCATTGAGTTACTAGTGATGTATATATGCATATTCCACAGTTTTATATATGTTGTTCTGGCTTCTATCTATGGACTTGTATTCTACCTTCGTCTGCTACAAGCACCAAATGAATGTAATAGCGTTTGAGATATAAAATAAAATTGAGGGGGTTTTTAGGAAGTGATTCTGCTTAAACTTGAAAAAATAATTTTACGCTTCAACGAGTGAGCTACGAAGGCATGGGATTGGGTGGACAATAATGTCATAGTCTGCTATATGATTACTTCGCAGTCTGTTAATTGAGAAACTGCAAGTAGGGTGGTTTGGTTATCCTGCCTTATATTATCTCCAAACACAATTGCTATATCATATGTATCCTGACCCATGCTTATTTTTCTTGCAGATATGGAACTGTTCACGCGGTGAAGGTATTACAGAATATGCTCAACTTAGCTGGTTGTCATACACTTAAATCATGTTTTTCTTTATTTTTGGGTTTATATGTGATTTCAATGATTTGAAGTTCTTTTTAAGCATGCTGTTCTATCTTCCTTTTTCATCCCTGCTGCCATTTTTAGGATAAATCCATGATTTTATTTCCTCCTATTTTCTTGAAATAAAATACTTTTTTTATATAGATTTTATCATAGTACCATGATACAATTTGTATTCTGTTGTTTCTGATAGTGGAATATTGGCTTTAACTACAATATTGACATACTCTTATGCTCAATCTTTTTGTTATATTTGTTTTAGATGTCAGAGATTTTTAATTGTTGCATTGGCTGTAATATGCTGTTTTTCCAAATCTTGTTTGGATGGTGCTAGTTTTTGGTTGCTCTATGGGTATGAGGCACATTAAGGAGTTGTATTAGGTTATATATTTATATGGACCTGATGGTTTGGTCCGATAAATTTCCTGCCAAGAGCTTGATATTTCTTCTCTCAGTCGAGTTGAATGAATCATTTCCTTCCTCAAAGAGGAAAAGAATAAAAAATATGTGCATGTTCTCTTGTATTCCATGACTGTTTATTTGGAATTTGAAATGAATGTATGTTGTTTCTCTTCTTGTGGCAGCTGATCATCGAGTACATGAGTTTTTCAAGACACCTTACTTCAAGAAAGGGATAAATCCAATTCCAGGAGCTCGAGAAGCACTTGAAAAGCTATCTGAAATTTATAACTTGTCCATTGTGACGTATGTATACTGACGTTCGATATTTCCCCTCAGTTCCAGCCAAGATCATTATCTGATTTTGTATATTATGTATAGGTCTCGACAGAATGCTATTAAGGACCACACAATCGAATGGATCGAGAAACATTACCCAGGTCTTTTCCGAGAAATCCATTTCGGGAATCATTTTGCTTTGGATGGCAAATCAAGACCTAAATCTGACATTTGCAAGTACAAATCAACATTTGTCATTATTTCCTTTGTGTTTCGGCATTTTTCCAATGTGTTTCGTTGTGTATATCTAGCTGAATAGAACCATGTGTGTCGTGCAGGTCGTTGGGAGCAAAGGTGTTGATCGATGATAATCCGAGGTATGCGGTAGAATGTGCAGCAGTAGGGATAAAGGTTCTTCTTTTCGATTATGAGAATTCATATCCATGGTGCAAAACAGAGCAGGCTGCTCATCAACATCCTCTTGTAACCAAGGTCCACAATTGGGAAGAGGTGGAACAACAATTATCTTCTTTGCTTGTTTCTTAGTCATTTTATTTACTAAATTGAACAATTTTTATTGCGATTCCTTCAAAATTGTGAAAGAGAATCCTCTCAAAACATATATAAGTAGTTTAATTTGCTTTTATCTATAATTTCCCTGTACAGGTTAAAAAGGAATTTTGTAGGGAAGGTTCCACTACATGAAATAGCTCATGTTTAATTTTCATTATTGCATTTTGTACAAGCTCGACAATCATTATTAGGTCGTCATAGAGCATTACACATTTCTTTTATTTTTATTGCTCACACAACTTTAAATACGTCTGCTCAAATAAGAATAAGAATTACTCCAATGAATAGATGTCGTTTTAGAAAAATAATAGTAATAAATAGTTAAATTGGAGAAAAAGTAAGTTTAGAGAGAGAATAGTATAGAAAAGATGAATGTCACGGAGAAGAGCTGTGCGGATAGAAGTCTTTGGTGATAAAGCCTTCCAGGACAAAAATATGATGTTTGGGGCGTGAATGGGTGATATAAATAAAATAATGTTAATTCTACTCCAAGATTTTTCCTATTTTTTATATTAAAATCATTTATCAATTAATCATTAAAGTTTGATTATTATATATTAATTGATAGATGTACATGTGGAGTGAAAGCATACAATGAGCCAAACTGGATCTGGGGTCTAATTCAAACTGTTTGTTTTCTTATCAAGACAATGTCCAAATTCTTTTATCTTACCACTGTTATTTTCGTCTTTGAAATAGCTTCGCGTGGGGACCTTGTACGCCTTAATCAGAACTCGGATGAAGAAGTTATGGCCATTTGATGAAGGCTGCGCGGAGCAGTGGCGAAAACGCCCGGGTTGGCACCATTTCGCCCTAGTCGGGCATTTTTCTCGGAAACTGCCGAATTTTAGTTTTCAAATTGGTTTATGGAGAAGTTTTTGGGGGAGCTTTGGAGATTCGGACATTGAGGCATATTCGGACACGAGAAAAGAGAGAGGAAAAGAGAGAAAGAGAGGAGGAAGCAGAGAAGGAATAAATTCCGGCCAACATTCCGACGAACCATCTCCGAATCTCCATTACACTCAACGAGAGCATGCTTCCTATGGTTTTCATTGTGATTTCTACCATGTGTTTAGGCTAAACTCTCAATGCTGCTCCAAGTTGTGATTTAGGCTTGTTTGAATATATCTACACCCTTGAATTAACGTTTTGACATCATTGATGTTTTTATGTTGGAATCTATTACTTTAGAGGCCTCTATCGTTATAGATGTTTAATCCTTGTTTATTGTCTCTTTAACATAGACTTGTATGGACTAATCAATTGATGTGTTGTTGAATTTGATTTGTTCAGAGGATAATTTAACAACAGATTATGTAAGTTTTTATAGTAGATGATCTTTTATTCCCGCGCTTCCGCAGGAATTTAATATCATTGAAAGTTAGTTCATGGAACAAGTGTTCAGCTGACTGTGAACTATATGTCGCAAACATGTTCAGTGCACGCGATTAGGTTGATGAATTAATCCCATAATATGTGTTTTTGATATAGGTGTAGAATGATTCAAGTCTAATGAGAAACTTGGAAAGACATGCTTTTCCGTTTGAGAAATCCTTCAATAGTTAATCTGTTGTTTTAGTTTGTTCACAACTTTCAAAATAAAAAAATAAATCAAATCTTTACATGTTTTTGTATGCTAAGTGTAACCAATCTTTCAACTCCCTGTGGATCGACATTTGAAATACTACTACGATACTGTAATCTTGCAGTATTGTAGTATTATTAGAGTTAATTAGTTAAACTTGATAATTTGTGTGAACTGGTAAAGATACTCTAAAATACGCATCAATGGGTTCCCTGGAAGTCGTGTTTGTGGCCCTTAAATATGTAGAAATCCAAAAATGAATCGAATTTGGCCGCAACAAGTCGCTGGGTTGCAACTCGACGAGTCGCTGGCCTATTCCAGAATCTCGCATAGTCATAGCGAGTCGTTGACTCACTATTCAGCGAGTAGCTGGACGTTCTGGAAAAACTGTCGGTTTTAGCGAGTCGTTGACTTGCCAGTCAGTGAGTCACCGAAACATGGCTAGCCTCCGATACATTCTATGTGCTCGTTTTCACTCCGTTTCACCTATGTTTAACTCTTTTTCCGCAAAACTTTATAAAATGGTCAAAATGCCAAATTATAAAGAATTAGATATAGGGGTGTGATCAATTGCTAAATTTTTAAGTTGCTGACTCATCAACGCATTGTATTAAAAATATCAACACGATAACATTAAAATGTCAACACATAATTTTGTTGACATTTCAATAAATTGTATCGACATTATATGTTGACATTTTAATGTCATCGTATTGACATTTTTAATACACTGTGTTGATGAGTTAGCAACTTAAAAAGTTAGCAATATAACACACCCCATTATATATATTAATGTCCTTTTAATAGCCAAATGTATACTAAAATCAATCAATTCCTATAAACACGTGCAAAATCCAAGTTTATCGTATGATCCTTGCTATGCGCTAGCGCCACATTATATTTCCTTCATTCCAAACAAAATAGATAATATTTGAAATACACGAGTTTTAATGCACAATTGTTAAAGTAAGAGAGATAGGAAAAAAAGTGATTGAGAGCATCTGCAGTAGTGCGGACTAACCAATAGCCTAGCACTAGGAATAACCAAAAACACCTTCTGCCACGTCATTAGGACTAACCACTGCACTGCCACATCACAAGGACTAACCACTGCATAGTAATAGCCTAACACTAGGACTAACCGACGCCCTAACCAATAAAACAAATGCACAAAATTACAAATACATAATTATAACTTCAACATGAATACGGATGGAGAAAGTGCAATAACAATTTCATTAAATTAAAAAAAAGGTTCAATTCCAAAAAAATCTAGTAAAATTAAAAAACAAAACAACGATTCAAACAAATTACATTACATATCAACGTGCACTCCTCCGCGCCCACACCTCTTCAATCATATCTTGCTAGAGTCGAATATGGGCTTCTTGTTGGCGAATATCGGCAAATGCATGAACCCTTTCGGCCACGCCGTGGCTTGGACCGACAGCATCTTCATTGGCCCAATCAGTCAGTTATGGACCTTCATTTTCGACGATCACGTTGTGCATGATAATACATGTACGCATGACATCAGCAATGACCCTTCACCGCCGCCTATCGAGCCTGGAGCACACCAAATGCTCATTCCACATCCTTGTGCGTCGCTCTTGTCGTTGCGCAAAGTAAATCTTCTTTGGATCTGTTGGGCATCTAATCGTCTTCACAAAGACGGGCCACTTAGGGTATATCCCATCCGCCAAATAGTAGCCCATATCGTGCTGGTTGTCGTTGGCGATGAAACTAATGGCCGGGACAACGTCCATGCACTGCTCGTTGAAAAGGGACAACGACTGGAGGACGTTGATGTCGTTGTTCGACCTGGATACCCCAAATATACGCATGCCAAATCCACAGCCGGTATAGTCGGCTACGGCTTCGAGAATCATCGTGGGATTCTTACCTTTGAAGTCAGTCGTGTACATCCCTTTCCAGGTGGTGGGGCAGTTCTTCCATTCCCACTGCATACAATCTATGCTGCCCAACATTCCGGGAAACCCGTGCACATTCCCGTGCATCTGCATCAGACCCTGGCAGTCTTCGGGAGTAGGCTTTTGTAGATACGTATCCCCAAATATGTGAATGACGCCCCTACAGAAATGCTGCAGACACTCGCGGGAAGTCGTCTCGCCTATATGAAGGTACTCATCGAACATATCAGTTGGTCCTCCATAGGGCAACTGCCTGATTGCGGCAGTGCACTTCTGTATGGGTGAGTGACCGGGTCTGCAACTCGCATCCTCCCTGAACCGAAAATACTTGTATTGACGCTCTAAACCGTTCACGATATTCATAAATACCGTCCGGTGCATCCTAAAATGCCGCCAGAAAAAAGTTCTCCCCAAACCGCGGTTGTTCAGCAAAGTAGTCGTCATACAACCGTTGGTGGACACCGACATGGTCCCGGGGGACTACAACGCGATGAGGGATGAGGCGAGGGACCGCCAGCTGCTGCTGCTGCAAGTGCTCTTGTATCAACCGATTTATCTCCGCGGACGTATACGCTCGCAACTTTTTGTTAATTCGCCGCGCTGCGTCAGCATCACTATCACTGACCATTTTTCCCACAAATCAGACGAGAAATGAAGAGAGTAGAGAGAGAAACTCGTTAATACAAGTGGTGCAAATGAAGAATAGTGCAACGAGTTGTATATATAGAGTTGAAAAAAAATAAAAAATACTGCTAGTCGGTCGCTCGCCGATCGCGTCAGTGCAATAGCGGACGAGCGATCGGCTAACGTCGACGCATCACAATCGAGTTCTCGTCCGTCCCGCTTTCGCCGATTGCAATAGCGGACAAACGCGACGCCCGAGCCGCTAGCCGGTCGCTAGGGCGTGCGTTCGTCCGCTATTGCGATGCTCTGAAGTATTGTTTGTAGAGAATGTGACTCCTCATTAGAAAAAAAATAGTTTTCTTAAATAGAACTGGTCTATTTTTAAGGAACATCCCAAAATAACAAATATTGTCTTGACGGAGGGAATATTATAGTCAGAAGTTAGAAAGTCTTACCAAATGTAAAGGAAAATGATTTAAGTAATGAATCATGGACTCAATCACAATGCTGTAAGGGAAAATGATTTAAGTAATGAATCATGGACTCAATCACAATGCTATAAGGGTAACTTCCTCGAAAATTACAAGTTAACAAACTATTAGCTAAGTGACTTTCTAAGGTCTAAGTTCACAAATTAGCACTCTCATTTCTTGGTGGCATGAATTTTATGAAATGTTAAAAAAAAGTGAGTGAAAAAAATTTAATGATATATGCGTCTCACTTATATATATTAGTTTTAAATAAAATATGAATAGAATGAGTTGGTGAAACGTGGGACAATTTTATCATTTATAGAAGTAAAAATGAATCGGAACTACTATTCGCAAACAAACTAAAATGAAAAAAAAAAACACTATTAGCTGAGGGAGGGAGTAGTTTCTTTGACATTTAGCAACTGCTACAAGAAAATTATACAATGACAATAGTATTTTAATTTTAATTTGATACGCTTGCTTCATAGGGAATTAAAGGCTGGAAAAAACCTTTTTTTTCTCAATAATACTGGAGAGATTGAGAGAATCAGAAAGTTAGCTTTAGTTAATCGTGGGGACCGTTGCTATCCATGATTAAGGTTTCGGAATCAATTAATTTTGGAAAAACACTAATTTTTTGTAATGTTTACGCATTGCAAATTGCATGCCATTCCTAGTCTCTTTTTTTTCTAATTACTTTCGTTTAACTGGAAATTGTGGAAAAGGAATCGAAAAAAGGTTCGTGCATGCATGTTCACCCAATTATTTACTCCCTCCGTTCTATAGTAATGGAGGCGTTTCTTTTCGGCATGGAGATTACGAAAAATTGTGTTAGGTGAGTTAAGTAAAGAGAGAATAAAGTGAAAAATGAAAAAAGGTAAACAGAGGAAGAGATAAAAAAGTAAGAGAGAGTAAAGTAGGTGTGGAAAAATGTGTTGACTTTTACTAAAAAGGAAAATTACTCTATTACTATGGAACGTACTAAAATGGCAAAATAACTCTATTACTATGGAACAGATAGATTACCGACTTAAAATAGTTAAAAAGTGGTAAAAAGTCCAAATCATTCTGCTCCTAATGTTACTTCTGCCCTATTTTGATGCAAATTTCACTATGAGCCAGAATCATATAGTATTCATATTCTTTGGTTTGCATCCAAATGCAGGGGAGTCTTTCCATTTTGCATTATTAAAAGATAGTAATATAGGGAGTGGTATTTTCTATTAAATATATTCTATCCCAAAAATTTAGTGTTGCGTGTCAAATATACTTTTATACTCTCTCTGTCCCATTAGAAATGAAACGTTTTTTTTATCTGTCCCATTAAAAATGAAACTTTTCTAAAAATGGAAACAATACTCTCTCTACTTTTTCTTCTCTCTTACTTTACTCTTTTTTCATTAACTCACAAAACAACACTACATAAAATCTTGTGCCGAAAAGCAAATGTTGCATATTTAATGGGACGGATGGAGTATAGACTAAGAAGCACTACATTTACATTTATTAGATTTATCAAGATTTTTCCATTTTAATTCATGAAACTCTGTTGAAATGCCCGTGCTAAAGTGCATTTCAAAAAGTTTAGCTTACCTTTTTTTGGTGTACCAAATCAAATTAGTTATTTCTTAATTATGGAAAACCAACCGTTACGATCAACATTGAACTATAATGATAAAATCTAAAAAACAATTACAAATCCTAATTTACAATACCTAGCAAAATTAAATATGTCCAGAGAAAGAGCAAATCGAAGAAAAACTAAAACATAGATTAACAGTGCAAATAAAAGTGGGGTATATGTTCTTACGGGATATTATTGAACACATATTTTTTGACTCACAATTATTATAATCTAGCTAATTCATGTTTGAAATTTTTCATAATTCTATTGTATTAAAAAATTTCAATATATGATCAGTGTAAAAAGCCAACAAACTCTAGTGCTTAGATGTTTGGCTTAGCTAGTTCTTTATTTCATTTTAATAAGTCCTAGCTGGTTTGGTTAATTTCCATTTAATTCTCACGAATCTTTAGTTGTTAAAATTAACTGGATTTTTGCTTAATTTATTAAAAACATTAAATTCCAGAACAATGGAAATTGTTATTCTCACAATTTTTAATAGACTACTTAGACTAGAAGGAAATAAAAGCCCTCACAATTCACAAACAAGTTCTCAAACCTGGAAAGGTTTAAAGAAAAAGAAGAGAGGCCTTCGCTGGCACCTACTCCAATTTTTCTTTTTCTATTTTAGTATAATATCAATAATATTTTATTACGTACATAAATATATATATATATCTATATATATACCTTCTGGTTTATGGAAAACTCTGTTGATGGTGATAGTGGTGTGTTTGGCTGATGGTGGGCGTGGCGATTTGAGCGAATCGGCGTGTTTAAAATTCCGGTCTCAGAATTTTCTGGGACGGTGAAGTCCACCGTTGGTGTAGTGCAGAAGGTGGTCTCCATCGTGTCCAAGTTTGCCGGAAAAGTGGGTGACTTCCGGCTTAGCAATGCCATCTCCGACTGCCTCCAACTCATGGACGTTTCCATGGACCAGTTGAGCTCTGCCCTATCTGCTTCGCTTAATACATATGGTAAGGTTGTTTTGGTTTAGTTTTATTTTTTAAATGAGAGTTGTTTAATTAGGCATACATTGTAGGGATGTAATCAAATCTAAACTCTATATATTGTACAAATTCCAAACTATGATCTGGATCGTTAAATTTTAAAAATTGATGTCAACAGGTGACAAATAAAGTCAACGAAAAATGTCAACATTGTTAACCGATTGACATAATGTTGATATTTTTTGTTGACTTTATTTATCATCTGTTGACATCGAATCTTGAAATCTAACGGTTCAGATCATAGTTTGGAGTTTGTAAGAAAAAATACATGCAGATTGCAGATCTACACTTGCATGGATGTAATGATCCATGAAATTTAAAAATCTTTGCTTATGAAAATGTTGAGCTGTGATATTTCCAAAACTCAATTTTATTGGAGAACCACAGAACCACACACGGAGGTCATTTTCAGACAATACGGACGTCATTATTAGTCTGTTTTTAGATTATGATAGTAAGCATGACCTAAACTGATCTAAAAATGACATTCGTATTTTTCAAATCCAGTTTTTATAAAATACCCAAAAAACACTAAAAATGACGGGTTCGATAGTTCGGCACTAAAAATTAGTTCGATATTTGATTATATAACCCTTCGTGTTTGCTTATAAATCTTCCCTATAAACAATATATAGGGAAGAGTAACGGGCACCAGAAATGTGATTGACGACGTGAAGACGTTACTGAGCGGAGCTTTGACGAATCATTACACTTGCATAGAAGGATTTGACGGCACAAACGGCGTCGTAAAAAGCTTGGTTTCTGGCAGCTTAGACCACGTCACCGCATTAGTCCTCAACCTTCTCTCCATGGTCAAGTCCAATTCAGGCCGCGGCGGTAGAAGATTGACGAGCAGCGATCAATTTCCACACGGGATCAAATCCCACGACCGGAAACTCCTCCAATCCGCCAGCGGCGCCACTGCGGACGCGGTGGTTGCTGCAGACGGGACCGGGAACTTCAGCAGCGTCGCGGAAGCGGTCCGGGCAGCGCCTGAGTATAGCACCAGGAAATACGTTATATACGTAAAGCGAGGTGTGTATGAGGAGTATGTGGAGATCGGGAAGAAGAAATGGAACATAATGATGATCGGCGACGGCGTTGATGCGACGGTTATTTCTGGTAATCGCAGCCTTGTTGATGGCTGGACTACTTACCGCTGTACTACATTTGGTAAGAATCTCATCATTATTTAATCATTTAATATTTATAGTATGCCGCAAGTCGCAACCCCTATTTAAATCTGTGCATTTAAGATTGGCTTTTCCAAGTTTCACAGAGTTTTTTGGGACACGTCTCGTGGCATGTCTATACTACTACTATATGATTTACGTGGTATACATATTGCATAGTTGCATTTTCACTTGTAAATAATATAGATCGTCTTCACATGGTCCCCATACATCTTTGCTCCACGCCTTGCATGTTCAAAAAGGGATATAAATCCATGTTACGTCTTATTTCATATTATCACATGATTTTCTATTAGACTCGAATTTTTAACAATGGAATGAATATATAAATTTTAACCTACTATAATCTTGTATTTTGACAAAAATCAAAATTTTAGAATATTATAGATATGTCACACACTCACGTCACTTGATGAAATAAACGAACCTTATAAGATACTTCGATCCCTCCATCAACCATTTTAAAGAGTCATTTTGACCCGGCAGAAATTTAAGAAATTATTTGACTTTGTGAAGAAAAGTAAAGGGAGAAAAGGAATGGAATGTGAGACTTATTTTTAGTACCCCATCAATCCCAAAGTAGTTGAGTCGTATTCATTTTTTATTGTCCCAGGGTAGTTGAGTCATTTCCTCTTTTTTTAGTCAAAATCTATACCTTCTCTCATACTTTACTCTGTTTTTCTCTCTCTTACTTTATTCTCCTTCTACTATATATCCTCTTTAACCTTTAACACCTCAATTTCTTTATTTTCATGTCCAAAAGAAATGCTTCGACTATCTTAGAACGAAAGGAGTATTAGTTTTATAATAGATTATGAGTGTAAAAATTTAGTGGAATGCGGGGCTCGTATAGTAAAAGTGGAATAAAATAAATGATTTTATAAATAGTGGACAAACAAAAAAGGCAAAGTGACTCTTTAAATGGTGGACATGTAGTACTTTACTACTTTTATTAAAAGTTAATTTCATGAGCATATTTACTAACAAGCCTTGATCATGGAACAAATGATGCCGCAAAGGGGCAAGGATTCATAGCCCGCGATATGACATTCGTGAACACAGCCGGCCCGGGAAAACACCAAGCGGTGGCGTATCAGTCAGATTCGACCGCTCGGTGCTATACCGCTGCAATGTCAGAGGATATCAAGACACATTATACGCTCATTTAATGCGCCAATTATACCGGGAATGCAAGATCAGCGGCACGATCGAGTTGATCTCGCTATCGCACGCCACCAATGTAATTTATAAACTCCTAATTTTGCACTACTTTAACAGTAAAGCGGCAAGTTCGGGGTCCGTCCCACAGAGAAGCTAGTGTATCAAGTGTGTGAGTAGTGAACAGGGGGTTGGCTGCTGCAACGCTTTAACTTGGGAGTTTTTAACTACTGATTTTTACTCCAGACAGAATTTAAGTCACTAACTTGATCAAGGAAATTTTAACTACTAGGTCAAGTGAATTTCAGACTGGAATGAAAATTAACTACGTGAAACAGTAAACACCATGATGAAAACAAAAAACAGCTTTGATTAAAACTAAAACTCAGAACAATACAACGTGAAATTTAAATTAAGCTAACACTTCAGAAATACGAAAGCAAGTAAAACAGGGGAGATCCTCGGTGGAAAACTTAAGAATACGCCGACAGATATCAAGTATTCTGCAGCGCTCCTTCGATCGCCCTTTCTAACTAAGCGTTACTTTATCTAAGCTATCAAGAGAACTGAACTAGACTAGAGAGCTAAACTAAACTAAACTAAAGACGGAAAGTAAAGGATCAGATCTTTTTGTGTTATGGCACATCCTCTATTTATAGGCTCGGCACGACCTCCAGCTGGATAACGATCTTGGCAGGGAATATTCGCTCATGTTGAGAGTGAGCGACTCATTGATTGCTACGTGGTTTCCTTCTAGAATGACGACGCTTTTCTGTAACAGATTCGTGACTCAGCGTCATCCTTGCGTCTCATATATCAGCACGTGTCCCATTCTAGAACGTTGTCCTTGATAACAGAATGCTGCGCACCATCCATCTCATAGCCTCATGCATCCTTCTTCTGGAAGCATGTGGTCCCCTCCTTGCCTGCTTGGTTACTCCCCTTGATCAACTCCTCCGATTTCTGGCCTCTTTTCGCCTATTGTACTTGCTTGATCAGTTTGGCTTTGTTGCCTTGGTCAAGCGGCATTCCTGCATATTTAACACATGCTTTGCGCGATAAACC
This sequence comes from Salvia splendens, assembly GCF_004379255.2. Taxonomy (NCBI): domain Eukaryota; kingdom Viridiplantae; phylum Streptophyta; class Magnoliopsida; order Lamiales; family Lamiaceae; genus Salvia; species Salvia splendens. The sequence continues at coordinate 27,471,262 of NC_056040.1, forward strand.
GATCAAGTAGCGTACATTTTACTCCTAAACCGATGCATGAAATGAGCCTTATCAAACTGCTCACACTTAAAACATACTTGTCCCCAAGTATAAAGAAAAAGAAAAGAAAAAGATAAGGCAAATTTCAGGCATGGTTTACTTATTTCAAGAAATTAAAAGAAAATGAAAAAGAAAGCAAGACTCGAAATAAAAACTCATATTCACATAGATGCATTAGATCGAATAAATTTCCAACAATCATACCCGAGGTCGAGGTCAATCCATTTTCCAGCCGCTTATGTTTCTTCCTTTTTGCTTTTACTTGATCAAGGTGTCAGTTCGTCAAGATTGCTCAATTTAAAAACCACTGTTGGATTCACTCAGTCACTCATTTCTCACCAGAGATGTTAGGACTGTTCACTCGGTATTGCCACAAATTTAATACCTCGAATCGGATTGAACAAGATAGTTCCTTAAGGTCTTTGTTTCGGGTGTAATGGGGCTTAAGGGTAGTGGTGTATCAAGGTAGGGTCCTAGGGGTTCTAAGTTTAAAAAATGTAAACTGTAAAAAAAAAAAAACACATGAGTCAAGAGACCAAAGATTTGTACTATTTATTTCGCCACTAGATATCTTACTTGGTCAAGTGGCGACTTCTAGCCTTGAACTTTTGGCTTATTTTTTCTAACTTCCGACTTATCGGGTCAGGTTACAATTCCTACCCTCTTTTTCTCAAACTTTTCTCGATAACAACAAATTTTTTTTGACTTGATATCTGACTTGATCAACCTGATTGACTAACTTGCTCAACCCGGCTTCCCTTTTATTTTTACTTTCTGTCGTACTACCCCTTTCTTTGAAATGACTCATCTCTCTGACCCCTTTTCCTCACGTATTTATAAAAAGTATATGGATGTGGGTCTCGGTTATCAAAGAAAGGGTAAAAGTGTATGGGCTCAACTTGGTTAAGCAAGGGGTGCCTTTTTTTGACGAGGCGGGTTCGTGGAGCGAAAGAAGAAAAGGCTCAAAGGGTTAAGTCCTAATGCCTTTAGTCCTTACTACTTGTGCAATTTTCATCTAAATATTAAAATTCAGCCTCTCGTAAAAATATTTTTCTTTTGTAAAAGTAGTAGAAAGTGTTCTACTTTGGCTTATAACTCACATATAGAGGGGCTTCACAGTAAGTTTAAAAATTGAGCATTTCCATCATACTTACGTCGTTCAAACTGATCAAGTTTTTTGCAATCAAGTTTCTACATGTAAACATACTGATTTCTTTTTCTAACTCTTCCCAAAGTAATCAAATCTTCCACTTATCTGATTTCATGCATATTGCCTATTTATTACTAACTGATATTTTGTGTTTTCAAAATTCTGACATGTATGACTTTTATTTTGTGGAACTAACCCTCCCCCTCCCACTACATATGAACTCGTCCTCGAGGGACTGGATGCAGTGGAAAAAGGGTTAGGTACAGGCAACGGCACAACAGAAACCAAGGAAAACTTCTCACACATAGACCAGACACTGGGCTAAATGTGAGACAGTGCCAATAATCAAACATGCCTATCAAAACAGAAAAAACAACAAACAAAACACATAGGCAAAATATAGCAAAACGAGCATGCATAACTTCTCACACTTAGACCCAACACAGGTCTAAGTGTGAGGTGGAGCAGAAAATCAGTTATACATACCAAAAACAAATAAAATTGTTTTGAAACTTAAAATGAGTAGAGATCGGGGGGGTTGTACTTAAAGCTTCCTTGGAGATTGACCGGGAGATGCTGAGGGTGGCTGGGAGGATGATGGGCGCCGAGACGGAGGAGAGCTTGTAGAGGGAGGTGGCGGTTGGCTGGCAAGGGTCTGGTCGTGGGTGGTGCCCAACAACCTGGCCAGCAGGACCAGTTGAGTATTTGAACTCTCCACCAGTTGCATCAACGTCTGCTCCATTCGGAGCTTCCATGCGTTATCAGCACTTGCAGCCTCCTCTCGCTCCATCGTCGGAGTGGTCGCCTGATGTGTATCCTCCTTTTCTTCTTCGGTAAGGGTTGCTGAGGTCTCCTCCGGCCTCGTTCTCCTTCTGGGTTAGCTCCTCTGTTGCTCCCACCGACCGGCTGCATAAAATTGAAAACCCCCTCCTTGCGTCTTCTCCAGTACCTGAGTTCTAACAAAGAAATCATGGTCAAACATTTCAGGACTGGGGCCAAGGATGGGACGTCCGGCACACTCCATAATCCAGTTTCTCCTCAAATAGGCTCCGAGGAGATGGCAGACATTAAGATGGCGGGCAACGCGGGTAGAAATTTGATTTATGGAGTAGGCTAACCAGAATCCCAGATGGACCTTCCTATGCTCTCTCATACTCCACATAAAGTAGAGTTCGGACACGGTAATGATTGATAGTGTATTGGCTTGTCTGAGGAGATTACAGGCTAGGTAGATCTGGGCTAGGCGGAGGGCAGGATCAGCAATGTGATGACCTCTGGATTCAGAAGCTGTAAAGGTAGGGGCACGCCCATTGCATATGGCCTTCCAGACGACCTGCTGATTGAACTCGGGTTTTCGCTGAGGGAAACCGATATCACACCCAACCCAAACTCCATTAGCCACCTGGCTTTCTGTGTAGAGGCCCATCCGGATGGGAAATTCATTGAGGCTCATCAGTTGGTCCTGGCCAAAGACCCTAAAGGAAACACTTCTGTCGTTCAGGTATGTGCTTCCGGTGAATCGGAAGGATGTGAAAAACTCTTTAGCCAGGTCCTCCGGCACGGGGGTCTCATCGACTTCTAGTAACCATTCAAATCCGATGCCGGCAATGTAGGCGGCAAACCTCTCTTTCATCTCAATCTTCTCCAGGGACGGCTGGTGTAGTATCTTCCCCGCTTTCAACCTCTTCTGAGAGGTTACCCTTTGGTGAACCTCCTCCTGCCATTTGGGATCGTCAAATTCCAACATCTGTTTGAGCATAGTTGGGGTTAAGGCCACATGCTGAGGGGAGTAGATGGGGGATGGAGATGTTACAGGCCTTCCTTGCTGCCTCCTGGATGTTTGGGTCCAGCGTAACTCCTGTTCCTCCGTGTCACTGCCCTCATCTCTCTCTCTCTCAGCAGTGGGGAGGCGGGACGGCTTCTCTTTAGAGGAGGAAGAGCACTTCCCTTCCCCTTCCTCTTTCTATCTCTCCTCTGACGGCTGTCCTCCTCAGCCCCCCTCTCCTCAACAGCCTCTGGCTCCTCCGGCCCCTCTTCATCAACCAGCCGCCATACTGTGCGGGGTTTCTGCACCACTGTTTCCTCCTTCCTTCGGGTTTTTAGGGTTCCAACCTCCTCCAGGAGCTGGTCCGTTATACGGCACGTCTGCCGGCGTGGTGGCTCCTTCTCCTTCTCAGCTTCCCTATAGTCGAACAATGGACGTAAGTCCTCTACTTCCTCGTCGTTGATTTCACCGCCCCCAGTCAAATGCGGCTCATGGATCGAAGTGGAGGTGCCACCGTTTGCTGGTGACGGAATAGCAAACGGCTGCCCATAATCCTTCCCCCATCTTTCTTCGTCAGAGGTGTCCTCGCTAGTGTGCATCGGCTGGATGGGGGACGGAGGTGAAGGTTGGACGGTAGATGGTGAAGGTGATATAGGAGAGCTAGGAAGGATTTTTGTTTTAGAAGACGAAGCAGGCTCTTTAGACCGGGAAATCCCGAGTCTAACTTTGAGTGCGGCGTAAGCGGCCGCATTCTCCATCTCAGAGGGTATACTCCAGAGGATTTTATCAAGGCGCCTAGTGTCTCTTCGTCCACCGCGGGAGGTGGAATGGCGGTGCTGGTTTGTGGTGGAGGTTGAAAGGATAGGCTAGGGTTTTCGACTTGGGTCTGGAACGAGGTTTTCTGGTCGCCACTCTCGGCGCCGGCATCTGAGGACGAGGATGAAGTTGGAATTTGTTCGATCAACATTCTTACAGGTAGTGGAGAAGATGATGATTTTTGGGCAAAGGGTTCGGAACTTGGAGCAATATGGGAGAGTAAATGGAATGCACTGTGGTTGCCTTGGGTGAGAGTGAAATACGGTCCTGAATCCTGCCTATTATACTGATATTATGACTGTTGGGATCTCTGCGACTGTTCAAATTTCTGCGACTCTTTACGTACAAGCGCACCTTTTCAGAGTGCCAGCTGGCTTAGCTTCTCTGATACGCTTCTTCTTTCTCTCTAGGACGTTCTGTCCAATGCGGCTGTTGGCGCTTGCTGACACCCTTTTAGCCTTTCTTCACCTGCCTTGATCAACGAAAGTATTGTACCACTAATTAAATTCGAATTGTACTGATCAAGTGGACAATTAATTCCAGATGAAAACTCAAATATTTCCACTTGATCAGCTTCCATCCTTACTTCCGACTTTTAATTTCTAAGAAAAAACTAACAAAGAAGAACTATTTACACTAACTACAAAGGATTTGATCAAGTTCCCCTAGGATGTCACTTGATCAGTTTAATAGATCAATAATTTGTCGCTTTGATCAAGCAGACTACCCATGAGTACCCGATCACTCCTTTTACCTGCTCACTGGATAAGATTACGCAGGATCAGTGGAATTTCTTCCACTGTGCCCGCCTCGGCCTTGTCCATGTAGGGCTCAACCCGATGACTCTTGACCACGAAGGAGAACGAATTGGGGGGGTTTCCCGGGAGTATGTTTGCCTCATGTGTGTGCATTGTCATGATGGTACGAGGGTCTGCCCATTTTGAATTCCGCTTCCTGGGTATCAGTTTGAGTTGAGACTGGAAGAGTAGCTCTTTCTGTCCCACTATGAGCTCTTCCTTTCTCAAAGTGGGGTTGAGTCTGCGTTGTCGATCAAGGTGGGGTGTCACTCATTTTTTTAATATGGCGGAATGCATGCACGGATCTGGGTCAATCTCTATCAAGTCTACTGTTTTCCACTTGACCACCTCTTGACCCAGCCTTAGTTCTTCCATCAATTGTCCTTCCTGTCCTTGCAGATTTGGTTTGACTGGCTTCTGATGCGTCTGGTTGGAAAGGTTCTTTAATGTAACTGGCGATGCAAGTAAAGGCGATAGTTGCCTTGTAGGCGAGGGACTCTCCTGCAGCATTTCTCTCAATGTGGTGGCTTGGTCAGGTGGTTTTTCGATCCTTGCCGGCAGAGTGATCTCTTTTAGCCCTTTCGATGGCTTGATCATCCATTTCCCCAGTCATCGTTGCATCGAACCATTCAGCTGTTTCCTTCTTAAGCTGTTCGTCTTCAATAGAGTCAATGGTCGGTTTTTTGAAGAGTTTCTTTCCTAGATACTTTTGCTCCCAAGGTCTGATAGTATGCTCTCACTGTCCTGTGGCTTTCTCACAGCTTTATCAATGTCGAATGCAAGTTTTTCTCCATTAAAACCCAACTTCATCGTCCCATGGTGGACGTCGATGACTGTGCTGGCTGTAGATAGGAATGGCCTTCCCAAAAGGACTCCGGTAGACTCCTCCGCTCCTGGCTCTATCATCTTCATGACGAAGAAGTCGGCGGGGTACTTGAATTTGTTGACCTTGATGATTTCATCTTCCAAAATTCCCTCAGGGTGAATGCAAGACCCGTCTGCTAGCTGTATCATCATACCGGTTTTGACGAGCTTAGTCGTATATAGAATACGTCATAATATTGATGGAAGCCCCTAGGTCGCACATTGCGTGCTCCATTTGAACGTCTCTGATGGAAATTAGGAGTGTGAACACTCTTAGGTCAGTCTTCTTTGGTGGAAGATCACTAGGTTGGATCACCACGGCTACATTTTCTGCTTCGACCATCCTTCCTTTCTCAGTGACTTGTTCAAGGGCACTGGACTCTTCTTCCTTCGTAACTTGATCAAAGGCGCTGGACTCAGGGCCTTCTTCATGATTGGGTCCTTCTGTGGGTGCCGGAGAACTCGCAGATGGGCTTTGATAAACTTTTTCTGATTTAAGAGATACTGCATTGACATTCTCTCTCTCAGGTGGTGGCTGCACTATAGCCGAAATTTTTCCTTCATTTCCCCTCAGCTTGCCCAGTGACATGGCGACCTGAGATAACTGCTTTGTAAGCATTTCTAGTGCATCCCTCTGTTCTCTCTGGGCTTCTTGTATTTCTCGCATTGCATCATGGGACTGATGTGGGATCATCATATCTGCTAGACCTTCATCTTGTTGTTTGTTATACCTCTGATTAAAACAACCTCCTCCATGGCCTTGCTGATAGTAGCCGGAAGGTCCATACTGTTCTGGCTGGTTCTGGGAAAAATAATTTTATTGGTTCCCTTGGAAATACTGGTTTCCTCTTTGGTACGGTGGGACATAATTTACCACTTGATTATTTGGCTGTCTTCCCTGGCTGCTTGACTGAGGACCTTGGTGTTGGTGCCCCCAATTTCTGTCCTGTTGTTGGCTTGACCAGTTGGGCTGTCATCCACTGGACCAGTTTCCTTGGGTTCCATTTGACCAACCTGCCTGACTTCCCTGCATTCTGTTCACTCCAGTGTTTGGTCTATCCTGGATCCGAGCAGGCCAATTGGGCTGCCCTTCAGAAGGTTGCATCTGCTGTGTCGAGGGTTGTGGTGGCTGGCTTTGATTCTGGTCAGTCCATCGAAAGTTTGGGTGATCTCTCCATGGGGCGTCTATTTGCTTTCCCTGGATCCAGTTGTCATTTGCGTTCCAGTGGCCAACGACATTTACTTGGGGCAGCGGCTCTACCTCAGGGGGGAATTCGAAATAGTAGTAGTGATGCTCTTCTGGCGGAGGCGGTGGCGGCGCATACTGCGTCTCTTTCGGTGCAGCTGGTGGAGGCGGTCTGGCTTTCTCCACTGCCTATAGCAGCTTCTTCTCCATCTGCTTAAATCGAGCCTCCAGCTTTTTGTCATTGCGTGCCTTGGCTGCGTGCACCGTACCCCTTCTGTACTGGCCAGGAGACGTCTCATACGAGCGTTTGGCCTCGATAAGCCTTTCTAGGATGTTTTTGGCTTGGCTGAAAGGGGTCTTTGAGAAATCCCGTTGGGCTGCGAGGTTTAGATCATTCTTGCTATCGACTGTCAGTCTACCATAGAAGATCGAATAAATCTCCCCCTCCATCAGCTTGTGGTTGGGGTATGCTTGAAGCAGCCCTTGAAATCTATCCCAACAATGGCCGAGGGGCTCATCGTACTCCTGTCTGGCTTCTATAATCTCCCGCTTGAGGGCACTCATTTTTTACGTTGGAAAGAAGCGATCAAGGAATATCATTCGGAACTCGGCCCATGTTTTGATGGACCCTTCTGGTAGTCTCGACAGCCATACTCGAGCATCACCCTTTAAGACGAAGGGGATGGCCTTCAGCCTATAGTCCTCAGACGTAGATCCAGCCAGTACAGGCTGGATATCACAGTATCGGCAAAACTCTTCCAGGAAGGCGTACAGACATTCTTTTGAAAGGCCGTAAAAATGGGACAAAACGGCCAGTACTCCTGACTTGATCACGATAGTCCGCATCCCAAGAGTGATGGCGATGAGGTGTGTGGGCTCCTTCTCGTCATGAGCGTGTAGAGAGCCAATTCCTGAGTCGTCGGCAACGAGGACCATCTCTGCTTCTGCTTGTTCAAGTGGTGGTGGTTTAGGTTGCGCGTTCTGCTCTCCTTCTTCTTCGCTGGTCAGTTGATCAGCGGCTACTGCTGCTGCTAGCGCGACTCTGTAACGAGTGGTAACTACACCGGCTTCCTGGACTCTCCAACACGCGTTAGTTTCTTTGTATAAAAAGGGATGACTCCGGTGTCCACCGCGTTGGTACCTTCTCATCAACAGAAGAAAAAACAAATGAGAAAAGAAGGAAACAAAAATATATACACCTATGTGCTACACACAAACATAAAATAACACCATGCTTCCCCGGCAACGGCGCCATTTAGGCGGGCCTAACGATCGCGACTTTTTAACTTGGATTCAAGTTATATGGAAGAGATAACTGAACCGGATGGATCAGTTAGCAAATGTCGTTGCCACTTGATCAAGTTGATCTCGCTATCGTACGCCACCAATGTAATTTATAACTCCCAATTTTGCACTACTTTAACAGTAAAGCGGCAAGTTCGGGGTCGAGCCCACAGAGAAGCTAGTGTATTAAGTGTGTGAGTAGTGAACATGGGGTAGGCTGCTGCCACGCTTTAACTTGGGAGTTTTTAACTACTGATTTTTACTCTAGACAGAATTTAAGTCACTAACTTAATCAAGGAAATTTTAATTACTGGGTCAAGTGAATTTCAGACTGGAATGAAAATTAACTATGTGAAACAGTAAACACCATGATGAAAACGAAAAACAGCTTTGATTAAAACTAAAACTCAGATCAGTACAACGTGAAATTTAAACTAAGCTAACACTTCGGAAAAATGAAAGCAAGTAAAACCGGGGAGATCCTCGGCGGGAAACTTAAGAATACGCCGACAGATATCAAGTATTCTGCAGCGCTCCTTCGATCGCCCTTTCTAACTAAGCGTTACGTTATCTAAGCTATCTAGAGAACTGAACTAGACTAGAGAGCTAAACTAAACTAAACTAAAGACGGAAAATAAAGGATCAGATCTTTTTGTGTGATGGCGCATCTTCTATTTATAGGCTCGGCACGACCTCCAGCTGGATAACGATCTTGGCAGGGAATATTCGCTCATGTTGAGAGTGAGCGACTCATTGATTGCTGCATGCTTTCCTTCTAGATTGACGACGCTTTTCTGTAACAGATTCGTGACTCAGCTCCGTCCTTGCATCTCATATATCAGAACGTGTCCTCTTCTAGAACATTGTCCTTGATAACAGAATGCTGCGCACCATCCAGCTCATAGCCTCATGTGTCCTTCTTCTGGAAGCCTGTGGTCCCCTCCTTGCCTGCTTGGTTACTCCCCTTGATCAACTCCCCCGATTTCTGACCTCTTTTCGCCTGTTGTACTTGCTTGATCAGTTTGGCTTTGTTGCCTTGGTCAAACGACATTCCTGCACATTTAACACTTGCTTTGCGCGATAAACCGATCAAGTAGCGTACATTTTACCCCTAAACCGATGCATGAAATGAGCCTTATCAAAGATGAAGAGTGATTACCTGTTGGAAATGAAATTTTCTTTGCTTTTCCTAGCAAGCAGTCCTCACATCTCTCCATCTTCTCTTCACTGCTAACTCCAATCAGCTTCTTCTGGATCAAGGCCCTTAGAGTGCCTTCAGCTGGATGTCCCAGCTTGAGATGCCACTGCCTTATATCTGATCTTGTAGTGACATTAGTTTCACCAATGATTGCGGTTGCCTGTAAATAATACAAGCTTCCACCTCTCTGAGCCACCATCTTGACCAGCTGCCCCTTGCAAACATTCATTACTCCATTCTCAGAGATAAATGAATAACCCTTTCTTTCAAGAGTACCAAGAGACACAAGATTTCTCTTTACTTCTGGGATATATCTCACTTCAGAGAGAATCTTAACTGATCCATCATTCAGCCTCAGTTTTATACTCTCAATGCCTCTGATAATGCAAGAATTATTATTGCCCAGCAGAACTAATCCATGACATTGCACCAGATCATGAAACCAGTCAAGGTGCGGGCAGATATGGAAGGAACACCCGGAGTCCATGATCCATGAACCTCTTTCAATTATGTCCATCACATTCATGACTTCAGCAACATCTTCTCCATCACTGTTGATCACATTTGTGTGAGACTTGTTTTCTGAGGCTAGCTTCTTTTTCCAGCCAAAACAATCCTTCTTCAAATGCCCTGGTTTCTTGCACCAGTGGCAAGATCTAGTTTTTTTCATCCCAGAGCTATCATGCTTGGTCTCCACAGCCCTCTTCTTGAATTTCTTTTTGTTCCACTTCTTGATGTTGAGTGACTCAGGTTGAGACTCAGAATTTCTTAATCTGCCTCTCTGCAATTCTTTAGCCATGAGTGCGGAATACACCTCATTATAGGTGATAGCTTTGTCTCTTCCATAGAGAATAGCTTCTCTCAACTGATCATAGGAGCTAGGCAAGGCATTGAGAACCAAGATAGTATTATCCTCATCATTGATCTTGACATCAACAGCTTCAAGATCATCAACACTTTTACAGAAATCCTCCAACTGCTCCACAATCGACCTATCCTCTGAAAACCTATATGAATAGAGTTTTCTTTTCATAGACAAGCGGTTAGCCAAAGACTTGGCCAAGTAAACATCATCAAGCCTCTTCAAAATGCCAGATTCAGTGGTCTCACCTTGAACTTCGTGCAGCACTTTGTCTCCCATACATAAAATGACTGCACTATGAGCTTTCAACTGCATCTCATCGAATTTTGCTTGAGCTTTCTCATCTAGTGCAGGAGCCTTTCCTTTCCCATCTGATTCAGTCAAAGTCAGAACTGTAGCCTGGCCTTGCTGCACCATAACCGCCCTCATCTTCATTTTCCATAAGCCATAATCGTTCTTTCCTGAAAACTTCTCTGCCTCGAGCCTTGCTGCCATTGTTGCAGTTACTTTGATCGATCAATTGCCTTTCCCACAGACGGCGCCAATTGTTGTAGAACTGAGCGAAATGATCGAACAAGAACAAGCTACCTTTGAGGGAAGAAGATGGAAGAAGATTTGAGAGAATTGTATGAGAATCCTTTTATTGAACTCAAGAAGTAACTACAAGCATATCTCTACAAAGATCTCTCTAATCTAGTTATACACATCAAGAATCAAGTGAGTGAACAAGAGCTTCACTACTTAATCGGTTACAACCGCTATGAACTAAACATCAAACGGCTAGTAGATGTTGATTTAGCTCGTAATTGATAACTGTCTTTAACGGCTACTTTCCTTCCTCCTTGATCAATCGCCTTCCTTACTCCTTGATCAAGATGTCCCTTCTTTCTCCTTTTCTCCTTGATCAAGCTATCTCTCTTTGTTCCTTGATCAAGCTGCAGCTCCACCGTAGCTTATGCCTTGATCAGCTAATAATGCCAACAACAACATTTCAGCCTGGCCGAGGTTACGATTCCAACGTACCTCGGAAGGCCGTGGAAATCGTATTCTCGGACAGTGGTGATGCAGTCATACATCGGTGGCAGCATTATGCCCGAAGGGTGGTTGGAGTGGAACGGAGATTTCGCGCTAGATACTCTGTTTTATGCAGAGTATATGATTTACGGGCCGGGGGGAATAAGGGCCCGTGTTAAGTGGCCCGGTTATCGGGTTTTGAACTGTACGGATGAGGCGAAGTGATACACAGTGGCGGAGTTTATTGTGGGGAATACATGGCTGCCTACGACGGGGGTTAAGTATATTGCTGGATTGACGAATTGAATGTTTTAAAAAAAATTATCATTTTTTTGTGATTAATTCACTCTCCATTAATTGATTTGGGTCTTCTCTTTTGTTATAGTAATAATATGTGTTATCGTTTTGTGTCATAGTATTATTGAAGCATTGATTAATATGTTATGTATATGTCACAACATGTTATAATGGTTGGATTGAAGAGAATATATGCCGCCTTTGCAGGAAATTATTAAGGCTGCAGTTAGAGAGCCTATTCGAGTAAAGGGAAGAAATCAATTTATATTAAAATTAAAGATAATTGAATCATAAATATATTATTTACTTTCATTATTATACAGTTTATCTTTATATATAGAGTTGGATGTATTAGATGTATTAGCTCCTTAACACCAATCAAAACTACGAATATTGAAGTACTCTTTAATACTATTAATGCAATTCCAAAAGAATATTCATTAACCCTCTTTCACTGTTTGGTGAAAGAATATTAACCCTCTTTCGATTAGTTTTTTACTTTTCACTGTTTGGTGCAGTATATATTAAGGACAAACAACTTTTACTGACGTAATTTTATTTTCTTAAATAATTTTAAAAAGCTATGATATGTATATATATTTTCACGCGCTTTTACTTGTATACTAAATTGGATTATTTGAAGTGGGCCATATATCATTTATTTCAGCTTCTATGTTCATTTTTAGCCTCATATTTATTTTGTCTTGTTTTGTTATAAATGTAGTAATTATTTTCTTCTTTTCTTTCATTAGCTAAAAGCATTCCGGCCGCGCATTCCGTGCATTTCACTGTAATTTAAATATCTGAACCGGTCAATCAACTTGATTCATAATTGAGGTATGTATTGGTTTAAAGTTTCAAACATTTGAACTACTCTATCTTTTTTTTTTCTGGATAAAAAATGAAATAATAACATGCAATTATATAATTTTCTATATGCACCGTTATTGAAATGTAACATAACATGATAAAACTAAAATTCTACAATTTCATCAACTCAAATTTGTGAGTATTTTTAGATAGTATGTTTTATATAAGGATGCTTTGTGTGTGTGATAAAGTTTTTTCATATATACTAGTCATTTAAATCAATTACTCTTGGAAAATAAAATGCAGAAAATAAAATACAAATAGAAAATAAAAGAACAATGAAACTGAATACTACATTGTGAATGTTTTTGTTGTGTTTACAATGAACAAGTCCGCCACCCTTATGTAGGGTCAGCTTGTGGTCTAGTTATGGAATACAATCAATGCCCTTAATCTACTCCCAATTATTGTTTAATGTGATTTTGTCTAATTGCCTATCAATCATGTCTCTAACTGATTCTTGATTGCTAATTTAGTCTTGATAGCCTCCAATCATGTTGATATTGATTTTATTTGACACTCCTCCTCAAGTTGAGTATCGAGATTTTCGATACTTAACTTGCATGATCTTTAGTTTGATTAATAGTTTATACTCGTATTTAGGAGTCCTTCAATTGTTCATTGATAGTTTAGGCTCGTATCATAGAGCTTCTTCAAATCATCATTGATAGTTTAGACTCGTATCAAGGAGTTCTTCAATTTTGGTTGATAGGAGCCAATTCCGACAGTCTTTAACTCATGTCTTAGGAGCCAATTCCGACAGTCTTTGCTCTTGTCTTAGGAGCCAATTTGAGCTCAAACCATGACCCAATTTCGTTTCTTTTTGCTCGTGTCTTAGGAACCAATTCCGACAGTTTTTACTCTTGTCTTAGGAGCCAATTCCGACAGTTTTTGCTCGTCTTAGGAGCCAATTTGACAGTTTTTACTCGTGTCGAGGAGCCAACTTTAGACCATTCTCTGCCCATTCCAGCTCAAACCATGAGCCAATTTCATTTCTTTTTTTTTCTTCATTGATGGTGCTTCGTTCAGCTTTCCTCCTTTCAACAGTGGCTGAGCGACACCGCTTCATCAGAGACCACCAACAAACCTTTTCATTTTAGTATCTCCACCTCGGAGACTCTCAGTAGTCCAGCAGGATTTCTTCCTCTCCCATCAATTCTCTTTCTCCTTTCTTTTCTCAAAAAATCATCTGCCAATCGTAGGCCGGTTTTCGTCGGATGTTGCTGCTGTCAGCACTTGATCAAGTTGATCTGCTCACTTGATCAACTTGAAAAACTGAACTTGCCTCCTGCAGCACACTTGCTGGACATGAGCACTTGATCAACTCTTCGCTAGCAACCTTTGTGGCCTTACTATTACCTGCACCGTCAGTTTTGCTTCCACCGTGATGTCTTTTTCACGGCCTCTCCTCCTTCCCGGTGACTGCCTCCTGCAGCACATTTGCTGGACATGAGCACTTGATCAACTCTTCGTCAGCAACCTTTGTGGCCTTGCTATTACCTGTACCGTCAGTTTTGCTTCCACCGTGATGTCTTTTTCGCGGCCTCTCCTCCTTCCCGGTAACAGCCTCTACCCCTGTGACGGATTCTACTTTAGAAGCCGTCAACGAGCTGTCTCCGGAACCTTTGGGCTTTGTTCCAACTTCATCCGCCTCATTCTCTTCTGCCGCCCTCGACCTCGATCTGGGGTGGTCTCGTTCGGTCGGATACTTCCTCTCCCCCTCGGCCGGACAGACCCCTCGTTCATTGTCCGAGGTCCGTCGCACCTCACCGGTCCTGTTCGCCGTTCGCTGCTGTCTTGCCTTCTTCGGCAGAGACCTCTTTACCCGTCTCCAAACCGCTGGTCTGCTTCTCCTCTGTTTGTCCGGTCAGAGACTTCATCTCCCCCTCGGCCGGACAGACCGAGAACTCCTCTCTTCCGGTCGCCCACCAGCTCCACTTTCTCGCAAAATGCCCATTTGATTTCTCTCATACCTTTCAACAAACAACTTACGCGCAGGAGTTTCTTTCTGAAAACCTCACCCAGATGCTTGAAAGAGCAGGTTTGTGTCAGGTGTCGTGTCGAGCACAGGATGTATCCTACTGATCAGGATGGAACCCCAGCTATGCCTGAACCTGGTATCAATAATTCCTCAACCCACTTTTACTGACTAGTATAGTGGACGTAAGGGTCGAATCCTACAGAGATGAATGCGCTTTGGGAATTGTGGTGATATTCTGGAGAGGTTTGGTTAGCTACCACGCTTTGGGTTGAGACTTATCTAGGCTGGAATTTAAGATGGTACTCTACTGACTAGGAGGTGTGAAAAATGTTTGACAGACATTTGTGTACGTGAGAGTGGGGAACATGATGTTTAGGAATATGTGGAAGGTACGAGTTTACTATAAAAGGCTAAACGGAATATCAGAGGGAAAAGGTAGTTAGGTGACTAGGCCTACAGATCTGAAAAGTAACAGCTGAAAAGTAAAGGACAAAAGTAAAAAGTGGTTAAAAGCAAAAGTGGTCCCAAAGTTGGATGGAGATGTTATCTTCTTCAACATGAATCAAATCAGATCAGCGAATCTAGAATTATTACCATAGAAACACAGATTAACAACTTCATGAACACAGATCTACAATTAAAACCTCAAATCAAAAGATCAAATAGCGAAACTGCAACTAAACTTACTTGGTGACATGCAAGGTGGCAGAAATCACGTAAACTAGGCTTTCACACTTAACCATTTCAGATCTTAAATCTAATAGCTATCTAGACTTGCAAACTCAGAGAGATTAACTACAGAAATGAAAACATGCGATTCAACACTGGAAATTACCGTAACGATTAGATCTAAGCTATCTAGGCAGAAAAGAACGAAATCAAACAAGAACCGATGCACAAAACAACTTCATATCATAGAAACGTTGGATCACAACTAAGACTTCAAAGTAAGCAAGTATTGAAAGTGCAACAAACCAACTTAAGAAAACAAAGTGCGATTAACTAAGAAAGCAATAAAGATTGTTTTGCCACTCCGGGCGATGAAACTGTTAACACTACGAAGCGTGCTGACTGGAACGAGAGAATGGAACTCCGGCGAACTGATGATCTTCAAGTGACCATGGCTGTGGCGAGGAACGAGAATATGAAAGATAATGCTGAAGGATTGATCTACCGAAGAGAGATTGCTAACTAAGTGTAGGAGTTGATGAACTAATTGATGATGATTCTCTCTCCAAGTGGCTTCCTTTTATAGGGAGGCCTCCCTTGATTTTTAGGGTAGACTTCAAACATGAAATGACTCTTTTTCCCCTTGCTTGCGGCTAATCTTCCCAGCTATCCTTCTTCTCCATCTCGAGCCTTTTTAGCATGTATACTGGTCAGGATAGCAACATCCTGACGCCCTTTTCACCTGAATTCTCCTAACATTTCCATACTGGCTAGAACACTTCCCTGCACACTTTAGCAACTATTTTGCAGATATATTCCACTTATGCGCATTATACTGACCAGTAACCAAGGCCTAGAATATGACTTATCAAACTGCTCTCACTTACCACATGCTTGTCCTCAAGCGTGAAGAACAAACGAAAGAAGTAAGTTGAATTCTAGCTTGGTTACTCCCCTGACCGACTCTATCCTACCTAGACCCTAAACTATGGCGCAAAGAAAAACACATAAGCACGGACACATACACATAAACAGAACTAAAAACACTTAAACACATTAACACAGTAAACACAGTAATTGGGCTATATTTTCAACCATCCCTCCCCTTGGGATTAGGTGCAATCCGGCCTTAGACAGCCTTGAATTTCTGCCGCCCCCCCTTTCCTTCCCAGTTAGTACATCTGCTTGTCAAGATCACCCACACTCTCGGCTTAACACTAGATTCTCTCAGTCGCCCACTCCTCACTGGAGATGTTAGGACTGTATTCTCTCATAGCGCTGAACCACAGATGTTTTGGACTTAGATCTCAAGTGCGGCTACCGAAGGTCTTTAAGGCTTGTAACGGGGCTATTGGCTTGTAGTGTTTGGATGGTTGTTCCTAAGGCTCTAAGGTTCAAAAATCTCTATCTTATTTCGATGTGTGGGAGCTGTGTGCGCTCAGGCTCTTGGCCGTCATCTCTGCTTGGCTGGACTTTTTCTGATGTTGATGCCCAACTGGTCAGTAGCATCGTGTGGCTTCGCCACCCTTATTCCTTCTCATTTTTGTGTGGTCAAGTGTTTTCGACCATTTTCTTCACATTTTTCTTCTTTCATTCTTATTATTTTTTTTGGACCTGGAATGACTTCCTGGTCGATTTTCTCCTTGCTTCTCAATTCTTTTCGCTCCAGTTGGTTTCTTTATTGTATGTCCTTTTGGCCAGTTGCCTCCTTACCTTATGCCTTGCACACACACAATTCCAGGGGCTAGGGGTTATATTTGGGTATATATGGCTAGAAAGCGGTTTCTAAGGGTTGGAAAATATATATATATATATATATATATATATATATATATAGGGTTTTGATCCATGCAAAACCATTCTTAATACAAAAATGCAGAACCAAGCATACAAAAGTCATTTTTAGGTCATTGTAAGCTTATTTTTACGTCATTATAGTAAGGATGACATGAAATGATCTTAACATGACCTCAAACCCAAAGTTTATAATATGACCTAAAACTGCTTTACAATGACCCTCCGTGTTTTTGTTTAATTATTGACCATTGGATTGTCCAATCTCATGGTCAGGATTTGGTCTGGATTTTTGTATTGAGATCAAGTTTTGTATTGATCATTTTCCTATATATATATATATATATATATATATATATATATATATTGAGGGAGGTTTCCTACTGCCTTCAGTGTTGCTACACGCGGTCACTTCAACCTAGGCACCTTGTGGCAGCCACTCTTTTCTTTTCTGAATTAGTGGAAAGTGGTTCCACTTTAGGCTTTTAACTCACATTTTAAGAGGGCTTTTGTGTTTTGGCTCTAAGTGTGGGCCTTTCTCTCATACTCGCATCATCTATACTGACTAGGAGATACTAAGGGGGTGGTTTCCATTTTTCAGCATATCTTATCTCCCTCAATTCCCCTCACCGTCAGTTCGAGACAGTTGAGTTTTAAGCCCAATCAAATAAAAATAAAATAAAATAAACTAGACCTAGACACTACACAAACACTTAAACACAAATAACACAAATGCACACATGTCATACTGGCCAGTGCATTCCCCCTCCCACTTCACACGTGTCTGCCCTCAGATGAGGTTGTGAAGTGGAAAAAGGTAATGGCCAGTATGACTGACACACAGACATACCAAAACACAACAAGACATACTTATACTAA
The DNA here is from genome assembly GCF_004379255.2 of Salvia splendens. NCBI lineage: Eukaryota > Viridiplantae > Streptophyta > Magnoliopsida > Lamiales > Lamiaceae > Salvia > Salvia splendens. The sequence continues at coordinate 27,488,727 of NC_056040.1, forward strand.
AAACTTCTCACACTTAGACTATATAATAGGCTAAGTGGGAGAGTTAAAAATCTAAACAGAGACCAACAATCCTAAACACATATATACAACAAACTCCTCACACTTAGACTATATAATAGGTTAAGTGTGAGTTGACATGCATACGAAAAAGAAAACAGAAAACACAAACACATGCGCCAAAAATGGCAAACCCTTTACTTCTCACACTTAGACTATTACGTAGGCTAAGTGTTATGAAAGGGGTTTGCTCACATACTACACAGATTATACTACCTAAAAACACAGCAAAACACAATTAAAATACGAAAAACTAAAAACAGAAAATAAAAAGAAAACTAACTGGTCAGTATGGTTGGTCACTTGTTCCTCCTGCTCCTTCGCGGGGCAGGTTGTGGTACAGGTGGTTCTTCCGGTTGTGCCTCCTCATTCTCGGACTGCTTGTTCCCAGATTCTGCCGACTCTTCAGCATCTCCTTTTCCTGATTCCTCTCCGTCTGTCTCGGGGCCTTGTGATCTGACTTCCTGGCCTCCGTGGCCGCTTGTTCCAGCTTCTCGTACTAACTTCCCAGCAGCTAACTCTTTCAAGATTCCTTCCATCATAGTAGTCAGGCGAGCCAATTCTGTCCTAGCTTGTCTATTCTCTTCTGTCAACTCCTCCACTGCCTTCTCTAACCTCTCATGTCTCTGCTCATGATCTTGGGTACCTGGATGTGCTGCAGATCTCCCCGTCTGTATAACTTCTTCTCCCATTGCATAGAAACGCGGTACCCCCTGCCTCATGTACACAGTGTTCGTTCGGACAAAGAACGGTGTATCAAACAGACCAGGAGGATCCACCATGATCTGGTCGGATAAGTCTTCGGCCTCCGTGATGATGATATTATTTCGGACGAACATTCCCAAGATATTGCAGAGAGTGAGATTTCTCACCGGGTGGGTTGCAATAAGATGACACTGATAAGCTGTCCAGAAACCAAGATGTAACCTTCTTCCGCGCTTCGCGCACCACAGTAGGTATAACTCTGTCATTGATGTTCTCACCGCGGAGTTTGACTGTCTCAGCAAATTGAAGTCCAAGTGGAGCTGGACTAAGCGTAGAATTAGGTTATTGAAATGGATTGAGCGAGAAAGAGCGGATGCAAATTCCCCAGAATCCGGGTGAGTCAACTCTTCCCACGCTTCCTGAGGTTCGAAATTAACATGCCTACGAGGGATTCCCCGCTCCCGGCTCCTCCAGTCTAGCCCAATCGCTTCCTCCAAACTACATATTCCCAACCTTACAGTCCACTCGATCAAATTCATACTTATTTCTCTACCAAACAACCGGAAACTTATAGAGACCTCATCCAAATCTGTAGTTACCCGAAATCTGAAAGTAGTAAAGAACTCTTTTGCTAGCCTAACACTGATATTCAGGTTTTCATTCTCCAACAACCACTTGAATCCTAACGCATGCAAATACGCGAGAAATTGCTCGCGGGCACCCAATTCATCTAAAGAGGGAATATGAAGTACCTTTCCGCTTTTAACCTGCTTACTCCATTCATCCTTGTCATCAAAAACCTTTTGCAGCTTCTTAGAGTCGAATAACTTCATTTCCTCCACCATATCGTCAGTAAGGTCCACTGTCCAGCGCCGGTATCTCAGTCTCTCTACCGGAGGGTGCACTAGCTCCCGATGATTGTGCGGGAGTTGTTGCTCACTGCACTCCTCATTCTCCAAAGATATGTCGCTATGTGAGTCTGACTCTTCACTAACAGCGTATTCGCTATCGCTCTATTCCCTGCGGTTTGGTGAGGTTCTCTGAGCGGCTTCAGTTATGACTATGCCAGTATTGACTGTGCGCTGCCTCTTGCTGCTGGGCTTCTTCGTGATAGGGGCTTTTCCTTTTCGCTTCCTTTCTTCTTGATATCTGGCTTCCTCTCCATCATCCTCGTCTTTCTCTTCTTCGGGTTCCTTCTCAGCTTGTGTTGAACACTGATCCTGGGCAGTAGGACTGGTCTCCTTGTGGCCTACTGACCTGGATGCGAGGTCCAGACCCTCAGCCATCCCGTCAGCCTCTTCACCTTGGCCACTCAGCGTTGGAGAGACCGCTTCGGTTGCCATCGTAGTATCCTCCAAGTCAGTAGCGGATACGGATTCCTCCCCAGGTTTTGTGGGAGTGGTTCGTTCCTCATCACTTAAAACCTCTACCGGATCTGCCTCCGTGTTCGGCTTTGCCTTACTAGCTGCCCACCTTCCTAAGCATCTCTGTGACACCCTTTCAGGCTTCGGCCTCTCTGCCCTAGGGTATCCCTTCAACACTAACTTCCTCTTGACGACCTTCGGTTTTATCACTGGCGGTACCACTGGTTCGGGTATCTCTGTTCTTTCCACTGTGTCCTCCTTCTCCGTAGGCACATCACTCTTCCCCGCCTCTGTCTGGGGGTTCACTGACTCTGGTTCTTTCTCTCATGCCCTGCCTTCTTCCACTTGGTCTACTGGCTGGTTGGATAGATCAATCGGGTTGCTCCCTGCAGTGGCTTCTTCATCTTCTCCTACTGCCCTAGATGTGAGGTTCACATCCTCAACCATCGTGGCAGTATCATCTTCCCTCTGGTTTACTCCATCCAAAATCGCCTGAAATTCGTCATCCGTCATTAGGCCTTGTTTCTTGGCCGTCTCATTTAAATCTATCTATTACCTCGCCGTTCCTTGAGAAACGGTCTCCGCCGTCGACGTTTTCTCTGACTCATCGCCTCCCTCCTGGCCCTTTTCCTCCTCTCTTCTTCTCGCTTCACGTTCTTCTGAGTCGGAATTATAATGGGCGGAGATGGGGTCAACCTCCATCGAATCACTTTGTTGTGGAGTTGGGGAGGGTTCCGAAGATTCTGGCGAAACGGTTGCCGACGGAGATTTTCATTCTGGTGGAATTTCAGCGGAAGTCAGAATGGAAACAGTTGGTTGTACCGTGGATTGCACATTCGGTTCAGAGAGGGCTCCTCCGGTCATGCTCCCTTTTCCCCCCATTTGACTAAAATCGGCCAATCTCTGTTAGGGTCCTGCAGTCACAAGAATTCCGCCATTGCATCCAAGGAGACCATTGTTGGTGCCTGAGGAGTAGGCTCCGGTAGTTGCGGTTCTGGTTGTGGGTTCGGTGGTCGTTCTTCCCGCGGTGGTGATGATTCTGGAGTTTCTTCCTTGCGGGTTGAAGTGGGTTTGATTTTCTTTGCCCATGCTTTCTTTCCCATGGCTTAGATCTGTGATTTTCTATGTGTAATGTGGGGGTATGGTGTTTGTGGTGAGACGGGGAAAGATTTTTTTGCAGAGAAAAATAGAAAAATTGAGGGTTTGTGAAATGAAAAATGGGAGAGACGGTTCAGTTATGAGGGTGGAAAAGGGGTAGTTGGGGTTTGTAATCGGTGATAGGCGGTTCCAGGTTGGGTTTGGTTAGTGTGAGGGACGGTTTAGCTAGCGGTCTCCTGATTGGATGTCGCCCGTCCTTTCACTACACCACGCGCCCCTTTTCAGTCGCTGCCCGCCTGCAAAGCTGCAGCAAGCCTCAAATTCAAATTCTGCCCTATAATGATTTCCCCCTATATTTTCCTAGAGTAGAAACAAAGTAAAAATGACACTTAAATAAATTGGGGAGTTTCACCAAAATGGTATTCTGATGGTCAGTACGTACTCCCAATTAACATTTGAGGTCCTAAAAATATTTATGGGTTTTCTTAAATTAACTAGCATGCAAAGGTTCAAATTAATTAACTATCATGTATGTACCATATTTACATCTTCCATAGGAAAATTGAAATTCTACTTTGCCAGCATATGTACATTACGCTAAAAGGAGCTAGCCCAGTGAATTCCAATCCCCATCCTACCGGTCAGTATGAAACCTGAGTATGTGGTTGCAGTGGAATCTCATCCACCACAGACACATCACTGTTGGCCCTAAATACTTTTAGCCTATTCCCATTCACAATAAAAGGTTCAGAGTTAGTAAGACTCCCTGAAATTTCCACTGCTCCATTAGAACGGAGTGCGGTGATGACATAAGGCCCTGTCCACTTCGACTTGAGCTTTCCAGGCATGAGCTTCAGTCTCGACTGGAAGAGTAGTACTTTCTGCCCCACATGGAGATCCTTGGTCCTCAGATTCCTGTCGTGCCACAATTTGGTTCGCTCTTTGTACCACATGGCTGAATCAAACGACTCCAATCTTAGTTCCTCTAACTCTTGCAATTGCAGCTTCCTTTCCTCTTCACAGGCTGTAGCATCCACATTTACTTGTTGTACTGCCCAGTATGCTCAGTGCTCAATTCCAACGGGTAAGTGGCACATCTTTCCAAAAACAATTCGGTACGGTGACATTCCTATGGGGGTCTTGTAGGCTGTGCGATATGCCCATAGAACATCCTCTAACCTCATACTCCAGTCTTTCCTGGAAGGATTGATGGTTTTCTCCAGAATCTTCTTTATCTCTCGGTTAGAGATCTCGGCTTGACCGTTTGCTTGCGGGTGGTAGGGGCTGGATAATCTGTGGTGCACACCATACTTCTTCATCAAGGCTTCGATGGTGCGGTTACAGAAGTGGGTGCCATGATCGGATATTATGGCCCTTAGTACTCCGAATCGACTGAAAATGTTACTTTTGAGGAACTTGGCTACCTCCCTTGCTTCACACGTGCTCGTGGCCTTAGCCTCTACCCATTTGGAGACGTAATCAACTGCAACTAAGATATATAAGTTCCCATACGACGAGGGAAAAGGCCCCATGAAATCCATCCCCCATATATCGAACAGCTCACAAACAATGATCGGGACTTGCGGCATTTCATCTCGCGCTGATATTCCACCGTTCAGTTGACAACGCTCACAACTTCTACAAAACTCGTAGGCATCTTTGTTGAGGGCTGGCCAATAAAATCCGCTATCCAGAATCTTTCTCGTCGTCTTCTTGGGACCGAAATGTCCTCCACATGCCAAAGAGTGTCAATGCGTTAATACGCCCCTCTGCTCCCAGTCAGGAACGCATCTTCTTATCACTTGATCGGCTCCTACCCTCCAAAGATATGGGTCGTCCCAAAAGTAGTATTTCGACTCACTCTTGATCTTCAGTCTTTGAGCTTTGGTGACGTTCGACACTTCTGGAAGCTCCCCTAAAACGAGGTAGTTGGCTAGGTCCGCATACCATGGCTCTTGCCCTACTTTTTCCTTTCCTTTCTCTGTCACATCCTGGCCAGTAAGCTTCATCACTTCTTCCCAGTCAATTTTTCTGGCGGCGAAAATAACTTCACACAAGTGTTCTTCCGGGAATCGATCTCTCACCTCCTCGCTATTCCCATCCTACACTATCCTGCTCAAATGGTCTGCAACCTTATTCTCAACCCCTTTCTTGTCTTCCACCTCCCAATCGAACTCTTGTAATAAGAGTACCCATCGGATTAAGCGGGGTTTGGATTCTTTCTTGGTAACCAGGTACTTAATGGCTGCATGGTCAGTATAAACGATGACCTTTGACCCCAACAAGTACTGCCGAAACTTCTCGAATGAATACACCACGGCTAGCATCTCCTTCTAAGTGGTATCATAATTCTTTTGGGCTTGATTTAAAGTTTTAGACGCATAGAAAATTACATACCTTTTTCCTTCGATCTTCTGACCCAGAACAGCTCCCACTGCATAGTCGCTGGCATCACACATCACTTTAAACGGATGATCCCAGTCACGAGCCCAGATAATCGGTGCGGATATCAGCTTCTCCTTGAGCAAGTTGAAAGCAGCCTTGCATTGATCATCAAAATTGAATTCCACTTCGTTTTGGAGAAGTCTGGTAAGGGGTTGGGCAATTTTGGCGAAGTCTTTAATGAATCGGCGATAAAATCCCGCGTGCCCCAGAAAATCCCTTATTTCCTTCTGGTCAGTAGGAAAAGGTAGTTTGGAAATCACGTCCACTTTGGCTTGATCCACCTGGATACCCCTCTCTGACACCACGTGTCCTAGGACGATGCCTTCCGTGAGCATAAAATGACACTTCTCAAAATTCAAGACTAGACTCTTCGCTTGACACCTCTCCAAGACTACATCCAAATGATGAAGGCATGAGCCGAAAGAGTCCCCGTAGACTGTGAAGTCATCCATGAATATCTCTATACACTCCTCGATCAGATCGGAAAATATGCTCATCATGCATCGCTGAAATGTTCCCGGAGCGTTGCAAAGACCGAACGGCATGCGTCTGTACGGTAGGGGGAAATGGTCTTTCCTGGTAGTTTTATCCTAGTCTTTAGGATTCACGTAAATCTGAAAATACCGTTGTACCCATCCAAAAAACAAAAGTACTTCTTCCCAGCCAGTCGCTCCAACATCTGATCGATGAACGGTAGGGGGAAATGGTCTTTCCTGGTCGCGGCGTTCAGCTTGCGGTAGATATGCACATCCGCCAACCAGTGACTAACCTTGTCAGTATCAGCTCAATCCTCTCATTTTGAACCACCTGAATCCCGGACTTCTTGGGGACCATGTGCACAGGGCTGACCCACTCGCTATCGGGCACCGAGTAGATAATCCCTAATGACAGCAACTTCAAGATTTTCTTCAATATTTCCTCCCTCATGTTGGGATTCACCTTCCTCTGCGAATCTCGATGTGCCTTCGCCCCTTCTTCTAGCCTAATATGATGTATGCAGACGTCAGGGCTTATTCCCACTAAATCCGTAAGGCTCCATCTAATTGCTTTCTTGTTCCTGCCTAGAACGGTCAGTAGCTTTGCTTCTTGCTCCTTTGTCAGGCTACTGCTTATGATCACCGGATATGAATTTTCCTCCCCGAGAAAGGCATACTTTAGGGTTGCTGGTAACTTCTTCAATTCAACTTGTGGGAGAAGTGTGTCTGCTGGTAGAGGGTTCCTTGCAGCATCCCCTTCCTTCTCTAATTCTTCCTCTGAAAATTCATCTGTACCGACTGGTAGCTTAGCCCCTGCGACTCCAATAAATTCTGATTTCTGGCAGAAGTCCTTAATAGCTCCTTCTATCTCCTCGTCAGTTAACCCTTGGCTATTGATCAGTTCACACCATGCAGCTGCTTCTACATCAGCCTGCCCATATACATCTAAAGTTTGGAGTTTCTTCTGTAATAATTCAGTCTCAAGAAAATCTTGGACTAAGGGGTCAATTACATCCACATAGCATAGATTTTCAGAATCGATAGGCTTTTTCATGGCCTCATTTATATCAAAGGTAAACTTCTCTCCATGAAAATCAATGCAAATTGTTCCTTCAGCCATATCTACAATGGTTTTGGCTGTCCTAAGAAATGTCCTTCCTAACAAAATACCGCTAGACTCCCTAGCTTCAGACTCACCCATCTTGATCACGTAAAAATCAGCAGGATAAGTAAAATCATGTACTCTCACCAACACATTTTCTAATACACCTTCAGGACTTATGCATGATCTATCAGCTAGTTGGATCAACACCCTAGTACTTGATAACGTTACTACCTTCAGCCGATTATAAACTGACAATGGCATAACATTTATAGAAGCTCCCAGATCACACATTGCATGCTCGATTTTTACATCTCCTATAGTTATAGGCAAAGTGAACATACCAGGGTCTGCTCTCTTGGGCGGTAGCTTTTCTTGCACAATTGCCGACGCTATCCCTTCCACCATGATCTTCCCATCCTTCTGGGCTTTCCCGGCTATGAATTCTTTGATAAATTTTCCAAGCGGGGGTAGCTTCACGGCTTGGATGAATGGTATGGTGACATCCAGCTTCCCAAAAATTGACATATAATCTACTGGGTTTTCCTTCTTCCTCTTGGTCACGAAACGATAAGGGAATGGCTTTTTCCCTTTCTCTTCTTCAACCGGCTCCTCGACAGCCTTCCCGGAGTGTTTCTCGGGCACATTCTGGGCTGGAGTTTCCTTCGTCGGTTCTTTTTCCTTAGATGAGTCCACCTTGTGCTGCCTGCCTCCGATTTCACTGTTCCTCGACGATTCCTCACTCAAGAAAAATGGATCTTGCATTTGGGGTAGAGGTTTGCGTAGCTCCTCTTCCGAGACAACGTCTCTCAGTAATGTTGCTCCACTTGATTCCCCACTGGACTTCTTTGGCTTGGGCCCCTCATAGGTGGTACCGGACCGCAATGCGACCTTGCTCACATTTGCCTTCTCAGGCACATGGACTGTAGACGGGAGTTTCCCTGAATTTCCTTTTAACTCACCCATCGAACTGGCCAGCTGCGCCAACTGCCTATTCATTATATCAATGTTCGCTTTATGCTCCTTCTGGGCATTCTGCATCCCCTGCACTACTTCATTATTGGACTGCAACTCACCCTTGATGCCCTGCTGCGAAGCAAGCAATTCTCCAATCATATCCTCCATCGATCGTCTTGACCTGTTAGGATATTGGGACTGATTTGGCCCTTGGTGCTGGTTATACTGGGAATTTTGGTTGGGCTGAAAATTTTGGAAGTTTTGCTGGTTCTGGTTAGGTGGGTATTGGTTATACTGGCCAGGAGGGTTGTACTGGTCTTGGTGATATTGGTTCTGGTTTTGGTTTTGGTTTTGGAACTGGTTTTGATTTTGGTTCTGCTGATGTTGTGGACCCTGATTAGGCTGATTCTGGTAATTTTGAAAGTTTCTCTGGTGGGGTGGTATATAAACAGGGTTCGGGTTCTGGTTTTGTGAGTTCTGGTTATGAGTTTGTTGGTTCTGTTAGGATTGGTATACTGAAAAGCATATTTCGAGCATGTTGCACGGATAGAATTGCTTGTATACAATAAACTCTACAATCCACTTTTAACCCAAGGCGAGAAGAATTAATTTTATCGCATTGGTGTTTGCTTATGCATTTATAAGATGTTTCTCAAACATTTAAATGTATAAGAAGCAAATAAGTCTAATTCTTCTGCATAGTAGACTGGTCGTGAACGACGTTCACAGAAGGTGACGCAGTCGGTCCTTTGTAGAAGAGAAATAGAATTTCACAACCTAGATAGACTTTGGCTACCTATCGTGAAAGGTTGCAGTGTCAGTCCGCATGTTTCCATACCTTTGGAAATAAACGACACTGGTGTGGTATAGCACTGAAGGATCTAACAGTTGAGATAAGTCTTTCTTGCTATTTACTGAAAGACGAGGTCTCGGTGATTGTTATTTCTTAATCATTGTTGACATAACATTGAGCATACGATATTGATTATGCACTACTTTGATTTATCAAATGGTGCGGATTTTTCGCAATCCAAGAATCCTGGTATCTTGAGTAGTGGTGATCAATGTCTAGAGGTCCTAGTATTGTTATTGCAATGAATCGTGTGCTGGGTGAGTCCAGTTTGATAATATCCTCAAGAGGTGTTCGAAAAAGGTTTTATTATTCAGAAACCCGGCCGGTTGGAATTTATTCCAGAATAATAAATAAAGATTTTGAACTAGACAACTCTTGGAAAAAGATATTAATTAATTAAAGTCAAATAGCAGACTTAAATTAATTAATGGATATTTATATCTTAAACACGGGAAATAATAAATTAAAGAGGTAAAGCCCGGATTACTCGTAATTTGGGATTGGACAGGCAGTCAATATTATTTTACTGTAGTGGCTGATAATAATATTCTGTCGGACTTGTATTAAATTGAGGCTCAATTTAATTAGTAAAAGTCCAACAGGTTTGGCCCAAGTCCAACCTCCATGGATCCCTAATCTGGCCCAATATAACTCAATATAAAAGGAGATTAGAAAGGAGATTTATGAAGAATTAATCATAAATTTTCGTGCTCCCCTCTGGGAGTGGACGAAACCAGTTTTTGACAGAACTGGTATTCTATCTCTTTTCTAATCAAGTCCTTTCCAATTCGGACAAGCTTTGCCCACCCAAAGGTCAGATTCTGAGTTCGGGACACAGATTAGAAGATTCGTGGTTGAGTACGAAGAACATCACGTGGAGAAGGCGCAAGCAATCGTCGATTCTTTGGAGAATCAGATCGGTAATCCTAAACCGTAGAATATCATGAATTAGGATTTTAATTCCTTAAGCATGATTTTTGTGCGTTCTTGTATGCAATTCAATGTTTAATATGTGAATCAATTAATCCCATAATCGGTCAAATAGATCCATATGTATGATTTATTTGTGAATGCATGTCTTCCGCTGTGCAAGGGGCTCCAAACCCCAGCAATTGGTATCAGAGCCAATTTTTGGCTCTGATTATGTGGATTAATTTCATGTTGTGTGATTTGCTTGAATGCATGAATTTCTTCGTTTGGTTTGTGTTTTTGTTTTTATCGAACTTGAAAAACACTAAATACGAAGAAGACAAAGTTGCGCGTGCGTATATTTCTTGTGCGATAATGTGATGGTTTAAATTCAATGAATGGGTAATCATTACATGGATTCAAACTTGGTTCTCTTATACGTGATTATGCATTCAATATGTGATTTGGTTTACAATTCGTAATGGATGTGCGTGATTTGAATCAAATAGCGGAATTCTCCGTCGGGTTTCAAGGGGCAGGCTGCGTCGGCAGCCCAAGCCTGTGGGCTAGGCAGTTTGTGCGACGCGGCACAGCAGGTGCAGCGAGAGCAGCGACGCAGCTGCAAGATAGCAGCGGCGATCTGCAAGATCCAACAGCAGCGAGGCGGCGGCGGCGAAGTCGACGTCGCAGCAGCGACGACGACTCAGCAGCAGCTTCGATAGCAACGACGCAGAACAGCGGCAACAGTTTTTCGAGTGGGAGCCTCTCTTGGGCAGTTTCCGGGCTCGGAGGAATCTGTTGTCGGAGCCGCTGAGAGTGCGACATCGCAGCGGCGACGACGCAGCAGCAGCGGCACCATGGGGACTGCACAGACAAGCTGTGACGCTGGGCAGGCGATCAGCGTGCAGAAGCAAGCAGCGCCGGCGAGCGACGTCGACGCAGCAGTGTCAGAGGCGTCAGGCTCGTCGAACTCGCGGGACGAGTGGGAGCCCAGCGGCGGCTGTGGTTCAGTGGGAGTACGACGACGCAAGATTAGTGTTTCCCTATGCGTGACGTCGAGACGCCTCGTCCCGTGACTTCGCTTTCCAAATTTTGATTAGGATTTCAAATCCTTGGATTCAATTTTGGAAATAATTCAAGATATGATTTATATTAAGATTTTAATATATCTTTAATTGGATTATCTAAAATTTAATTTTTAATTAAATTATGGATTAATTGGATTTTATCCTAATTTTATGGATTTGGATAGATTTAACTCTATCTAGATAAATCCTAGATAAATTAGAATAATAATTAAATTTATCCTTGTCATATGGATTTAGATAGATTTTATTCTATCTTGTTGAATCATTGAATGACTACTATAAATATTAATTAAGTTTATCCATATCTTGTAGATATTGATAGATCTTTATCTATCTAGAATATATCTTAGTAGATTTGGATAATTAAAATCCATGTTTATCTTTATCTCGTGGATATTTATAGAATTAATTCTATTTAGAAAATATCCTAGTAGATTTAGATAATTAAATGTATCTTTATCTTATAGATATTGATAGATTTGTATCTATCTAGAATATATCTTAGAAGATTTAGATAATTGTTAATCCAGTATTGTAATTATCTTTTGGATTTAAGATCGATTTAGTTCTATCTTGTTAAATCCTAGTTGAATTAATTAATATTAATTCTATTTTATCCTAATTTTATGGATATAAATAGATTTATTTCTATTTAGAAAATATCCAAGATAAATTTGGATAAAGATAATACAAGATAATCCTTTATCTAATTGGATTTTGATAAAATTAATTTTATCTAGAATAAATCCTAATCGATATGATATGTTCTAGTTTCTAATTCTAAATAATCTAAGATTTGCTTAAATCTTAGAATGATTAGATTTTATCTTTATCTTATGGATTTGGAGAGATTTATTTTTATCCTGAAATATCCTAGTATGATTTAGATAATGATAATCCAATGTCAGTATTATCTTGAATTTTAGGATTTGATTTTATCCATGTAAAATCTAGAATAATCCTAAGAGGATTTAGATAGATTCAATTCTATCTAGATAAATCCTAAATTAATTTGGATAACCATTATCCAAGATAAATCTTAACAAATCCGAAATTCCTATTTTGGATAAGATAAGCAATTAATTATTTAATTAAATCTTCCTAGATTTATTAAATAATTTAAATAATTATCCAATGATTAATCACCATGAATTAAATGGATTTATCTGCTTATTTGGTGTTAATCTATTTTAAGTGGATTATCTGCCTTATCTACTTATGTGATAATTATGCAAAAACCATGTTTAAAATTACTAAGCGATAATTACAACAGTGTGTTGTATATGGTCTCCATAAATTGGTCTATATATGAAGCAGTTTCTAATATTATCGCGACCCACCTTAGTGGGAGCAATAATCCTACGAAATAGCAAGTTCATAAGATTAGACTTCTTAATGGTAAATTGTTTAAACTGGAAGCATGTTTCTAATATTATCGCGACCCACCCTAGTGGGAGCCATAATCCTACGAAATTGCAAGTTCATATGTTTAAACATATTTATAAGATAGCTATGGAATTTTGTTAGTGGCGTGCGACCTTCCCTAGAAGGAGTATCAAAACAGAAACGAAATTCCTAGATGCTAATATTTATGGTTAAAGCTTAGGCAATATTTGGCGGCCATGCCACCTTAGTGGTCTCTGGACTATTCGTCGGTATTGTGACCAGGAAATTGTTGGAATCCAAATTTGTATGATCTCCCTAGAGGCGTACTTATTTTGGTTTTCACAGTTGTGAGATACATAAATTGTTTTGTGGTTGTTTGCGATTATGTATCAAGCATAGTATGTGATAAATAGTTTTATTTCTTCTCAGCCAAATTCTTAATAATGTATGCGAACCTTAATGAAATCAAACTCGAAGGCCAAAATTATGTAGACTGGAAATGTAAATGGATAAGATTCTCATTGCTGAAAACTTAAAGTTTGTATTCACCAATTCATGTCCTCCATTTCCTCGACAAAATTCCACAAAGAAAGTTTGAGAATGCATTTTATGCATGTACTTGACAAGTTCTTCGAGGAAGAAGATCAAACTATTTTTTTTAAGTAGTGAGACAAGTCTTGGTTTTTATTGATGATAAAGAGATATCCAATAAGGACGTTGTCCAGATTCTATTGGAATATCCACAAGAGATAGAATGTTTTGAGGAATCTTCTGATTTAGTTACTTAAATATTTTCTACACTCAGTTCATCGCCAAATGTAATAAGAAGTGAGTACAAGAAGGTTGTTACTGAAAAGTTGGAAACCTTCAGCATTGTATTCACTTTATTACTTTTGGAGGAAGATAACATGATAGTTGACGAATTCATTAAGGCTGCATCTTTCCTATGTCTTAGTTCAATCGAACAGAAGACTAGCAATGGAAAGAGGGAAGAGCTGAATTGTCATTAATGCATGCTGAAAGCAAGAAAAGCAAGAAAAATTTGGTGAAAAGGCAAAGAGAAGATGCATTGTAAGTCGGATTGACCTCTTATATAGAAGGACAATGGCTTAGATAACAATGCAACTTCTAAAGGAGAGATCTACATCCAGTTGGGCAGTTGTTGCAGTGGGAGCTATTTTTTATGCTCACTTTATTGTTTTGTTTTGATGTATAAGACTGTTTTATTGGTACAGTTTAGTTTAGAAAGAATTTAGTTTCAGTTTCTAAACTTGTTTATGATTAAGCGATGTTCGATATCTCATTTTATAATGCGTGCATTATTGAGAAATGTGATTCGAATATCTATCATAGTACCATAGAAAAACAAATTGTACATCATAGTATCTAAACAATATAATTGCAACAAGATTGAGTTTAACACAACAGTTCAACTTCTTATACAATGAACAATAAAGTATTTATGACACTTAGACTTAAGGCCAAGAAAGTACTTAGTAATTGTTCAAACTGATTTTGTCTAACTCAAGTGACTATCGAGATTTTAACAACTTGCTTGTTAAATAGCTTGAAGGTCAAGAAAGTCTGGTTGATGCACTATAAGTTAGAATCCTTTGGTGGTTCAAGGGATTCAGAATACTTATAGAGATGCAACATAGAAAGACTAGTAAGTCACAATGGTTTACACCATAGGAGACGAGCAAATGAGTTAAGATCAGTAGCGGGAGTTAAATCCTAGTTGACTACTCCAAGCGTTCTTCTAAAGAATGGGATAGTCATAAAAGAAGATATCGAAGTCTCTCGAAGACAAGTTCGATAAGTGAACAGTTTTACTCAATAACACCTTATCATTGATGGGATATACATTGGAAACAACGAGTTATACCTTAAAGAAACTATCATAACATTCGTACCTTCTACAACACACGAGTTGTGGACTAGAGCCAAGTTTAGTCGAGCACATCTCAAGGTGTGGAGTTATTCCAACACATGTTTTGGAAAATGTATCCAAGTAATTGGAGTTGTGTACTGAGGTATGTTTTAAGGTTGTCCCAAATGATAGAAAAGGTACATGTTCTATAATCTTCACTGCAAGATATGTGTTTGTTTACACGAATACTAGATTCTTTGATGAAGATCATGAGGAGAACTACAAGCCAAACAAACATGGTAATTCTCAAGATAATGAGAATATCTATTTTCCATCTTAACCAAGAAGTCATACCATTAGAAACTTATGCACTAAGAAAATCAACATTTGTACCTAAGATTGTAAGAGTCGTGTCGTAGTGGGAGCGTCCTTTGCGAACATAATAAGTTCATGGGTCTAAAAGAGTCTTAAGACTCAGTCTTAGATCAACTTGAACGTAATCCCTGTAACTACAAGGACGCAATGACTTTTTCAGATAATCATTCTTGATAAGATGATAGATTCTGAATAACAATCTTAAATAGACAATAATGTTTGCAAGACTTGCGATACTACCCATAGACTATTTCAGTCAGTGGGATGCTAGTGACCTGCAAGTGTAAGCATGGATCTCAAAAGGCTAGAATAATGGCAAAGGGTTATACCCAGAGAGAATTATATATTCTCGTCTGCCATTTTTGCCTAAGTCGATCTGTATATTGTCTATTATAGCCTACATAAATTAGGATGTATGTACTATGATTGTCAAGATAATTTTCTTTAAGTAGAAGTCTTGAGGAGATCATCTGCATGGAACATCTTAATGGTTATGTAATACAGGGCAAGAAAGTTGAAAGTGCACTATATTTGGTATTCTTGGTACTCTACGATGATGACATCTATAAAAGTTGATAAACAACTCAGAGGGTTATCTAGCATAGGAAACTGGTCGTCTACCCAGTTTAAGGATGATGGATTTAAGATTATCTAGTTACATTCTAAGCATCTGTGTCATTAGATTGCTAGAAAAAGAATGTATGTTTTCTTAAAGAATCTTACATCTACACAATACTTAGACACTTTAGCATTGAAAATTCCAAGAAAAGGTTTTTCTTTTTCTAGACGGAATTATTTTGTCTCAAGTCAAGTGTTTTTCGACATTGAATGAGATCAAGAAGAATGCGACAAGTTCCATAATTGGAAGTCTCATATATGCTATGATGTGTACTAAGTTAGATATTAGCTTTGCTGTTGGCATAGATGCTTGATATCATATTAACCATGGCCAAGGACATTGGATTGGTAAAGAATATACTATAGTACTTGAAAAAGACTAAACGGTATGCTCTAGTTTACCAGACATCCATGTTATGTCCTTTAGGTTACATCGACTCGATTTTATAATTGATCGGTGATCGAGTCATCCTCTGACTATGTGTTCACTTTAAGATTTGAATACTGAGACATGAAGGAGTGTTGATCAAATCATAGACTCTATCATGAAAATTACAAGTGTGGTTTCATCGTAAACTACTAAGGTAGTTGTTCATCTCAGTAACTTTCTAATAGCTTTGACCGTGATTCCGAGTATGCCTATGAGTATTATATTCTGTTATGATTACTCTACCCATGTGTCTAACTCGAGGGAAACACGATCTGATAAAGCTAAGCAATCACATAGAGAGGAAGTATGAAATTAATTAAGGATTAAGTGCGCAGCAAGACGTTATGGTTTCCAAGATATCATCAGAGAACAACCTAGCAGAATTTTTCACAAAATGCCTATATGGCAACATGTTTTACACATGAGGTGAAAAGTATGGTAGTTCGATGTATCATGGCCCGAGACCTGCTTAGAGTATAAGTGGGAGAGTTTTGGCAGTGGGTATACTCGAAAGCATGATTTTGAGTATAAGTGGGAGATTGTTAGGATTGGTATACTGAAAAGCATATTTCGAGCATGTTGCACGGATAGAATTGCTTGTATACAATAAACTCTACAATCCACTTTTAACCCAAGGCGAGAAGAATTAATTTTATCGCATTGGTGTTTGCTTATGCATTTATAAGATGTTTCTCAAACATTTAAATGTATAAGAAGCAAATAAGTCTAATTCTTCTGCATAGTAGACTGGTCGTGAACGACGTTCACAGAAGGTGACGCAGTCGGTCCTTTGTAGAAGAGAAATAGAATTTCACAACCTAGATAGACTTTGGCTACCTATCGTGAAAGGTTGCAGTGTCAGTCCGCATGTTTCCATACCTTTGGAAATAAACGACACTGGTGTGGTATAGCACTGAAGGATCTAACAGTTGAGATAAGTCTTTCTTGCTATTTACTGAAAGACGAGGTCTCGGTGATTGTTATTTCTTAATCATTGTTGACATAACATTGAGCATACGATATTGATTATGCACTACTTTGATTTATCAAATGGTGCGGATTTTTCGCAATCCAAGAATCCTGGTATCTTGGGTAGTGGTGATCAATGTCTAGAGGTGCTAGTATTGTTATTGCAATGAATCGTGTGCTGGGTGAGTCCAGTTTGATAATATCCTCAAGAGGTGTTCGAAAAAGGTTTTATTATTCAGAAACCCGGCCGGTTGGAATTTATTCCAGAATAATAAATAAAGATTTTGAACTAGACAACTCTTGGAAAAAGATATTAATTAATTAAAGTCAAATAGCATACTTAAATTAATTAATGGATATTTATATCTTAAACACGGGAAATAATAAATTAAAGAGGTAAAGCCCGGATTACTCGTAATTTGGGATTGGACAGGCAGTCAATATTATTTTACTGTAGTGGCTGATAATAATATTCTGTCGGACTTGTATTAAATTGGGGCTCAATTTAATTAGTAAAAGTCCAACAGGTTTGGCCCAAGTCCAACCTCCATGGATCCCTAATCTGGCCCAATATAACTCAATATAAAAGGAGATTAGAAAGGAGATTTATGAAGAATTAATCATAAATTTTCGTGCTCCCCTCTGGGAGTGGACGAAAAACCAGTTTTTGACAGAACTGGTATTCTATCTCTTTTCTAATCAAGTCCTTTCCAATTCGGACAAGCTTTGCCCACCCAAAGGTCAGATTCTGAGTTCGGGACACAGATTAGAAGATTCGTGGTTGAGTACGAAGAACATCACGTGGAGAAGGCGCAAGCAATCGTCGATTCTTTGGAGAATCAGATCGGTAATCCTAAACCGTAGAATATCATGAATTAGGATTTTAATTCCTTAAGCATGATTTTTGTGCGTTCTTGTATGCAATTCAATGTTTAACATGTGAATCAATTAATCCCATAATCGGTCAAATAGATCCATATGTATGATTTATTTGTGAATGCATGTCTTCCGCTGTGCAAGGGGCTCCACACCCCAGCAGGTTCCTTCCTGACCAGTTGGCCTGGTGGTTGGAATTTTCTGGGCCACGGCTAAAATTTTGGTTCGGGTGGGGGTTGTATTGGTTCTGACCTTGACCTAGGTTTTGATTTTGGCTCCCATCTCCCCATCGAAAGTTCGGATGATCCCTCCATGGTGCGTCATGTTGTCTCCCCTGGATCCAGTGCCCACTAGAATTGTAGTACCCGGCAACATTGACTTGCTCCATATTCACAAAGTCATTTGGCTGATCATAGCTCGACCCTTGGTTCTCCTGCTCTGCACCCTTGTAGCTTCCAGTTGGGAAAGGTGGTGGCGCGTTCTTCTCGATCGCGCTAAGGAGTGTCTTCTTCAATTCGTCCATCTTCAAATCCATTTTCTGCTCTAACTTGTGCTCCTGGTCAGTAGACAAGGCACTAGCAATCCTTTCTCTGCTGTAACCATCTCTTGAATTGTCATACTCCTTCTTTGCACTCAATAATTTCCCTATGACCCTTTTAGCTTCACTGACCCTTAACTGCGTGAAACTTCCTCCTGACGAAGAGTTTGCCAAGTCTTTCGTTGCCTTGTTCATCCCCTCATAAAAGGTATGATGTATTTCTATATCGGCCATACGATGGTTCGGACATGCATCCAAAAGACTCATATACTTCGCCCAATAATCACTCAAGGGTTCATCATACCCTTGCTTCACACTGGTTATCTCTCTTTTCAATGTGCTCGTCTTCGATGACGGGAAGAATTCTCCTAAAAAGACTGACTTGAAATCTGCCCAACTCTCAATGGAATTGGGGGGCAATCGCATGAACCAGGTGTTAGCCTTCCCTTTTAGAACGAACGGCAAAGCCTTCAATCTGTAGTCATCCTCGGTCGCCCCTGCTGGCCTTCTCTGTGCCCTACAAATTTTACGGAACTCATGAAGGAATTCGTAAGGGCCTTCATAGCTCTTCCCGCAGTACGTAGGCAGAATTGCAATAACATGGGGCTTCACATCACAAGCCGTCTGCCCCGGGGTGACTACTGTAGCTCGCGGTGGTTCTCCCTCGGTATGCGCGTTCAGCGTTCCGATTTCTGGATCATCATCATTGTGGTAAGCCATTCTCCTTGGATTGCCTTCCAACTGTAGCACATGTTCTGGTATTCCTCCTTCTATGGTGTCTTGTTCTTCGTCACTACTCGAACCTAAATCAGACAAAGCTGTCGACAGGCCGGATCGAGTGGTTACGAGTATAGAGCCTCGCTGAAGTATCTTCGGTCTCCAATGATCAGGAGTCGAACTGCTTCTCATAAACTGAAATAAAAAGAAATAGAAAAAATTATCCACAATATATACGCCAAAGTATCACACACAAAAACAGTTCATAACGCCATTCATCCCCGGCAACGGCGCCATTTGAAAGAGCAGGTTTGTGTC
This sequence comes from Salvia splendens, assembly GCF_004379255.2. Taxonomy (NCBI): domain Eukaryota; kingdom Viridiplantae; phylum Streptophyta; class Magnoliopsida; order Lamiales; family Lamiaceae; genus Salvia; species Salvia splendens. The sequence goes on from NC_056040.1 coordinate 27,507,878, forward strand.
AGGTGTCGTGTCGAGCACAGGATGTATCCTAATGATCAGGATGGAACCCCAGCTATGCCTGAACCTGGTATCAATAATTCCTCAACCCACTTCTACTGACTAGTATAGTGGACGTAAGGGTAGAATCCCACAGAGATGAATGCGCTTTGGGAATTGTGGTGATATTCTGGAGAGGTTTGGTTAGCTACCACGCTTTGGGTTGAGACTTATCTAGGTTGGAATTTAAGATGGTACTCTACTGACTAGGAGGTGTGAAAGATGTTTGACAGGCATTTGTGTACGTAAGAGTGGGGAACATGATGTTTAGGAATATGTGGAAGGTACGAGTTTACTATAAAAGGCTAAACGGAATATCAGAGGGAAAAGGTAGTTAGGTGACTAGGCCTACAGATCTGAAAAGTAACAGCTGAAAAGTAAAGGACAAAAGTAAAAAGTGGTTAAAAAGCAAAAGTGGTCCCAAAGTTGGATGGAGATGTTATCTTCTTCAACATGAATCAAATCAGATCAGCGAATCCAGAATTATCACCATAGAAACACAGATTAACAACTTCATGAACATAGATCTACAATTAAAACCTCAAATCAAAAGATCAAATACCGAAACTGCAACTAAACTTATTGGGTGACATGCAAGGTGGCAGAAATCACGTAAACTAGGCTTTCACACTTAACCATTTCAGATCTTAAATCTAACAGCTATCTAGACTTGCAAACTCAGAGAGATTAACTACAGAAATGAAAACATGCGATTCAACACTGAAAATTACCGTAACGATTAGATCTAACCTATCTAGGCAGAAAAGAACGAAATCAAACAAGAACCGATGCACAAAACAACTTCATATCATAGAAACATTGGATCACAACTAAGACTTCAAAGTAAGCAAGTATTGAAAGTGCAACAAATCCAACGTAAGAAAACAAAGTGCGATTAACTAAGAAAGCAATAAAGATTGTTTTGCCACTCCGGGCGATGAAACTGTTAACACTACGAAGCGTGCTGACTGGAACGAGAGAATGGAACTCCGGCGAACTGATGATCTTCAAGTGACCATGGCTGTGGCGAGGAACGAGAATATGAAAGATAATGCTGAAGGATTGATCTACCGAAGAGAGATTTCTAACTAAGTGTAGGAGTTGATGAACTAATTGATGATGATTCTCTCTCCAAGTGGCTTCCTTTTATAGGGAGGCCTCCCTTGTTTTTAGGGTAGACTTCAAACATGAAATGACTCTTTTTCCCCTTGCTTGCGGCTAATCTTCCCAGCTATCCTTCTTCTCCATCTCGAGCCTTTTTAGCATGCATACTGGTCAGGATAGCAACATCCTGACGCCCTTTTCACCTGAATTCTCCTAACATTCCCATACTGGCTAGAACACTTCCCTGCACACTTTAGCAACTATTTTGCAGATATATTCCACTTATGCACATTATACTGACCAGTAACCAAGGCCTAGAATATGACTTATCAATGCTCTCTTCCATTTCCCCCCAATTCAACCTCAGATTGGCTGCAACCACTGAAAAACTTTCTCCTTCGAATCCCTAAAATCATCCCTTGCCCAATTAACGCCCCTCGACATATGCAAATGGTGTTTCGCGCTCTCCGCCGTGATCGCAACGTCGAAATGGGCGGCGAATCTGTTCTTCAGCCCCTTTTTCTGGATGTACTTGAGCTGGACGTGGGCGGCGGCAATTGTGATCGGCGCGTATGGCCTCTACAGCCTAGGCAGGCACCTGAAGGGTGAGGCCACGTTGGCGGAGCAACTCGCCATCATGACATCGACGCTAACGTGGCTGACGCTGGTGCCGCCGGCGCATTTCAACGGTGGCGGCGTGCGCTGCGGGCTGAGGGAGGCCGACCGACACCTCAAGGTCATAGTCAAATCAAGGTCAGACTCATCAAATTAACACCATCTGGTTGTTCTCTAGCACCACTCTCACTGTCTCCTTCCTATTCTGCTCGATTTGGTTTGGTTATCTTAACGAATTAATTGTCGTATCATCTCCAGATCGCTCTCCAGATCGGACCACTGTAGCTTCGACCGTTTCTTCTCGTTCGGCGGTAGACGCGCCGGTTCTACCCGCTGCATTTGCGGTGCCGGCAGCCCGGTCGCGGTGGTCGTCGATCCTGGAGACTCCTCTGCCTCCTTGATTTCCTCTGTTCCATTTTGCCATCTTTCGTTTCATCTCCTCCTGTGGATCCGAGTCGCCCTCGAGATGGATCTGGGAGGAGGGTGTCTTCTCTCTCATGGCGGTCGGGTCAAGCTCCTTCCGTCGCATTCGCCACCAGAGTACTTCTTCGCCCTATGGATCAATTTTTGTTTTGATCAAATTAGAGGGATCTCTTCTGGTCCATCTGCAGCAAGACGGAACTCAAGCCAGGTTTTGGAAGTCCCTGCTCAAATATTGTCTACGACGAGCACAACTCTCTGATTTTTTTTTTGGATAGGTAAATTAACAATTGGTTTTCAAACAAACTAACGAATTACGGATCGTTAGCTGCTCTGATACCATCTTGGAAAATATAATGCGGAAAATAAAATACAAACAGAAAATTAAAGAACAATGAAACTAAAGACTACATTATGAATGTTTTTGTTGTGTTTACAATGAACAAGTCCACCACCCTTATGTAGGGTCAGCTTGTGGTCTAGTTATGGAATACAATCAATGCCCTTAATCTACTCCCAATTATTGTTTAATGTGATTTTGTCTAATTGCCTATCAATCATGTCTCTAAATGATTCTTGATTGCTAATTTAGTCTTGATAGCCTCCAATCATGCTGATATTGATTTTATTTGACATGGTGGCCTATGCAGGTTTTTGCTCGCTCTGATACAATGATAGAAATCCATGGGTTCCAGCTTAAAACCAATTGGTAATAAGAGGAGAGACCCATGAGACTTATATAGTGGATTAAGCTATTTGTGTACACCGATGTAGGATATTATTATATTTATTTTTTTGTTTTAATTGCCAACACCCTCCCTCAAATCCTTCAAGGTGAATCTTGGAGGGGTTGGACTTTTTTTATGATCGATTGGACAATCAGCCCAATTTTTTTTCGATCGATTGGACCACTGGCCCAAATTTTCAGCCTAGTTATACTGTTGAGTCAGTCATTTTTTTTGGTTTCAACCCAGATATACCGTTGGGTCAGTTAAATATAACCCACAGTCTGCGACCCGCTCTGATACCATGATAGAAATCCATGGGTTCCATCCTAAAACCAATTGGTGATAGGAGGACGGGCCCATGAGATTTATATACTAGTTTCAGTTTTTCTCTTGACACCGATGTGGGACAGTTATATGTTATATTCTTAGTTTCAATTGCCAACAATTACTATTGTTTAATTTCCCGTAGTTGGAACTTCGATGCATTTTAACATGTTTATTGGCTCATTTTTATGGACAAAATTCTTCAACTAGTTGTGTTTGAAAAATCATGTCTCAAATTGCGACAATTTTTTCTAAGTCCGCAAATAGAATACATATTTAGTCACACATTCTCAGAATGAGTAACGTCCTTAAATCGCACAAAAAAACATCAACAACTTTATTTTCGACGCACTTGTGAATTCTTCTCCAAAATGGCATATATGTTCGGATTCCGTTTGCTTACACCTCTTTGCATATGTTTACTTCTGTTTCAGTTTTAGATCTAGAAGCAAAACTGGATTTTAGTTTTAATAGTTTTCCTATTTAGAATTTAGCTTACAATTTCAGCTTGAATGTGTGAGATAAATGGACTCAATTGGGATTGGCCTTGAAGAATTAATCGGATGGGCTGAATTAATTTTGAGCCCGGATCCTTATTTGAATGGCCCAACTTGTTGTGGCCAGTTACTTACCTTGGAGCCGCCGAATGCTGCCGTGTGGCACCTCCACGAAGATCGTGCCTGTGAGCCGTTGGATTGATGGTTGTGTTTGTTTGCTGAGTTAAACCTTTCTCTCCCTTTCAATCCTGATTCATTCCATACGATTCTTTCTTTCTTTGGGATATTTTGTGCTCTGCCTTCTCTCTAGAAACTTCTCTCTTTCTAATCTTTGATCCTCGTCGATCTTCTTCTCTGGCGATACTCTCCCTCTGGTTAAGTGAGTGTAGAGTGTAGATCTGTCAACTCCTATGTTGATAGATCGATTTGACGCAAGATTGAACGTCATATCTGTAGCGGTTAAGTGAAGAACTTCGGGTGATTTCTTGTGATCTGAGAGATCTGTGACCTCTAGGGGTTTTGGTTGTGGATCTGAGGTGTGATGGTAATTTTCGTGTGGTAGTTGGCCTGAGCGAAGTAGCAATCGGTGGATCCCTAGGGTTTGGGGTCTGATTTGTCTTGCGGTGCTCCCTTGTGACTTGTTGGTGAAGATAGTGGAGGTCTTTGGCCCTGTGAAGTTGCGTGTGCAACCTGAGCCATGTTACACTGCTTCTGACTTACATTTCAGTTTCTTGTTCAGATCCCTTAGGATCTGGTTTCTGGTAATACTGATATGCCTATTTGAGTGTGCAGGTAACATGTTGACCGTAGCAGCTTGGAGTCAAGTCTGGTCAAGGGCAGTAGCTTGAGCTAGGGTTCTGTAACTTGTATCACTATTAGCTAGTATAGTATAGATCACTTTTGATTGTATTATGGTCTGTGTTCTTGGGAGATTGACCATCTCCGACATGCGGTGTAATCAAAGAGGTCCCTATAATTAGTGAATCCCGAATAATCTGATCCCTACAAGATGCATGTGTTGTTGGTTGAGATTCACGTAGATCAAGGAGTTCTAAGTTTGTAGCTCAAGCTTTTCAAAATGATTCTAATTCGGTTTTATCTGACTTTGTACATGTAAGATTCATGCAAGTTGACATCATGTTCGGATTCTTGATTTAGTTCGGTGTATCGGTTAAGTTTGTAGTCAATTTGAGATTCATGTTAGAAGTCTAAAATGGAGTTTAATGGAGTTTCAATCTTAGTTTTTGTTTGTTAACTTGGAGAAGAAGTACATATAAAAAAAAGGATTTTAATTGTTCTTATTCGATTGTATAAAATGTGCTTCATGTTTTAAAAAACATTCATTAACTTTATGCTCTATGCATTTGGTGTACATAGTATTTAAAATTTTTCTATTTGTAGTTTTTTCACAAAACGATGATCCATCCCACGATGGGATCACTCATGGCCCATCTCAACGAAAATGTGCCTGCGGCTATAGTTCAAGTGGATGGAACTCCTCTCATCAATATTAAGTCGGGGTTGTTGCCAGTGATGCCAAAATTTTATGGGCTGAAGAATAAGGATCCATATAATTACCTCCATGTGTTCAGCAAAATTTTCCATACAAAAAAAAGGCCACATTGAGTGACGGAAGAACAGTTTCGAACTTGCCGCAATTCCGTTCGCGTTTAGTGGCGAGGCGGACGTGTGGTTTCTGTGTTTGAGTGCGAAATCCATAGGGATATGGGTGGACATGAATATGGTTTTTCAAAATTATTTCATTCTGCGACAAAAACAAATGCCATAAAGAAAGAGGTCACGAGAGCTCGACAAGACTTCAATGCGACTTTTAGTGTATATTGGACAAGGTTTAAGCGGATGGTCAATTCATGTTCGAACAATATGATGTCGGAAGGAGAAATCATACAATCTTTTTATGAAGGGATGATAATGGATAACAAAGATTGTGAACTCATCAAGCGGAGGAGACTTCTAAGTTTTAAGAGTGAGCGAAGCAAGGAAGTTGAGGAAGTTGATATACAAGTTGGTGGCGCAAAGCAAGCTTATGATGAACCTTGTTCGAGGATGCTCAAGCGAGTGGTCATGGACAATTCCACTGCAGTTCAGATGGAAGCGGCGTTCAATGAAATTGGAACAACTCATCATATCAGCCATATAAAAGAACAAGAGATCATCTTCACCCAAAAAGGTATGTAGTACATGTGGCAAAGAGGGGCACGCTTTGCCCCTTTCTCAAAATGTTGAAGTTGGCGCAATGGTTCCAGTTAATGCTTGGAACCAAAAGTGGGACTTGGAATCCTGGACATAGGAAGGATGCACCATGGAGAGATTGCCCTAATATTCAATGGAGTGAACCTAATTCAAGAAACCAAGGACCTCAACCGAACTATCCCAACCATCCTCCTCAACATATCCACCACCACAAAACCCAAACCCTAGTTCATAATACATGACACCACATCAAAGAGGCTACTTGTAGAATCAAGGCCCATACAACAGTTACCAACCCAATCAAGGAATTCACTATAACTCCGCGCACTACCAAAACCAAACGAAGGCACAAAAGAGCTTGGACGAGTTAATGGGAGATCCCATAAACTCCCAACAACACATCTAGAACAATAGTCAATCCAATAATAACGTCGTTCATAGGATGCAAGATGCTCAAAAGGAAAAAAAGTAGAGTTTGGACATGCTCACGAGAAAAATTTCTTAATTGGCGACTTCAATGAATAAAATGCATGGAAATGCGGGAAGGCTTCCAACATCTGTGTATTTTCTTGGACAATACTATAGTTAATATCCCACAAAAAGGCAAATCTAAGAGCATCTCCAATGGCGGACGTCTGGTCGGACGTCAGCGACGGGCGACCGGGACGTCCGCCATTGTGGCGTCGAAGGTCGGATACGGACGTCCCGTGAGGACGTCGGGTGTCCTCGAACGTGCGGGCGACGGGCGGGCGGACGTCCGCCATTGTGGAGTGGGTCGGACGTCCGGTAATTAATTTTTTTTTTAAACTCTATATATACGGCTCGTTGAACTTCATTTATGTTTTATGACTATGTATTTTTGCCCATATTTTGCTTTCCCGTATTCCGTGTCAAAATTATAATTCCGTTTTTACGTAATTACATTATTGTGATTTTTTTTATTGCGGGAAGTCCTAGTGGGAAGGGCGATGGGAAGGGCAGATTCTGCAGGGGATGTCCTAGTGACGTGGCAGGAGGTGTTTTTGGGATGTCCTAATGGATATCCAAGTGGGACATCCGCCAACTGGAGATGCTCTAAGAGTGATGGCTTTATAAGGGTCTAATCAATCTTAATGGAGTAATTGACTAAACTTGACAAACTTAATGTTGGTAATCCATGCTCACTAGTCAATAGTAGTTATTAGGTAACTGGCCCTAGTAAGCATATAGTTGTTGTTTGGATATCTTAATTGTGTTTTGAATGATCCTAAAATTGCCTTGTCTCTTTTGTTTTCAACAATTATTTAACTGCTATGTGTTATTTAAATCTATTTTATTTTAGTTTAATTCAAATCTGTTACTTTAATCTTATTTCATGTGTTCAATATTCGGTTTTAACATATAGTTATACTAGATCTACACCGTATATATGAAGTTATTTTTTATGCTAAAAAAATTGCATCAGTTGGCCCGAGTCTCACCTCCAGGATCCTTGACCTAACCCACTATTACTTTATTAAAAAGAAACTAGAGGAGAGACAGATGCCCTAACCCTAGCCTCCTCAAATCCGCGCACGCATAGTAAGAATAGAGAAGTAACTTTTGACTTCTCTCTTTCTCTTAGTTTTCTGTCTCTAGACCTAAATCACGTCTTTAATATTTCTGCACGATTTTTCCTCATATGAGGAAGGTGCGAGCCTGACTGGTTCTTTGGAGAGTCAAGAGTTGTATCGATTATCCATTCAATTTCATTTAATTTGCAAATGTGTTATTTCACAGCGATCTAAATATAAGCACGGAAACGAGTTAATCCATTTAATAACATAAATAGATTCTATTAATTGTGTAATTTTTGTTGTGCATACCCTAAAAGAACAAATATGGAACCCTAGAGCACAGCCAAAGGTGCAAAAATAAGTAGGAAGATTTCTACATGCAAGTCCAAGAAACGGGATGAATCAAGAGATTGTCCATCAGTTTAATTATCCAACATAAGATTTTCTACATTAGACATGGTATCTGTTATTTAACTGCTATCTGTTAAATCATATTCCTAAAATTGCCTTGTCTCTTTTGTTTTCAACAATTATTTAACTGCTATCTGTTATTTAAATCTATTTTATTTTAGTTTAATTCAAATCTGTTACTTTAATCTTATTTCATGTGTTCAATATTCGGTTTTAACATATAGTTATACTAGATCTACACCGTATATATGAAGTTATTTTTTATGCTAAAAAAATTGCATCAGTTGGCCCGAGTCTCACCTCCAGGATCCTTGACCTAACCCACTATGACTCTATTAAAAAGAAACTAGAGGAGAGACAGATGCCCTAACCCTAGCCTCCTCAAATCCGCGCACGCATAGTAAGAAGAGAGAAGTAACTTTTGCCTTCTCTCTTTCTCTTAGTTTTCTGTCTCTAGACCTAAATCACGTCTTTAATATTTCTGCACGATTTTTCCTCATATGAAGAAGGTGCGAGCCTGACTGGTTCTTTGGAGAGTCAAGAGCTGTATCGATTATCCATTCAATTTCATTTAATTTGCAAATGCGTTATTTCACAGCGATCTAAATATAAGCACGGAAACGAGTTAATCCATTTAATAACATAAATAGATTCTATTAATTGTGCAATTTTTGTTGTGCATACCCTAAAAGAACAAATATGGAACCCTAGAGCACAGTCAAAGGTGCAAAAATAAGTAGGAAGATTTCTACATGCAAGTCCAAGAAACGGGATGAATCAAGAGATTGTCCATCAGTTTAATTATCCAACATAAGATTTTCTACATTAGACATGGTATCCTTTAGAATAGATTAGATATGTTCAATCATGTATAACTAAATTATTTAGATCACTCATAGCTAGTAGTAGAATGGATTAATATTATGTAGGTTGTATTGGAACAGTTCTATTGTTCGAGTTTTAACTATGTTATTTTATGATGCATCCTGAATATATTAGAATTGAATCTCTATTAACTCAACTAATAAAACCATACATAGAGTGGAAATCCTAGAAATTAGTATTGTTCATAGAAAAGATTGATGGTGGATTTATGTGTTTAATTGTGCCCATAAGTTAATACTCCCTCCTGTCTCTCATTAATTTACACTGGTTGACTTGACACGAGTTTTAAGAAATATAGTAGAAAGTAGGTAAAAAAGTTAGTGGAGTGTAAGTCTTACTTTTGTATATCAATTTTATAATAAAATATGAGTGGAATGAGTTATTGGAATGCGGGGTTCATTATCAAAAGTAGTAAAAAGTAAGAGTGCAATTAATTGATGACGGAAGAAAAATGAAAATTGTGCCAATTAATCATGGACGAAGGGAGCATTCGTGGGAGTTCTATATTAATGAGTAGTGGCAATGGCGGATCCAGAAACCGGAATTCGTGGGATCGGACATAGTGAACAATATTTTTATTATTTCCTAATTTTATGGCGTCTTTTCGTTGCTTCCTCCTTCGCCGTCGTCCTCATAAATCCTACTAAAGTAATCAAACAACGTGTCGTAAATATCATTGTCGTCGTAAATACATTTTCATGCTTGAATACGTTGTCGAAATAAGTTGCTTAGATCACAATCGCCTTAAACAATATGCATCCCTTTTGAATTGACATTTGCATATATTTATTCTATAATTACAATAATTGTGATATATAAGTTTTGATTATTCTGGAAAGTTAATATGTTCCACTATTGACCCACCTCATTTGTGATCTCACGTTGATTTTGGTAGATATTTGCTATAGTCTCTCCCTCATTCCACGTTCAACAGTCATTATCAAAGTGTCCAAAAACAATAATAAACTAATAAATGTAATAATAATTGGTCAAAAAATGTTTGACGTCGACCACGTAAAGATCTACTATCGGGCACACTTAGTTGTTGGGTAAATCCTATATTAAATCCTCTTATACTTGAACTAAATCGAAATTAGAAAAGAAAGAAAAGTGCTAAATGTTTTAAAATTTATGTTTGGTGACGACACCAAAACTTTGGTCATAAAGTATATGACATCCTGAATGAAACTAAAATTTTAGTTTTCTAAATATGCATCTATTGTATAGAAAAGGTCTAAGGGTAGGAGTCAATTTTGTGTCTGAAATATTCACTCAATTGAAAATATTCCTATATTTAAGCAATTATTATTTAGTAACCATCATTATTTTAGAGAATAACATATAAAAAGTTTCAAGATCAAGATATTGACAGTAGACATCTTACATCTATTATGTCATTAGATATCTAATGTGTAACATGCAAAAGTGTTATCTTTAATACGATTTTGTCATGTAGAATGTTATTCGATTTTATTCCGTGGAATGATGTCGATGCAACTCAAGGATTGCAAATTATGGTGCCTGTTGTTGGACCAGTTACTAGGAGCCGAGCCAAAAAAGTTGAAGAATAAATTGAATGAATTAGTTCAAGAAATGTTGCCTCAAGAATTTCCCAAGAGGTCCATTGAAGATGAAGGATCAAGCAGTCCAAGATGCATCAATTTGATTACCCGCGAACGTGGTCCAATATTTAAAGATTAGTGAACTGATATGCAGTGGCGGACGTATAAAATATTATTGGTAGGGGCTGCATTATACCCTATATATACTATACTCAATAAATAAATAAATATAATAAAAAATAATACTATATTTAAAAAAATAAAAAATACAACTATAATTATTCTAATTTGAACTACAAAAAATCAAATATAAGTATGTCATAAATATATTTTTTTTAATGAAAAAAAATAGAGACAATATATGAATATAATTTGAACTAAACTCCAAATCCAAAAAAAACTCCAATTCTAACGTCTTAAACTCAGATCAAATAATAGTCACCCAATTTACCTTAAGAAAATAAAAAATTAAATGTACATTATTATAAATAGACTTATCATTTTTTTTGTAAATTACTGTGAATATAGTGGCAAATAAATAAAGAAATGTTATGTTAGACACAAAATTATAAGATAGAGCAAATATTAATTACTAGTAAATTATTACTTATAACCTATCATTGATGTAGCTATTAACAACAAAGATTTAATACCTAATAAATTTAAAATTTTGTAGATTATATACTTTCAGAATGATTAATGGAATAGTACTAAATTAAAACTTATATTATCAATTTAGAATTTTTACACTCCCTAAATGAAAATTGAACACGTTATTTGAAAGACCAACTTTTTCCTCTGAGATACGTTTCAGCTAAATGCACCGATAAAAGCAGTTAGAGTTAACATAACTTGATCAAGAAAATCAGTCGACGGATCAAGTCAGCTACTAACTAGTCGTTGGGTGTGCAAACTGAGGAACTCGGGCTTTCAAGACCTTAACCCACAGTACTATGAATTAGCAAAGGGAAGTAAGGGTCGAATCTCACAGAGATGGAGACATGTTGAGTTGTGTTTGGGACATTTGGCAAACTTTGGTTGTTGCCACGTTTTAACAATGGATTAAGTTTGCTCTACAGAACTGAACTGATCAAGTCACAAACTCTAATGGATCAACTAAACTAAACATGCATAAAACAAGGCATATTGAACTGATCAACTTTTAGACGGACTAAAAGTATTTCTGCAAAAGTAGGCGGGACCACTGAAAACAACAATGCACTAAAATAAAACTGCAACACATGAAAAAGGTGACAGAGACGGTTATGCTAACGAACTACGACCTTCTTCTTCTTCTTCAAACAACCAAAAGTAAATTACCTAAACAACTACGGCAGATCTAAATAGAGCATCTAGCGTAAAACAGGAAACAAAGCAAATTAGAACCAGATCCATGCAATTCAACGAAAAAGAAAATAGATCAACCAAAACTGTTTCAGCACCAAGCACACTGACATGTTAAAACCCAGATCCGACATAAAATCAACTTAAATCAAATAGATCTAAAACATCAAACACAAATCAGAACGCTACCTCCTAAGATCTAAGCAATCTGCAAAAATCAAACAGAACCAAACTTAAACAAAATAAACTCCAGCTCAGAAAACATCAGATCCAAGCTAACTTTCATCATAAACATCATTTAATAAACAAACTCCAACAATTCCAGCTCGAATCCACGATCCAAACTTCAGATTCAAAGATCAAATGACAAAAACAACTTGTAACAAGAGTTAATTAAGAGAAAAGCTCAAAACAATGGTAGATTCAAAAATTATCCGAGAACTAGAACTGAAACAAAGTAAACAATGTATCAACCCCTCGGGACTTACGAAACATAAAAACGAACAAAAGTTTCTTCTTCAAACTAAGCTCTCTCCTTCCTTGACAAGGAAGAAGAGAGGTATGTTCTGGTAGAACTCCGATTCCAGCTACTGCTAACCTCCTTGCTCCATGCTAGTTCCACAGTGTAAGTGTGAGAATGTAGAGTGTGTGTTGATCGATGATGATTTCTTCTAGATTTCCTCTTCTATTTATAAGACGGCTTGGGCACCAATCCCTAGGTCAAGATCCTCCTGATTTGGCATTAATGCCCTTGCTAAAAAGGGCATCCCTTCTTTCTATCTCTTCTGACTCATCCTTTCACAACTTCATTGTGTTTGGACTTCTCTTGATCAGTTTGTTTATCTACTTAGCATGGTCCGCTCTCTTGATCAGCTCACTTAGCTACTCGGCATGGTCGTCTTGCTCCCTTGATCAGTTTGCCTCAATTCTTGATCACTTTTTCGCTTCCTATGCCACTCAATCACCGCATACTAACACTTCGCTGTTTTTCAGCTCCTGCACACTTACATCTACTCTTTCTAACATTTATGCCCCAATTAGTATAACAACCACCGTTAAACTATGCATGAAACGAGTCTTATTATTATTATTATAAAGAAAATGTTTTTGACAATTAAAATTTTTAAATTGATTGTACTTTTAGAGCATTAGCAATGGCGCCCGTCCCGGTGGAATTCCGACCGGCGTGCCGAAAGTCCGCGTGGGACGTCCACCATTGTCCAAGGCAAGCACGGATACGGACATCCGCTGCGGTCACTGTAGTTCCGCGGTGTTCCACGGATATCCGTCGCGACGTCCGTGCGGAGGTCCACCATTGCGTTGACTCCCACGGACGTCCCGATTATTGCATTAATTTCTTTTTTTAATAATTCTATAAATACGTATCGTTGAACTTCATTTCATTCACACCACTTGTATTAACGATTATCTCTCTCTCTAAAATACTTTTCTTTCGAAGAACAATGGAGCACCACGATAGCGATTCCCCCTCCACGAGCGAGTCACAGGCGCCTTATTTTCCCGTCGGCGGTAGTACGCCGATGTCCGCCGCGATGCCCCAAATTCACCACCGCGACGCCGATTTTTCGCCGACGCCGGTTTGACGCCGAACCATTGGAACCGGCGTCGGCGAAATTGGCGTCAAAATCGGCGTCGCCATGCCGATTCCCGCGCTGACGCCGGTTCCGACGCCGATCCTCACGGGCGCCATTGTGCGTCCCGGATCGGCGCCAAACCGGCGTCGGATTTAAAAAAAATTTTTTTCTTCCAAAACACTATATATACGCGCGTTGAACCTCATTTTCATTCGCACCACTTGTTTTAACGAGTATTCTCTCTACCTTACTTTCTGTTCAAGATCAATTTAAGAAATGAGTAATGCCGTTGGTAGTGGTGGGGATGCGGATGAGTACGAGCGTATGATGAACGAAGAGCTAGATGCCTATACGAGCCGTGAGGTTGATCGATGGATACAGAGTTATATGCAGCCGGTGGCACCTCGCCCACGACCAGTTGTCCACCGTCGACAAGTGGTGCATCGTGATCATGAAGCTGCACATCAGCGCCTGTTCACAGATTACTTCGCAGAGGAGCCGCGTTTTGATGCCAACCATTTCAGGCGTTGTTTTAGGATGAGGCGAGACTTATTTATGCGTATTGTTAACGCATTGGAGCAGCGATATCTGTATTTCCGCTTCAGGCACGATGCGGCTGGCAGACCCGGCCACACCCCTATTCAAAAGTGCACTACGGCAATCAGGCAGTTGGCCTACGGCACCGCGGCAGACATGTGGGACGAATACCTCCACATCGGTGAGACGACTGCCATCGAATGTATGAAGTATTTCTGCCAGGGCGTGATCGAAGTATTCGGTGATCAGTATCTCCGAAAGCCTACCCCCGAAGATTGCCGGAATCTGCTGCGGATGCACAGGGATCAGCACGGGTTCTCGGAAATGCTAGGCAGCATAGATTGTATGCATTGGGAATGGAAGAACTGTCCCGCTGCCTGTAAGGGGTTTTACACGACCGGCTACAAGGGAAAAAATCCCACGATGATCCTCGAGACCGTGGCTGATTACCGGTTGTGGATTTGACATGCGTATTTTGGGATAGCCGGTTCGAACAACGACCTAAACGTCCTCAACTCATCGCCCCTTTTCAACGAGCAGTGTCAGGGAGTCGGTCCGGCCATCAGTTTTGTCGCCAACGGCAACCAGCATGATATGGGCTACTACTTGGCGGATGGGATATACCCTAGGTGGCCCGTCTTTGTAAAGACGATCCGGTGCGCATCAGATCCGAAGAAGGCCTACTTTGCGACGCGGCAGGAGTCGGCGCGAAAGGACGTGGAGCGCGCATTTGGTGTGCTTCAAGCTCGATGGGCTGCAGTTAAGGGACCAACGCGTTTGTGGCATGTCGACTGCATTGCTGATATAATGTACGCATGTATTATCATGCACAACATGATCGTCGAAGATGAAGGTGTACAACTGACTGATTGGGCCACCGACGATAATGAAGCAGGTCCAAGCCACGGCGTCACCACCGCCAACGTACGAGGTGGGGTACCGCACGATGAAGAAGCCCTCCTCCAAGCACATGCCGACATGCGTCAGACGGAGGCTCATATTCGACTGCAAAAGGATTTAGTTGAAGAGTTGTGGGCGCGGAGGATTGCAAGGCGTTAGTTTTTATGCAAATTTATGTAATTTTTTAAATGTAATTTTTTTAATTATTGTACTTTTTTTTTAAAATTAATGTACTTTTTAAATTTTAATATTATTATTCGAATTTTCCGTATTTGTCTCGTAAATTAAATTCCGTATGTTGATACGAGTGTAAATTAAATTATATAATTGTTATTAGTGATGTGGATAGGTAGTGTGAAGGCTATGTGAGGGCTATTTGATGTCCAGTTGATGTGGCAAGCTGATGTGGCAGGAGAATTGTAGTGCTGATGATGTGGCAGTGTGAAGGCTATTTGAGGGCTATTTGACGTCCTAACCTATTGGAGATGCTCTAAGTGGGGCATTATTTTTTGGCATACGTTTTAAGAAAATTGAATTTTGTTAAGTGGAGAGATTAAAAGAAACGACTCACTTAACGTGGAACATCCAAAAATAAAAATAAATCACTCCGAACAGAGGAAGTATACTATATCTTTAAATAGCCTTTCGAAGAATTTGGAACCAACAAATTTTAATATTTATTTATATATTTTTTTCGGAAAAGTTAAAATATATACTACTCCCTCCGTTCCATAATAGATGACACACTTGGGATATGACACGAGATTTTAGGAGATGTTATTTTATGTTAGATAGTGAGAGAAAATAATATATTTATATTAACGTAAGAGGGAGTTTTTTTTTAATATGAAATGTGACATTTTTGTGGGACAAACTAAAAAAGAAAGTGTGACATCTATTATGGGATGGGGAGTACCTAATTTGGTTGAAATAAAAGAATATATTTTGTTGTAAACCCGAGCTTGACAAGAGAACGAAGAGCGAACATAATAGAGAAAAAGCGACCCAGTACTGGAAAAAGCGAAAACAAACACAAATATTATATATATATATATATATATATATATATATATATATATGTCAGTATTAAGTTCCATAACAATCACCTAATAAAACAAATCTACCTTCACATGTGATAAATCTACCCCCTTTACGTTTTCAAAATTTTAAAGAACAACACATCTCTCTCTTTCATTATTAAAAATTAGCAATAAATAATTTAGAGCTTGTCACATTTCACCGCCTCGGTGCATGTCTTTCCTGTCCATCAATTTGGTGTCCACTATAAGACGGACCCCCAATAACCCTGCCTCCATTTTTATCCATAGTCCTAGTTTTTTTTGTCCATAGCCTCAAAATTTTATTTCCGCCACTACGGTGGACACTTCTAATAGCCCCAAAATTTTATAATCAATTTTCATTTTAAAATGTTTTAAGTTTCAATCAAGTATAATTAAAATTATCGTAATGTAATAATTAGAAAACGAGGTAATTGGGGCCGGATATTCGTTGTATTGCAAAAGGGTAAAATTATACAACGAATAATTAAAATAAAATACAACTAAAAACTCCGCCACCGTCTACTCGGTGTCGGAGTCGGCTTCCTCGTCTTCTTCTTCTTCTTCTTCTTCTCCTCCTCCTCCTCCCTCACCGTCTAATTATGATATTGTTCTGCGTTTCTGTATTTAAATCCAGTTTTGCATAGATCAAAACCATATATATATATATATGTCAGTATTAAGTTCCATAACAATCACCTAATAAAACAAATCTACCTTCACATGTGATAAATCTACCCCCTTTACGTTTTCAAAATTTTAAAGAACAACACATCTCTCTCTTTCATTATTAAAAATTAGCAATAAATAATTTAGAGCTTGTCACATTTCACCGCCTCAGTGCATGTCTTTCCTGTCCATCAATTTGGTGTCCACTATAAGACGGACCCCCAATAACCCTGCCTCCATTTTTATCCATAGTCCTAGTTTTTTTGTCCATAGCCTCAAAATTTTATTTCCGCCACTACGGTGGACACTTCTAATAGCCCCAAAATTTTATAATCAATTTTCATTTTAAAATGTTTTAAGTTTCAATCAAGTATAATTAAAATTATCGTAATGTAATAATTAGAAAACGAGGTAATTGGGGCCGGATATTCGTTGTATTGCAAAAGGGTAAAATTATACAACGAATAATTAAAATAAAATACAACTAAAAACTCCGCCACCGTCTACTCGGTGTCGGAGTCGGCTTCCTCGTCGTCTTCTTCTTCTTCTTCTTCTTCTTCTTCTTCTCCTCCTCCTCCTCCCTCGCTGCTGCCGACCGCGGTTTCTCTAGGAGCATCATCAACCAACCCTAGCCGACTCTCAATCCGATTGATGAGCCTCTTGTATATGGACGCGAACCGCTTGGTAGCCCGCAGAATCCTACCCCACTTTTTTTGGAGCTGTTCTGCGTCGCTCTTATCGGTGCCGTCGGGTTTGAAGTCCTCGTATGCCATCATGACGCGCCTCCAAAAGCTCCCCTCCGGCTGATCGGTGCCCACCACGGGGTCCGATGTGATGGCATCCCATGCCCTCGCCACGGCAATGCTCTCCTGTTTGGTGTAGAGCTTGTCCCGGTTGGAGCCAGACCCACCGCTACCGCGGACGCCACTGCCCTCACCACCGCCACTGCCGACGCCGCTGCCCGAGCCGCCACCACCGCTCCCCAAGCCACGGCTGCCGCCATTGCCGCCTCCGCCCCTACCGCCACGGCCTCCGCCCCTGCCGCCCCCACCTGGGGCCGGAAACGACGTTTCCACCCGTTATGTCGGCGTATCCGGGACGCCGGAACTGAGCAGACCCATCATAGTATCCAGTGCGTCTTGATCTGCTTGGGTGAAAGGAGATT
The DNA here is from genome assembly GCF_004379255.2 of Salvia splendens. NCBI lineage: Eukaryota > Viridiplantae > Streptophyta > Magnoliopsida > Lamiales > Lamiaceae > Salvia > Salvia splendens. Next base: position 27,525,477 of record NC_056040.1, read on the forward strand.
GACTGGATTGGAAAGGGGACTCCGGACGCGGCTGGTTAAGCGCGTCGAGGTTAGGTCTGTAATCCCCAAATGCGGAGCGACTCAGATTCCGTTGAATAGGTTGGGGCGTTGGAGAATACATAGTCAACTGAGATGGCTGTAGGTTTGGGCTCGATGCCCACGGCGGGGGAGATTGACTCCACATCCACGGCTGGGACGAAGACCCGCCATATCCCGTCGGATGCGAAGGATAGCCGCCATATCCCGATGGCTGTGAAGGATAGCCGGCCGACGGCGGTGAAGGATTGCCGCCATAGCCTGATTCCTGCGAGTCGGGTGATTCGTCGTCTCTTCCGTGCATTTTTTTAGATTGAAAGTGTAGATAGTGAATGGAGGGATTGTGTGAAAATGGGGAAAAAATAGGTGGTGGAGAGTGGTATTTATAGAGGTAATAAAAATAAAATATAAAAAAAAAACAAAATTCGACCGCCGGCGTGCCGATCGCCGGTCACTATGGCCTGCGCGCCTATAGCCGCGGCGAAAGGACGCCCGGCGCGTCCTCGCCCCCCGTCGCCTATCCGTCGTCCGTCGTCCTATCGCCCCCGTTTCCGAGTCCGCCCCGGGGGCGGACAACTCCTACACTATAAACCGCCCCGGGACCGCTCCCACTGGGGCTATAGGCGGGGCGGCCCCATAATGGATACTCTAAACGCACTATGCTGCAGAATCTCCCTTCATACAGAATAATTGATCACGGATTCTTGTTTTCTAGCTTAAATTACATACCATCGTTAATTACCACTAGTTAACCTTATCATTTAAGGAAAAAGATTTATTGAGGTAATATTCTTTATGCCATATTATCCTTAATTTTTGTCTTATAGTTATGTAGGAAAAACATGTGGGAAATTAGAAAGGACTCAAAACCTTTCCTTTTCTTAAGTCTTTTGGCTTTTCAACCTCCAAGTGTTTATGAGGTGCCTTAAACCCGAGACCTCTCGTGTGGCCACTCCTAGCCTATAAATAGGCTTGTTTTGAGAGATGGAAGACACACAACACAACCTACAATCCTTTTCTCTTCTCTCGTAGCTCAAGCACTCTAGTTCGCATCTTAGGAGCATCGCATTGCACAGTTCTCACCTCCAATTCAAGTTCGCCGGAGCCTACGAGTTTGAGGTGCTTCAACTCGATAGGAGGAAAGTCGTTTCATCTTTGGGGACATTACGCCAATCCGTGAGCACTAGCCGGGGCGTATTTCGTCTTGCGGAGAGAGGGATACCTCGACTCGACTTGAAGAATACTATAGTTTGCATCTCTTTACTTTCGTTGTAATTTATATTATTATATTTACCTTCCAGTTTTGTTCTTTTGTAATAGCAAGAGTTTTTATGGCATTGTAGATTAGGACATGTAAATCTAAATGCTATAAAAAGATTAGTAAATCTTAATTTACTAAAAGTAGATAAGTTTAACTCACAAGAAAAATGTGAAGTCTGTGTTGAAGCAAAAATGACCAAGCTACCGTTTCGCTCGGTAGAACGGAGCACAAAACCTCTAGAGTTAATCCATACAGACGTATGTGATTTAAAATTTATGCAAACTAGAGGTGGTAAAAAGTACTTCATCACATTTATAGATGATTGCACAAGGTATTGTTACCTTTACTTATTAAGAAGTAAAGATGAGGCAATTGAAGCGTTTAAAGACTTCAAAAATGAAGCCGAAAATCAACTTAATTGTCGAATTAAGTGTGTTCGAAGTGATAGAGGCGGTGAGTATGTAGCCCCGTTTGCAGAATTATGTCATGCAAGTGGTATAATTCACCAAACAACGGCTCTATATTCTCCCCAGTCAAATGGAGTTGCTGAACGAAAAAATCAAACACTTAAAGAGATGATGAATGCTCTGTTGATTAATTCTGGTTTATCCCAGAACATGTGGGGGGAGGCTGTGTTAACAGCGAATCATATCTTGAATAAAATTCCACTAAAAATAGGGATGTGACTCCTTATGAGTTGTGGAAAGGGAAGAAACCTTCATATTCATACCTCAAAGTGTGGGGGTGTTTAGCGAAGGTAGAAGTGCCACCTCCGAAACAAGTTGCAATAGGCCCTAAAACAGTCGATTGCATCTTTATTGGCCATGCACTTAATAGTAGTGCCTATCGTTTCCTAGTCCATAGGTCAGCTGTGCCTGGCGTGGCTGAAGGAACAACGATTGAGTCAATGAATGCTATATTCTTTGAGAATGTATACCCTTGCAAGAGGCAAGAGGATCGTTCTAGTGAAAGAATGATGGATGAATCCACTAGTTCTAATCCTCCAAAAAGGACGAGGTCAAGTCCTGAGGATGTTGAACCAAGACGTGGTAAAAGAGTTAAAGTTGCTAAAACATTTGGTCCTGACTTCATAACTTTTATGTTGGATGACGAACCAAAGTCATTGGCGGAAGCTCTGTCTGGCCCAGACGCGGCGTGGTGGCAAGAAGCTATCAACAGTGAAATTGAATCCATCATGAGAAATAACACTTGGGTGTTAGTAGACTTGCCTTAAGGCTGTAAGCCTTTAGGGTGCAAGTGGATTCTGAAAAAGGAAATATAAGCCCGATGGTACTATAGATAAGTACAAAGCTCGCCTAGTTGTCCAAGGCTTTAAGCAGAAAGATGGGTATGACTTTTTTGATACCTATTCACCTGTTACGAGAATCACTTCCATTCGGGTGCTTCTAGCGATTGCTGCTTTGCACAATCTTGAGATTCACCAAATGGATGTGAAAACTGCATTTCTGAATGGTGATCTGGAAGAAGAAATATATATGGAACAACCCGAAGGGTTTGTTGTGCCTGGGCAAGAGCGTAAAGTATGCAAACTGGTAAAGTCATTATATGGGTTGAAGCAAGCACCATTAAAATGGCATTTAAAATTTGACAACGTGATGTTGGCAAATGGATTCACTATCAATGAGTGTGATAAGTGTATTTACATTAAGAACACAGATAACATGTTTGTTATTGTGTGTCTGTATGTTGATGATATGTTGATAATGGGCAGCGATAGTGCCATTATTAACGAGACAAAAAACATGTTGAAAAGAAATATCGATATGAAAGATATGGGTCTAGCTGATGTGATTCTCGGAATCAAAATATTGAAGACTAATGAGGGAATTGCCTTAACGCAATCTCATTATGTTGAGAAAATGCTTAAGAAATTCAACTCGTTTGATTGTAAGCCAGCAAAGACTCCTTTGGAGCTCAATGTCCATCTGAGCAAGAATATGTGTGATTCTGTTGCTCAAGAAGAGTATGCAAAGGTCATAGGAAGTTTGATGTTTATCACAAACTGTACTCGACCTGATCTTGCTTGTCCTGTAAACAAGTTGAGCCGATTTACAAGCAACCCAAGCAAGGAACATTGGAAAGCTCTATGTAGAGTTTTGAGATACTTGAAGTATACAATTAACTTTGGGTTGCCTTACACAAGATATCCCCAAGTACTTGAAGAGTACTGTGATGCAAATTGGATCTCTGATTCAAAAGACTCATTTTCGACAAGTGGGTATGTGTTCACTGTGGGGGTGGTGCTGTCTCGTGGAAATCAACGAAACAGACGTGTATTGCTCGTTCCACCATGGAATCTGAGTTTATCGCATTGGATAAAACATTGGAAAGCTCTATGTAGAGTTTTGAGATACTTGAAGTATACAATTAACTTTGGGTTGCATTACACGTGTATTGCTCGTTCCACCATGGAATCTGAGTTTATCGCATTGGATAAAACAGGGGAAGAAGCCGAGTGGCTCAGAAATTTCTTAGAATGTATTCCATGTTGGAAGAAGCCAGTGCCCGCAGTATTGATACAGTGTGATAGCAAAACAGCTATAGGTAGAGCACAAAGTGGCTTTTATAATGGTAAGTCTCGACATATTCGTCGGCGACATAATACCGTAAGTCAGTTGATCACAAGTGGCATTATCTCAGTTGACTATGTAAAGTCAGTTGATAACTTAGCGGATCCGTTAACAAAAGGTTTAAACCGTGATCAAATGCATAAATTGCTAAAAGGAATGGGACTGAAAACCACATCTTAAAAGATGAGTATAGTGGTAACCCAACCATACGATTGGAGATCCCATGGGATTGGTTCAATGGGAAAACGAAGCTATACAAATCTAGCTGTAACACTCAGAAGATTTTAATCTTCGCCCATTCTTTAGAAAGCATTGAGTGTTGTAACCTGCACGTGGTAAGAGGTTAAGTCTTTTGACTTTTAATGATTCTTGAAATCTCAAGGAGATGCAGTATGACAGGATACTCATGAAAGAATCACCTATGTAAGTGAGGAGTGAGGCCGCTTCGTGTGTGTGAGTCACTTATGAATTCCAAAGAGGTGTTCCACGGCCGAAACGGACACAAACGTGAGAACTGATGGAGTTGAGACAATATTGTGTTGATGCTATTGACTAGGCATACACCAAGGAGGAATAGTTCAAGGCATCGCGTCCACTAGTCCGCCGGTATGTCCGATAGTGTTGACTATGGAAGGTTCAAAACCACAAGTTACCTCTCCAAATACAGTATCGTTTCCTGAGAACTGAGCAAAAGAGTCTGCATACATGCATTTGTGCCTGATGTTGGTTTGAGCTTGCTGCGCTCTAACCAATGTGGGGGATTGTAGGAAAAACATGTGGGAAATTAGAAAGGACTCAAAACCTTTCCTTTTCCTAAGTCTTTTGGCTTTTCAACCTCCAAGTGTTTATGAGGTGCCTTAAACCCGAGACCTCTCGTGTGGCCACTCCTAGCCTATAAATAGGCTTGTTTTGAGAGATGGAAGACACACAACACAACCTACAATCCTTTTCTCTTCTCTCGTAGCTCAAGCACTCTAGTTCGCATCTTAGGAGCATCGCATTGCTCGGTTCTCGCCTCCAATTCAAGTTCGCCGGAGCCTACGAGTTTGAGGTGCTTCAACTCGATAGGAGGAAAGTCGTTTCATCTTTGGGGACATTACGCCAATCCGTGAGCACTAGTCGGGGCGTATTTCGTCTTGCGGAGAGAGGGATACCTCGACTCGACTTGAAGAATACTATAGTTTGCATCTCTTTACTTTCGTTGTAATTTATATTATTATATTTACCTTCCAGTTTTATTCTTTTGTAATAGCAAGAGTTTTTCCGTGTAAAGGTTACAATATTTCCAACCAGTTATATTTTATGTTCTTACTAATGTGTCCTTATATCATGAATATTTTATAAAAAACCACGTATCCAACAAAAAGACATGTATTTATTCAACATTTATAAAATTAGCATGAATAAGATCAAGATACCTTGAATCGCGTTGGATTCTTTTCATTTTCTATTAAATTATATTTTACATTTTGGAACTCAAAGCAAATGTAGGATTTTTATATACCCCTCTCTGGCATGGGTTTTCAACATTACATACAATTTTCTTAAGAGAGTAAAATTTTACCAATAGTATTTATATATGGATTTCAAGTTTCTTTTGATGAAGATATCTAATTACTATGCTTAATTTTGTGTTAAGTGCTACTACTATTTTTCATTTTCTAGAAAATATAAATATATCACCTTCTAAAAGTATAAATCGTAATTATATTATTTACTTTTACCATTATATTTGTGTATTAATAAAAATCATATAAATTTATTTAAACAAAATGATACAAATCGAGTTGACACAACTCAACAACACTCAAAACCTAATATTACATAATAAAAACTTGATATTACATAATAAAATTTAATATTACACAATTAAAGCACGATAAAACAATATTAAAACTTTATTACAAATTATATATAAATAATAAAACTTATAAAGTATAATAATTTTTTTAAATAAATAAAAAATAATAATTTCTTAATAGGTTATCTGAACTCAAATCCGAAATCTTCAGATTCTTATTGAGTTGTTCAGATAAGGATCCAAACCCAATAAAATTTGACATAACTCATTAACTTCATGCTGATTAGTATTGCATTTATGTATCGTGTTAAAATTTGTCAATCCTACGTAATATGATTAACGCGGCTCGTACATGAAAGATACAAAGATTCATTTATCCTCCAAATTTTTGAAATTGCTACCATTATTCAATTTCCAAAAAAAATATTTCATTTCAAAAAATTTAGTCGAAATTTAAAATTCATACAAGTTTTATACTCCATCCATCCCACAAGAATATGCACTCTTTCCTTTTTAGTCCGTCCCATAAGAATATGCACTTTCCAATTTTGAAAATTATTTTCTCTCTAATTAGGTGAGACTCATTCCCCAGTAACTATACTTTAATTACTTTTTCTCTCTATATCTCTCTTACTTTACCAATTTTACATTAAAACTCGTGTCAAACCCAAAGTGCATATTCTTTGGGGAGATAAGGGTAATAATATATAAGTAAAATAATTAATAAAATTCAATATTTTTTATAAAAAATAGTAAAAATAAATACTCCTAGAATATTCAATAGTGGATATTTCAAAATCATAATTTTAGAGATACTCTTGCCATATCCTAATAACAGCTCAGTTTAACTTGGCTTACGTTTTATAATAAATATGAACGAGTAATTAATAATTTTTAGCTGTAAAACTTACTCCAAAAGTCTTCAACATAGATTATAGTAGTAACAAAAACCTTTACATCAATTATCTAGTCATAGATTCGGCTGGTCTTTTTACTAAAAGAGTAGGACCGTGTAGCAAGATGCAATTAATCTTGACAGTCATTTCTAATCACTAAACCAACTTCGATAATTTCTCCATACAATTCACTTTGGTTAAGCTATTTTTACGTGCTTAAAGTGACAATTAAATAAATCCTAACCATAAAATCACACAGAAGCTCTCACACACACTAAATACAGTATAGTTACTACTCTATATGAGGCAGAAGCAAAACACATTTATTTTCACAGAAGCTGATGTACAAATGTTAATAACTCTCCCACAAATTTATATCTCCAAAATTCAGAATCTCGAATTTCTCACTTCTCCTCCCCCTTAGCTTCTTCCATGGCTTCCACCTCTCTCAAATCTCTCATCCTCTTCCTTTCCATCTCCACAATCTCCGGTCTCAACCCCAACTCCACACAACTCAACCACCTCTGCAAATCCTCCCCATACCCAAACGCCTGCTTCGAATCCCTTAAGCTCTCCCTCTCCATCAACATCTCCCCCACCATCCTCTCCCTCCTCCTCCGATCCCTCTCCTCCGCCCTATCCCAAGGCGCCCACCTCTCCTCCCTCCTCTCCACCGCCGCCGCGGCCAACCTCGTCGAGAAACAGCGAGGCGCCATCCAAGACTGCCACGAGCTCCACCAGATCACATTGTCTTCTCTAAAAAAGTCCATCTCTCGATTGCCCGCCGCCGACTCCACAAAACTAACCGACGCCCGAGCTTTTCTCAGCGCCGCCATGACCAACACCATCACGTGCCTGGAAGGCCTGGACTCCGCCACCGGCCCGCTGAAAGCGCCGCTGCTCGAGTCCCTTTCCAGCATCGATATGCAAGTCAGAAACTCGCTGTCGATGTTGGGAGGAAAACAGAGCAGCGGCGGCGGTAACAGAAGGAGGCTGCTCGCCTTCCCGCGGTGGCTCTCGAGGAAGGCAAGACGGATCCTGGAAAGCTCCGGCGACGAGTACGATCCCGGCCAGGTGCTGACGGTGGCGGCGGACGGGTCAGGGAATTTCACCACGATTAGCCAGGCGATCAGTTTCTCTCCGAACAACAGCATCGACAGAGTAATCATATATGTTAAAGAGGGAGTTTATCAAGAAAACGTCGAAATTCCGAGCTGGAAGCCCAACATCGTCTTGCTCGGAGACGGCAGCGACGTCACTGTCATCACCGGCAACAGAAGCGTGGCCGATGGATGGACTACGTTCAGATCTGCCACACTGGGTACGTAACAGAACACTTTACTACCAATTTAAACAAAAACACTTTAATTTATAATGAATTTGATTTGGAATTAGAATAATTTGAATTTCAGCGGTGTCTGGTGAGGGATTTCTAGCACGTGGCATAACAATCGAGAACACGGCGGGGCCCGAGAAGCACCAGGCGGTGGCCCTGCGCGTGAGCGCGGACCTGGCCGCAGTGTACAAATGCGTAGTAACGTGATGGAGTACGTACTAAACAAGCCCATCAGCCTAAAGCCCAAGAAAGAGTATCAGTTCGGCATGACTAAAGAGTTCAGTTCGGCACAACCAAAGAGTTCGGCCCCAGCCTACAGCTCGGTAAAAGCCAACCAATCAAACTCTGCTCTCAGGTCGGCATCAAGCTCTACTCTCAGATCGGCAAAAGCTGCTCGGCAATAATTCAGCAGTTCGGTCTCAGTATTCGACCGAACTAGGAGATAGTGGACTCATGCAGGATTTCCACCTCCACTACACCCACGATCTATTTAGTGGTGTCAAGCAGTCATTAACTCATGCAGGATAGTGGACCCATGCAAGATCGCCACGATCTCCACGACATCCACTACCTAGTAAATGGTGCTGCATGCCACGATCTTGGTTCAATGTATAAATAGAACCTAGATCAGATAGATAAAGTTAAGCTCTGTTAAGCTCTCTAGAGATAAAAGATCAAATAGCAAGTCTGTATTGTAAGCTGTAGAAAACAGATCAAGCAATACAACTCTGCCCTCTTTTCTTCCCGTGGACGTAGATTTACCTCAGTAAATCGAACCACGTAAATTCATTGTGTCGTAGTCTTTATTCTCTACCAGCATTTACTAACATCAGAAATTCGCGGATTCATCACTGGCGCCGTCTGTGGGAAACAGAGAACCAAATTTGTGATAAAGCGAATTTTTGACCCTTTTTCCACCCCAAAAAAATGCATACCAGATCACACACTACCCGTAATACCGTTCGTGAAAACCATGAGGAAGCTAGTCCAGCCCGCAGGTCCGGAAAACAGCCTCGGGAGACATCTACTTCCAGTTTTCACGATGAAGGAACAAGCCACTCCAGGAGAGATCGCACCGAGTCTTCCCAGCAGCCCGATTTAAATGAAGCTGTCAAGCTGTTCTTGGCCGAGAAGCAGGAGGAGTTCTTAACCTTCCTGCAGAAGAACCAACAGCCGGAGAAGACAACGGCGGATTCTCCCTCCTCCTCCAGACATGAAAGTAACTACCGCAGTAGTGACGTGTCTTCCAGGAGAAAGAATCCTCAACCCTGACATGTTCCTGTTCCTCCTCGGTACCGGAACCACAGGAGAACTCCATCTCCTCCGTACCGAAGAGATGTCGGGTTCGCCATGTACGGAGCATTAAAGACTCCGTTCTCGGACGATATCACCCGAACTCCTTTGCCGCGGAACTACCGGACACCGTCAATGACTTATGACGGGCTAGTGGATCCTCATGACTTCTTGGGATGCTATCAATATAATATGGCGAACCAGGGTCTCAATGAGGTCCATATGTGCAAGCTGTTCCCCGAGCTGCTCATCGGGAACGCCAGAAGGTGGTTCGACAGCCTTCCTCAAGGCAGCATTAGATCCTACCGAGATCTAATGGATGCTTTCCACAGGAGGTTCTTTCAGAAAGCGGAAGCCCGAATTACTTCGGCTCAGCTGCTTTCTATACGTCAAGGTCGCGACGAAAAGATCAGCGACTTCCTGACGAGATTCCATAAGGAATGCCTACAAGTAGATAATCTCAATGATCTACTTGTCATTTCGGCATTCCAAAATGGAATCCTGCCCGGAGCTCTCTACAGAAAGCTCGTGGAGTGCGGTCCGCAAACAGCTCAAGAAATGTGGGACATTGCGGACCAGTTTTCCCGTGCGGATGAGGCAGACCGTCGAAAACGGTCTTTAGACAGCTCATCCCGAGAAGAGAAAAAGAAGCCCGATCAAAGCGGCCAGGTGCTTCCTCGCCGAACTCCTTTTGAAAGAATTCAAAGGGCACCGGTACAAGGCAGATTGGGGCCACGTCTCAATCCTGAGAAGCCGCCCGCTCAGTTCGTACCATTAAACAAGTCAAGAGCGGAAATTTTCGAACTACATTCCGATATGTTCGAAAAACCAAAGCGGATGACGAAATCAGCCGCGCGGCGACCTCAGGATCAATATTGCTCCTTCCATCAAGCCCACGGTCACGATACCGAGGAGTGCCGAAATTTGGCTGCAGGTATTGATGTTCTTGTGAAAACAGGAACGTTAAAAAAATACCAAAGCAAGCAGCCAAAAAAGAACAAAAGGCAGAGAGGTGCGAACTGCAATCCTCAGGATCCGAAAAGGCATGAGGATCCCGAAGACGACGACGAGCCGCAATATGATGGAGTAATCCAGACTATTGATGCTCTCCCTGCCGGGAAGACTAAGTCGTCCCTAAAAGCAGAACGCAGAGGTTCCAATCAAGAGGAGCCAACACATAAAAGGCTGAAGAAAGACGAAGTGATTACATTTTCAGATGCCGATCCCGTCCCAGCCATCTCTCCTCACCAAGACGCTATTGTCATTCAAGCCGGAGTGGCAAACAAACTGATCCACAGAGTATTTGTGGATACAGGAGCGTCAGTCAGCATTCTTTTTAAAGAATGTTTCGATAAAATGGAAGTAGATCCAGCTCGGCTCAGTCCGGCTCCACTTCCTCTGAAAAGTTTCGCCCAGGAGGACACCTGCCCTGAAGGTATTATCAGCCTTCCGATCACGGTGGGAAAAGCGCCTACAAGCTCCAATACGATGATCGAGTTCTTTGTGGTGAAAGCTCGGTCCCCGTACAACATCATCCTGGGGAGAGACTGGCTCAACACAGTTCGGGCCGTTTGCTCTACTTATCACCTCACCATCAAGATCCCCACTAAAGGTGGGATAGCGGTCATCCGAGGTGATCAAAAGAGAGCAAAAGAATGTCTACAGATTGCGCTTAAAAGCGCCGAGCAATCAGTTCGGCACCATCAAGCATAGCAATCACAGCAACCGGAGTCAGAGGCAAGCGAGATGACCGAAGTCACTTCAGAGCCGAACTCAATGACCGTTCAGTTATACGAAGATGATCCATCCAGAACGGTCAAGATCGGCTTCGCAGGAACGCCTCTACTCCGGGAAAAGACCATTCAGCTCCTCAAGGAGTACAAAGATGTCTTTGCATGGTCTCCGTTGGACATGACCGGAGTACCCCCCGAGGTAATCACTCATCGGTTAAATATTGATCCTTCAATCCGGCCAGTAAAACAGAAGCAAAGACTCTTTGCGGCAGAAAGAAGCCAAGTCATCCATGACGAAGTCCGCCAATTACTAAAAGCGGATGTACTATTCGAGGTGAAATATCCTTCTTGGGTGGCCAATCCTGTGATGATCAAGAAAAAAGAAGGAGGATGGCGGATGTGCATAGATTTTACCGATCTAAACAAGCACTGTCCTAAAGATTGCTATCCCCTTCCGAATATAGATAAAAAAGTAGAAGCTTTGATCGGCTTCGAAATTTTCTGTTTTCTTGATTTATACAAAGGATATCACCAAGTGTTGATGGATGAGAGTGACGCTCCGAAAACAGCTTTCATTACCGATTTCGGCATTTTCGCTTATAAAAAGATGCCATTCGGTTTAAAGAATGCCGGAGCCACTTATCAAAGGATGGTAGACAAGCTTTTTCGGCACCTAATCGGAAAACAGGTTGAAGTGTATGTCGACGACATAGTTGTCAAAAGCAAAAGCACTTCGGAGTACGAAGACAACCTCAAATCCACTCTCGACGTGCTCCGAAAAGCCAACCTCAAACTCAACCCCCAAAAATGTACCTTTTTGGTAGATTCGGGAAAATTTCTGGGTTGTTGGGTTTCAAAGGACGGACTCAAGGCAAATCCCTCAAAAGTTCAAGTTATTCAGAACATGGCGATGCCGAAGTCCATACACGATGTGCAAAGACTAACTGGATGTCTAGCCGCATTGAATAGATTCCTTTCCCAAGCAGCCGAAAAGCAACTGCCGTTCTTCAAAGTGTTAAAAAAGGCACCAAAGTTTGAGTGGGGAGCCGAGCAGAAAAAGGCTTTTGACGAGCTCAAAAGTTATTTAGCCGAGCTTCCAATTCTCTCTGCTCCAACAGATGCCGAAGTGATTTTCTTATACTTAGCGGCATCCGATCAAACCATTAGCGCGGTGCTTGTACGAGAAGAAGGCCTAAAGCAGTTTCCCATCTACTTTACAAGCCGAGCATTAAGAGGTCCAGAAACAAGGTATCAACCTCTGGAAAAAATTGCTCTGGCGTTAGTAAATGCAGCAAGGAGACTGCGGCCATACTTCTATGCTCACAAAGTATGCGTCTTAACCGATCTGCCTCTTCGGCAAGTTTTGACCAAGCCAGAAGCATCAGGCAGAATCGCCAAATGGGCCATAGAGCTGGGAGAACACTCAATCGAGTACCTACCTCGGAAAGCCATCAAGGGACAAGCCTTGGCAGATTTTCTTGCAGAGGCCAAGTTCGATCAAGCAATCCCTGTCATTGCCGAACAGAAAAATTCTGCCAATGCCGAACTAACACAGCCCTTGGAATCCGAAGAAGAGCCGCCGGACTGCTGGAGCGGATTCGTAGATGGAGCTTCGAATAAAACGGGAAGTGGAGCTGGTATTCTGCTTATCGCTCCTGATGGACACGAGGTAACCTATTCACTTCGGTTCTCATTCCCAACCACTAATAACGAAGCCGAATACGAAGCCCTCCTTGCCGGACTCCAGCTAGCGCAAAGTCTATGTATCAAGTCTCTCAAAATCCATTGTGATTCACAAGTTATAGTGAATCACATGTTGGGTACAAGTGAAGCCCGTGATGAGAGGATGAGGAAATATTTAGACAAAGCGCAAAGCATTAGCCGAAGTTTCTCTTATTTTCGGATAATCCGCATTCCCAGAGCAGAAAACAGCCGAGCAGATACTTTAAGTAGGTTAGCCGCATGTCCAAGCTCAAAGGTGGAGGAATTGATGCATCGAAGCATTGATGAAGCTGAGGTACATTCAGTAACCAGCTCGCCGAACTGGATGACGCCGATCTTACAGTATCTAGATCAAGGACAACTGCCCGAGGATAAGAGAGAAGCTCGGAAAATCACATGCCGAGCACTTCGGTACGAACTTCATGGAGAAGTCTTATACAGAAAGTCCTACCTTCAGCCGTTATTACGATGTATAGGGCCAGAAGAGACGGACTACATCCTCAGAGAAGTTCATGAAGGATCATGCGGCAGCCACATCGGAGCTAGAGCTTTAGCTAAAAAAGTTCTAAGATGGGGATATTATTGGCCAACCTTGGTACAAGAAGCAGTGCAGCTCGTCAAGACATGCCTGAAGTGCCAAATCCATGCAAATATCCCAAGGATGCCGCAGACCGATCTATCCACTATGCAAAGCCCTTGGCCTTTTATGCAATGGGGTATAGACATAGTAGGACCACTACCACAAGCTCCTCGGCAAATAAAATTCCTAATCGTTGCCGTGGACTACTTTACGAAGTGGGTGGAAGCTGAACCATTAGCTACGATAACGAGCTCGAAGGCATTGGATTTCGTCTGGAAGAACATAGTGTGCCGATTTGGCATACCCCACATCCTCATCTCGGATAACGGGACTCAGTTCACCGACAAGACGTTCAAGAATTGGTGCCAAGAGCTGAATATTCAACAGCGGTTCACTTCGGTCTCTCATCCACAAGCAAACGGACAAACGGAGGTAACAAATCGTATCCTGGTGAAAGGGTTAAAAGCTCGGTTAGAACAAGCCAAAGGACAATGGGTAGAAAATCTCCCTCAAGTCCTATGGTCCTACCGAACTACACCCACAACCTCCAACGGTGAAACTCCGTACAGTCTTGTGTACGGCACTGAAGCCGTGATTCCGGTGGAGATCGGCATACCCAGTCCCCGAACTCTAAATTTCTCAGCAGAAATGAATGACGACGGACTGAGAGCCGAGCTAGATCTTGCCGAAGAAAGAAGAGAATTGGCATGCATAAAAGCAGCCAAGTACAAGGAGCAAGTAGCCCGGTATTATAACCAAAGGGTGAAGAAGCTGCAATTTCAAGTGGGAGATCTCGTCTTGAGAAACAACGAAGTAAGCCGAGCAGAAAAGCTGGGCAAGCTCGAACCCACATGGGAAGGTCCGTATCGGGTGTCAGAAGTCCTCGGCAAAGGGTCTTACAAATTGGCTCACATGTCAGGAGAACAGGTACCCCGAACATGGCACATTTCCAACCTCAAGAAGTTCCATTTGTAAGAGACAGTCCGGTCAGTCAGTCTTGAGTCCTGTTCGGTCAATATGCTTTCTTTGGTTTGCTTGGTCTTTGTTTGTCTCTGTGCGTTTTGTCTGTGTGTTTTGTCTCTCTCTGTGCGTGTCGTCTCTTACAAATGTTACTGAGGTATCTTGTTCTTCGAAGGCTGATCCCCTTCTTAGAACATATACAAGCCAACGATTGTGAGTCAAAGCTTCTAAAGAGGATACAAGACCACAATTCAGCTTAAACAAGCAGTTCGTCTGAAACGAACTGCAATAAGCCAACGATTGTGAAGTCCAAGCTTCTAAAGAGGATACAAGACCACAATTCAGCTTAAGAATCAAGCACTTAGTCTGAAACGAACTGCAACAAAAGTCCGATTCACGCGATAAAACTTGCCTGAATTAGGACAAGGGAAAGTCCGATCCACGCGATAAAACTCGCCGAATTAGGACAAGGGAAAGTCCGATCCCCAAATTAGGACAACGGAAAGTCCGATCCGAGCGATAAAACTCGCCAAATTAGGACACAAACCAAGTCCGGTCAAAGAAGAGTTCACTTCATAAGACCGAGGACAAACATCAACTTACCCCGTACCTTTATCCAGAATGCCGAAGTGATTCACTTCGCTTTTCGGGGGGGGTAGTGATGGAGTACGTACTAAACAAGCCCATCAGCCTAAAGCCCAAGAAAGAGTATCAGTTCGGCATGACTAAAGAGTTCAGTTCGGCACAACCAAAGAGTTCGGCCCCAGCCTACAGCTCGGTAAAAGCCAACCAATCAAACTCTGCTCTCAGGTCGGCATCAAGCTCTACTCTCAGATCGGAAAAAGCTGCTCGGCAATAATTCAGCAGTTCGGTCTCAGTATTCGACCGAACTAGGAGATAGTGGACTCATGCAGGATTTCCACCTCCACTACACCCACGATCTATTTAGTGGTGTCAAGCAGTCATTAACTCATGCAGGATAGTGGACCCATGCAAGATCGCCACGATCTCCACGACATCCACTACCTAGTAAATGGTGCTGCATGCCACGATCTTGGTTCAATGTATAAATAAAACCTAGATCAGATAGATAAAGTTAAGTTCTGTTAAGCTCTCTAGAGATAAAAGATCAAATAGCAAGTCTGTATTGTAAGCTGTAGAAAACAGATCAAGCAATACAACTCTGCCCTCTTTTCTTCCCGTGGACGTAGATTTACCTCAGTAAATCGAACCACGTAAATTCATTGTGTCGTAGTCTTTATTCTCTACCAGCATTTACTAACATCAGAAATTTGCGGATTCATCATAACGGGATTCCAGGACACGTTGTACGTGCACTCGTTCCGCCAGTTCTACCGCGAGTGCGACGTGTACGGGACAATCGACTACGTGTTCGGGAACGCGGCGGTGGTGTTCCAACGGTGCAACATCGTGTCGCAGCTGCCGATGCCGGTGCAGTTCACGGTCATCACGGCCCAGTCGCGCGAGAGCCCGGACGAGGACACCGGGATCTCGATGCAGAATTGCTCAATTTTGGCGACGGAGGATCTGTATTCGAAACGTGGCTCGGTGAAGAGCTATCTTGGGCGGCCGTGGCGTAATTACTCGAGGGCGGTGTTTCTGGAGTCGTATATTGATGAATTTATTGCAGCAGAGGGGTGGACTAATTGGGATGGGGACCAGGGCCTTGACACATTGTATTATGGGGAGTATGAGAATTACGGGCCGGGCTCGGCCACGGATGGTCGGGTTTCGTGGCCGGGGTTCCATGTCATGGGGTACGAAGAGGCCTCAGGATTTACGGTATCGTCGTTTATTACTGGACAGGAGTGGTTGGATTCCACTTCGTTTCCTTACGATGATCAGGTCTGATTGCATTTTCACGTCACTTTTTTCTCGATTTTCAGTCAAGTGAATGTACAAAGCAATCTACTATTAATCTCAATTCTCAGCATTCATGTTCCAAAGTAGTCATCAACACAATTATTTTTGTACTCCATCCGTCTCATCCATTAATAAATGTCTTATAGTTGCCCATTCATAGGGATGTCAATCGGACCGGCCATACTCGGGTTGCAGGTCAATTGGGTGCGGGCTAATCGGGTTGTGAATTCTTTTTGGTTGTAAAAGTTCAACCCTAACCCTAAAAGCTCGGGTTTCGGGCTAGCCCAGCGGGTTAATCGGGTTGCTATAAGATTAACATGCGATCAATCCAATAAATAATTTTGAAAATTAGTTATATTCATAAAATATAAATATTTAATTATGATAAATTTGAGATATATGATCAAACTCAATCATAAACATGATCAAATACTAATATTTGAGACATTTCGTGAAATTTTAATGCATGTTTTAGAAATTTAAATATTTTTTAAAGTGAATTTGAAGTTTTTAATTTATTTATCAATTATTAAATTAATAAAAAATCAATATATAATTTGTATATATAATATAAAATTGAAATTTATTTTTTAGTTATCTAGATTATAAAATTAATCAATGAAGTGTCGAATTAGGAGTAAAAAATAGAATAATAGAAATTTTATCAAGTATGTCAGCTCACAGCAACACCTTCAGAGCAACATGCAAACGAATAACGACGTGGTGCATAAGCTACAGGACGCCCAACAGGAATAAAAGGCGGCCATGAATATGTTTGCAAAACAGCTATCTCAGATAGCTACTTCCTTAAGTGAGATGTATGGGAACGAAGGAAGAATCCCAGCTACAGTCAAGCCACCAGACAGGGCAAACATCAACCAAATCACCTTGAGATTAGGACGAGAGTACAAGGGACCGACAATGAAGATTGATGAAGGAGTACCTACTATGGTAAGCAAGGAATAAGATAACCTGGTCCAGCAGAATGAAGATACCGAAATAGGGGAAGCGGAAACAGGGGATGACATCTAGATCGATGACTGGAGGAAGCCACTGCCCCAAATTGCTGAACCGTTTCCCCTAAGCCCATGAACTGAAGTGGAGAGTGAAGAAATAAGGAAGGAAATTGAAGAATCTTCCAAGGAAAATTCTCTTATCGAGGGGAGGTCATGAAGAAGAAAGAATATCCCGTGGATTTCATGGAAATTTTTGCCAAACTGGAGATCAACCCACCATTCCTACAAGCTCTGAAATGACCTCTTTTCAGCAAGTTTATCAAGGAATTTATTGCTGGGAATGTTGGAATCTTGATTTTAAGATGTCCGGTCAACGAAATTTGACCAATAATAAATGTGACGAGATATTTAATTTTAGAAAATTAAATGATATGGCGTCGATCTACGTTCCGCGTAGATGACCGTAGCATATTCACTTTCTCAAATCCGATTCCCAGTGAGTGAGAAATAGTGGATAAAAGTTGGTCACATTGTAGCTTTTGATAAAGCTATGAGTTGAAAGTGTAGGGAGTAATTAACCAGTGTTAATTATCCCACATGGGAGATGAGACACATCTTTAAATGTGTATTTATTAAGTGATTATCACGGACTAAGATGGGTGAAAGAGCCCACACGCGCGCCGAGCCGAGCCGTGCCTGTGCCCTTGCCCTTGGTCTTGGACTTGGACTTGGATATTGACAATTGGTCTTTGGGCTTGGTTCTTGGGCTTGTCCCTGGACCCAGACTTAATGTTTTAGACCACCTCAGTTTTGGGCAGCAGCCTGATCAACTCGACATGCTGCGCCTTGATCAACAGCCTAATCAACTCGGCCTTCTGCTCCTTAAGCGATGGCGTGTCTTGATCAGTGTCTTGATCAAGTGTCTTGATCAAGTCACGAAGTCCACATGTGACGGTTGAACTAGGGCGTGTACAACGTCTAGATTCAACGTCGACCACTCCAGCTTTCAAACTCGTAACGACCGGCGGTTACTGCCCCGCCATGATGAGCCATGATGACAGCCATCAAGGCTGAGTTGACCTCCGCAGTGGACCAAGCCTATAAATAGGCTAGTCATTCCTTGCATTAGTACAATAGAACAACATACGAACATACTCACAAGTATCATACTCTCTCTGCATTGTCTTTCTTTCCGAAAGCCCTGCCCTCTCCTCCATCCAGTTCGCCGGAGCTCTATTGATTGCGGTGCTGCTTCACCAGAGACGTAGTCGTTTTATCTTTGGGGACGACACGCCAAACCGAGAGCACTACCGGGGCGTATCTCGTCTTGCGGAAAGAGGCCTCCTCAACTCGCCTAATTTTTATTTCCAGTTTACAGTTTCGATTTCATTGTAATTTTCAGTTTTAGTTCTTCCTTCTTCAGTTGTATTACGCCCGGTATTGTTTATCTCTTGTAATTCCAGCAATTCTCCACCAACAATCGCAAGACGAGATATACTTGCCGTTGAAGGTTTCGAACCTTAACTAAACTTAATACTCCGAAACTTAATACCTTTGCTGGAGATGTCGACTGAATCCAACACCGTCGCTGCCACCACCGCCGCCGCATCTCCATCCACCTTGTCGACCACTGCACCGGTCAACACATCGTCGATTCCGACTATGATGCCCACTCCCGGGCGCTATCCATCTTCATCAACAACCCATTGGGAGTTTGTTAACCCCCTTGGGCCCACTGGTGGATCCACCTCGAGTGGATCGGTTGGTTTCACTTTTAGTGGTTCCTTCGGATCCTTTAATGGATCGAGTGCTGGGGCCTTCAGGTCTCACACGAGTGTTGGGGCCTTCGGGTCTCACACGCGTGCTAGTTCCTTCGGGGCTGGTACGACCATGGTGGGCTCTATGATTGTGTTAAGATGATTCTCTTTGTTGAATAGATATATTTTAGTATTGAACAAATTGTGTCTCCTTACTCTTATGTTTACAATGGTGTTCTTGATCAGACACCTATTGGATTCATATCTTTACTGCCAAAGCTACGTATTTAACATATACTGCTAAACTTGAGCATCACTTCAGTACTAATGTTGGTTTAAAGGAGAAACAGGTGGAACATTCAACATCATGCCGGGTGGGTTAGTGTAATTGTCATTGTACTCCGCTTTTTTGGACTATTTTTACACAACCAATAATTTAGCTAGAGCAAGGGAATCTCTAGTAGGTTTGGCATTTTTCTGTTTACAAATAGAATTTTGCTCTCAGCAACTCATTGTTAGTGTTGACATATGGTTTTAGAGTGGGCGCTCTGGGAATCTATGCAAATAAAATCAAACTCAGGGGAGAATGCTTTGGTTCTGCTCTTGGACGGAAGTGTTAGTTCATTTATTTTTTTCATCACTTCATTGCTTTTGTTGCATTTTACAAGAATTTCATACTTACTGTATTATCACTATAGATTGTGACAGTTCCCTGACAAGACCTTCTACCAGCCATTCTACAGATACTTGACGAAGTTGACGATCCTGCACAAGCTTAGTTGATGGGGTACGTACTAAACAAGCCCAATAGCAGTGACGGCCCATCAGCCCAAAGACCAAGGAAGTAGTGATGGGGTACGTACTAAACAAGCCCAATAGCAGTGACGGCCCATCAGCCCAAAGACCAAGGAAGAGTATCAGTTCGGCATTACCAAAGAGTTCGGCCCTAGCCTACAGCTCGGTAAAAGCCGACCAATCAGTTCGGCATTACCAAAGAGTTCGGCCCCAGCCTACAGCTCGGTAAAAGCCGACCAATCAAGCTCTACTCTCAGATCGGCAAAAGCTGCTCGGCAATAGTTCAGCAGTTCGGTCTCAGTATTCGACCGAACTGGGAGATAGTGGACTCATGCAGAACCTCCACGACCTCCACTACACGATCTATTTAGTGGTGGACCCATGCAAGATCTCATGACCTCCACGACATCCACGATCTAATTAGTGATGATGTAAGCCACGACCTAATTAGTGATGATGTAAGCCACGACCTAGCTAGTGGTGATGCAAGCCACGATCTTAGTTCAATGTATAAATAGAACTTAGATCAGATAGGAAAGGGGGCTCTCGAGAGATCAAATATCAAATAGCAAGTCTGTATTGTAAGCTGTAGAAAACAGATCAAGCAATACAACTCTGCCTTCTTTTCTTCCCGTGGACGTAGATTTACCTCAGTAAATCGAACCACGTAAATCTCTGTGTCGTGATCTGTATTTTCCTGCATTCATCACCATCAAAAATTCGCCAAACCATCACTGGCGCCGTCTGTGGGAATATCAAATAGCAAGTCTGTATTGTAAGCTGTAGAAAACAGATCAAGCAATACAACTCTGCCTTCTTTTCTTCCCGTGGACGTAGATTTACCTCAGTAAATCGAACCACGTAAATCTCTGTGTCGTGATCTGTATTTTCCTGCATTCATCACCATCAAAAATTCGCCAAACCATCACTGGCGCCGTCTGTGGGAACCAGAGAACCAAATTTGTGATAAAGCGAATTTTTGACCCTTTTTCCACCCCAAAAAAATGCATACCAGATCACATACTACCCGTAATACCGTTCGTGAAAACCATGAGGAAGCTAGTCCAGCCCGCAGGTCCGGAAAACAGCCTCGGGAGACATCTACTTCCAGTTTTCACGATGAAGGAACAAGCCGCTCAAAAAGTCCACACACCGAGTCTTCCCAGCAGCCTGATTTGAATGAAGCTGTCAAGCTGTTCTTGGCTGAGAAGCAGGATGAGTTCTTAGCCTTCCTGCAAAAGAGCCAAGAGCCGAAGACGAAAACGGTGGATTCTCCTTCCTCATCCAGACATGAAAGTCACTACCGCAGTAGTGCCGTGTCTTCCAGGAAGAAGAATCCTCAACCCCGACATGTTCCTGTTCCTCCTCGGTACCGGAATCACAGGAGATCTCCATCTCCTCCATACCGAAGAGATGTCGGGTTCGCCATGTACGGAGCATTGAAGACTCCGTTCTCGGACGATATCACCCGAACTCCCCTTCCACAGAACTACCGAACTCCGTCGATGACTTATGACGGGTTGGTGAATCCTCATGACTTCCTGGGACGCTATCAGTATAACATGGCGAACCAGGGTCTCAATGAGGTCCACATGTGCAAGCTGTTTCCCGAGCTGCTTATCGGGAACGCAAGAAGGTGGTTCGATAGCCTCCCCCAAGGCAGCATTAGATCTTACCGAGATCTAATGGATGCCTTCCACAGGAGGTTCTTTCAGAAAGCGGAAGCCCGAATCACTTCGGCTCAGCTGCTTTCTATACGCCAAGGTCGCGACGAAAAGATCAGCGACTTTATGACGAGATTCCACAAGGAATGCCTACAAGTAGATGATCTCAATGATCTACTTGTCATTTCGGCATTCCAAAATGGAATCCTGCCCGGAGCTCTCTACAGAAAACTCGTGGAATGCAGTCCGCAAACAGCTCAACAGATGTGGGACATTGCGGACCAGTTCTCCCGTGCCGATGAGGCAGACCGTCGCAAACGGTCTTTAGACAGCTCATCCCGAGGAGACAGGAGGAAGCCCGATCATAGCGATCAGGGACAAACTCGCCGAACTCCTTTTGGCGATCAGGGACATCCTCGCCGAACTCCTTTTGAAAGGATTCAAAGGACTCCGGTGCAAGACCGATTGGGGCCACGTCTCAATCCTGAGAAGCCGCCCGCTCAGTTCGTACCATTGAACAAGTCAAGAGCGGAAATTTTCGAACTGCATTCCGATATGTTCGAAAAACCAAAGCGGATGACGAAATCGGCCGCGCGTCGACCTCAGGATCAATATTGCTCCTTCCATCAAGACCACGGTCACGATACCGAGGAGTGCCGACATTTGGCTGCAGGTATTGATGCTCTTGTGAAAGCAGGGACATTAAAAAAATACCAAAGCAAGCAGCCGAAAAAGAACAAAAAGCAGAGAGGTGCGAACTGCGCTCCTCAGGATCCGAAAAGGCAACAGGATCCCGAAGACGATGACGAGCAGCAATATGATGGAGTAATCCTGACTATTGATGCTCTCCCTGCCGGGAAGACTAAATCGTCCCTGAAGTCAGAGCGCAGAGGCTTCAATCGAGAGGAGCCAGCGCATAAAAGGCTGAAGCAGGACGAAGTGATTACATTTTCAGATGCAGATCCCGTCCCGGCCATCTCTCCTCATCAAGACGCTATTGTCATCCAAGCCGGAGTGGCAAACAAACTGATCCACAGAGTGTTTGTGGATACAGGAGCGTCAGTCAGCATTCTTTTTAAAGAATGTTTCGATAAACTAGAAGTGGATCCAGCTCGGCTTAGTCCGGCACCACTTCCTCTGAAAAGTTTCGCCCAGGAGGACACCCGCCCTGAAGGTATTATCAGCCTTCCGATCACGGTGGGAAAAGCGCCTACAAGCTCCAGTACGATGATCGAGTTCTTTGTGGTAAAAGCTCGGTCTCCGTACAACATCATCCTGGGAAGAGACTGGCTCAACGCAGTTCGGGCCGTTTGCTCTACTTATCATCTCACCATCAAGCTCCCCACCAAAGGGGGGATAGCGGTCATCCGAGGTGATCAAAAGAGAGCAAAAGAGTGTCTGCAGATTGCGCTTAAAAGTGCCAAGCAATCAGATCGGCATCATCAAGCATAGCAATCACAGCAGCCGGAGTCAGAGGCAAGCGAAATGACCGAAGTCACACCAGAGCCGAACTCAATGACCGTTCAGTTATACGAAGATGATCCATCCAGAACGGTCAAGATCGGTTTCGCGGGAACGCCTCTACTCCGGGAAAAGACCATCCAGCTCCTCAAGGAGTACAAAGATGTCTTTGCATGGTCTCCGTTGGACATGACCGGAGTGCCCTCTGAGGTAATCACTCATCGGTTAAATATTGATCCATCAGTCCGGCCTATAAAACAGAAGCAAAGACTCTTTGCGGCAGAAAGAAATCAAGTCATCCATGACGAAGTCCGCCAATTACTGAAAGCGGATGTATTATTCGAGGTGAAATATCCCTCTTGGGTGGCCAATCCTGTGATGATCAAGAAAAAAGAAGGAGGATGGCGGATGTGCATAGATTTTACCGATCTAAACAAGCACTGTCCTAAAGATTGCTATCCCCTTCCGAACATAGACAAAAAAGTAGAAGCTTTGATCGGCTTCGAAATTTTCTGTTTTCTTGATTTATACAAAGGCTACCACCAAGTCTTAATGGATGAGAATGATGCTCCAAAAACGGCTTTCATTACTGACTTCGGCATCTTTGCTTATAAAAAGATGCCGTTCGGTTTAAAGAATGCCGGAGCCACATATCAGAGGATGGTAGATAAGCTTTTTCGGCATTTGATCGGAAAGGAGGTTGAAGTGTATGTTGACGACATAGTCGTTAAAAGCAGAAGCACTTCGGAGTACGAAGACAATCTCAAGTCCACTCTCGACGTGCTCCGAAAAGCCAACCTCAAACTTAATCCCCAAAAATGTACCTTTTTGGTAGATTCGGGAAAGTTTCTAGGTTGTTGGGTTTCAAAGGAAGGACTCAAGGCAAATCCGCTAAAAGTTCAAGTTGTTCAGAACATGGCAATGCCGAAGTCCATACATGATGTGCAAAGGCTAACTGGATGTCTAGCCGCACTGAATAGATTCCTTTCCCAAGCAGCCGAAAAGCAAATGCCATTCTTCAAAGTGTTAAAGAAGGCACCAAAGTTTGAGTGGGGAGTCGAGCAGAAAAAGGCTTTTGACGAGCTCAAAAGTTATTTAGCCGAGCTTCCTATTCTCTCTGCTCCAACAGATGCTGAAGTGATATTCTTATACTTAGCGGCATCGGATCAGACCATTAGCGCGGTGCTTGTACGAGAAGAAGGCCTAAAGCAGCTTCCCATCTACTTTACAAGCCGAGCATTAAGAGGTCCAGAAACAAGGTATCAACCTCTGGAAAAAATTGCTCTGGCATTAGTAAATGCAGCAAGGAGACTGCGGCCATATTTCTATGCTCACAAGGTATGCATCTTAACCGATCTTCCACTTCGGCAAGTTTTGACCAAGCCAGAAGCATCAGGCAGAATCGCCAAATGGGCCATAGAGTTGGGAGAACACTCAATCGAATACCTACCTCGGAAAGCCATCAAGGGACAAGCCTTGGCAGATTTTCTTGCAGAAGCAAAGTTCGATCAAGCAATCCCTGTCATTGCCGAACAGAAAAATTCTACCAATGCCGAACTAGCACAGCCCCTGGAATCCGAAGTAGAGCCACCGGACTGCTGGAGCGGATTCGTAGATGGAGCTTCGAATAAAACGGGAAGTGGAGCTGGTATTTTACTTATCGCTCCCGACGGACACGAGGTAA
The DNA here is from genome assembly GCF_004379255.2 of Salvia splendens. Taxonomy (NCBI): domain Eukaryota; kingdom Viridiplantae; phylum Streptophyta; class Magnoliopsida; order Lamiales; family Lamiaceae; genus Salvia; species Salvia splendens. The sequence goes on from NC_056040.1 coordinate 27,549,887, forward strand.
CTTACTCACTTCGGTTCTTATTCCCAACTACTAATAATGAAGCCGAATACGAAGCTCTCCTTGCCGGACTCAAGCTAGCGCAAAGTCTATTTATCAAGTCTCTCAAAATCCATTGTGATTCACAAGTCGTAGTGAATCACATGTTGGGTACAAGTGAAGCCCGTGATGAGAGGATGAGGAAATATTGGGACAAAGCGCAAAGCATTAGCCGAAGTTTCTCTTATTTTCGGATAATCCGCATTCCCAGAGCGGAAAACAGCCGAGCAGATATTTTAAGTAAGTTAGCCTCATATCCAAGTTCAAAGGTGGAGGAATTGATGCACAGAAGCATTGATGAAGCTGAGGTACTTTCAGTAGCCAGCTCGCCGAACTGGATGACGCCGATCTTACAGTATCTAGATCAAGGACAACTGCCCGAGGATAAGAGAGAAGCTCGGAAAATCACATGCCGAGCCCTTCGGTACGAAATTCATGGAGGAGTCCTATACAGAAAGTCCTACCTTCAGCCGTTATTGCGATGTGTAGGGCCAGAAGAGACGGACTACATCCTTAGAGAAGTTCATGAAGGATCTTGCGGTAGCCACATCGGAGCTAGAGCTTTAGCTAAAAAAGTTCTGAGATGGGGGTATTATTGGCCAACTTTGGTACAAGACGCAGTGCAGCTCGTCAAGACATGCACGAAGTGCCAAATCCATGCAAATATCCCAAAGATGCCGCAGACCGATCTATATGCTATGCAAAGCCCTTGGCCTTTTATGCAATGGGGCATAGACATAGTGGGACCACTACCACAAGCTCCTCGGCAAATGAAATTCCTTATCGTTGCCGTGGATTACTTTACAAAGTGGGTAGAAGCTGAACCATTAGCTACGATAACGAGCTCGAAGGCATTGGATTTCGTCTGGAAGAACATAGTGTGCCGATTTGGCTTACCCCACATCCTCATTTCGGATAACGGGACTCAGTTCACCGACAAGACATTCAAGAATTGGTGCCAAGAGCTGAATATTCAACAGCGGTTCACTTCGGTCTCCCACCCACAAGCAAACGGACAAACGGAGGTAACAAACCGTATCTTGGTGAAAGGGTTGAAAGCTCGGTTAGAACAAGCCAAAGGACAATGGGTAGAAAATCTCCCTCAAGTCCTATGGTCCTACCGAACTACACCCAAAGCTTCCAACGGTGAAACTCCGTACAGTCTGGTGTACGGCGCTGAAGCCGTGATTCCGGTTGAGATCGGCGTACCCAGTCCCCGAACTCTAAATTTCTCCTCAGAAATGAATGATGACGGACTGAGAGCCGAACTAGATCTGGCCGAAGAAAGAAGAGAATTGGCCTGCATAAAAGCAGCCAAGTACAAGGAGCAAGTAGCCCGGTATTATAACCAAAGGGTGAAAAAGCTGCAATTTCAAGTGGGAGATCTTGTCTTGAGAAACAACGAAGTAAGCCGAGCAGAAAAGCTGGGCAAGCTCGAACCCACATGGGAAGGTCCATATCGGGTGTCAGAAGTCCTCGGCAAAGGGTCTTACAAATTGACTCACATGTCAGGAGAACAAGTACCCCGAACATGGCACATTTCCAACATCAAGAAGTTCCATTTGTAAGAGACAGTCCGGTCAGTCCGTCTTGTGTCTAGTTCGGTCCTAGAGGTATGTGTTTTCTTTGTTTTTTTTTACTGTCTATGTGCTTTTTTGTTTGTCTATGTGCGTCTCGTTCGTTTATGTGCGTCTTGCTTGTCTAGGTGTGTTTTGTCTGTCTATGTGCGTGTCGTCTCTTACAAATGTTACTAAGGTATCTTGTTCTTCAAAGGCTGATCCCCTTTTTAGAACATATATAAGCCAACGATTGTGAGTCCAAGCTTCTAAGGAGGATACAAGACCACAATTCAGCTTAAAAAACAAGCAGTTCGTCTGAAACGAACTGCAACAATAAGCCAACGATTGTGAGTCCAAGCTTCTAAGGAGGATACAAGACCACAATTCGGCTTAAGAAACAAGCAGTTCGTCTGAAACGAACTGCAACAAAGGGAAAGTCCGATCCACGCGATAAAACTCGCCGAATTAGGACAAGGGAAAGTCCGATCCAAGCGATAAAACTCGCCAAATTAGGACACAAGCTTAGTCCGGTCAAAGAAATTTACTTCATAAGACCAAAGACGAGTCCGGTCAAAGAAGTTTACTTCATAAGACCAAAGACGAGTCCGGTCAAAGAAGTTTATTTCATAAGACCGAGGACCAAGTCCGGTTAAAGAAGTTTACTTCATAAGACCAAAGACAAGTCCGGTCAAAGAAGCTTACTTCATAAGACCGAGGACGAGTCCGGTCAAAGAAGTTTACTTCATAAGACCGAGGACGAGCACGATGAAAATTTTTCGCTAAGCTGTAAATACGCAGTGATAGAAGCGAAATGAAGATTTCATTTATTAAAACTTGTTCGGCATACAACTCCGCTGCCCTACGAGAAGGCGTTACGCTATTACAAAGGACTATTCTACTGTCCCTGGTTGCTAAAGTTGAGCCATCTATTCACAAAATCCTCGTGAAGCCGAGTTCGGGCGTTCTCGGCAGCTGAAGAATAAGCAGGTCGACGAGGTGCTCTAATCGACCTACCGCCTCTTCCCTGAGCCCGGGAAGCTCTAGCACCTCGGCGACGAAGAGTCTCTTCACGAAGCATTTGTTGATCTTGCTCACTCATAATCACAGCTCCTCTACGAACTTCAGTCCGTCCTTGTCTTGACGTTTCCGGTTGCTCCTGAGTCCGTTCTCGTCTTGACGTTTCCGGCTGTTCCTGAGTTCGTTGCTGACTTGGAGTAGGGTTTTGAGTAAGTGAATCAGGGGTTTGAGCTGGAGTGCGAACATCTGTTGGCGGGAAATGCCTAAGGAATCTCTCGATTGAGGGACGCCGGGAAAGAATGATGTCGTACCGAGAAGCCCAGCGCCGCAATGATGTCACGACTTGTTGGCAAGCCGAGCTCTCCAGCGCATTGTTCCTCCGGAGTACGTGATATTCCTCCCACAGTTCGTCAACTCGTTCCTGAACTTCAGAGATGGTCATTCCCCCGCGCCTGCAGATGAAATCCTCATACGCAGTCCTCTCAGCGACGGCAGTGTTCAGCTCGGCCTCCAGATCTTTCTTTTCGGACTCTAAGTCCTTATTGTCGGCCTCCAGCTTCACTGAACGAGCCAAGAGTTCGTCATTCTTCACCTGGTCAGCTATGGCTCTTTTCTCCGCTTCGTCTAAAGCCGAAGAGTACAGCCGCTTCCAGTGAAGTACCTCCAGCTCCTTAAGAGTTCAGAATATAGAGCAGCTATGTCAGTTCGGCATTTCAGATTACTGAGCAGGTAGTAAACCACAACAGGAGTAAAAGAGAGTACGAAAGGCTATACGAAGACACAAGAGCAGAAAGAAGAATTTTTTCATTCATAAGAAAAAATTTTTTCTACACAAGGGCTTCAAGGCCGTTTTACAAGAAGGAAGAAACTAAACTAAGAGAAGGGAGACGAAATCATACTCCGCCAGCTTCGTCTCCGCCTTCTCGGTGAGGTTCAGCTTCCTTCTCCTTGTCTGCTTCAGCTTCAGCCTCGGCCTCCCTGCTCTCCCCAGCCTGCTCGGCGCCACCGTAGCCGATCTGCTGCGCCTCCTGCTCGGCCTGCTCATCGCCGGTCTGCCGCTCATGCTGCTCGGTCTCACCCTCTCCATGGAAAATTGGAGCGGGTGAAACTGACCCTATGGAGGCAAAGATAGCCTCCATGTTCTCATCGCGGTCAGCTCGGCAATTACGAACTTGGTCTGCAGAAAGCAGGACCGAGGACGAAGCAAGCTCCTCAAGCACCGGCAGACTCTGAAGCCGAGCTGCTATCTCTCGGCCGTACAGCGGCAGGATGACTTCGGGACCCTGCTCGGCTTTATCGGTCATCAGTTTCAGCAGATCACCGACAAAGGCCGAAAATTGGTTGCTCAGAAAGAGTTTCTCCGCGAAAGCACGAAGAGCCTCTCCTTGGGCAACCACGGCGGCAGCATCCCTCCGTTTCGTCTGCTCTCGCTGGATGACGAGCTGGTTTTTGGCAAACTGAGCTTCATCCTGGGCCGAAATCCTAGCAGCTCTGGCTTTCTCAAAGTTTGCCTCAGCCTGCTCGGCCCGGTGACAAGCAGCCGCCAACTTCCTCTGCATCTCAGCATAGTCGTTGGACGCTTTGGAGAGTTCGACGGCGACGAGCTTGGAGAGCATATCGTTCCTCTGAAAATGGAAAAAGGAAAGAGTCAACAGGGGCCACCACAAAAAATACAGGAAAAAAGCAAGGCCAGAAAATCAAGAAGACAATTCACCTCGGCGAAGTCCGTGGGCCATAAAAACGGCTCACAGATATGCTCCGAAGGAGGCGCCAAGACCACGTCTTTCTCTGGCGCTCTTGGGGGCTTCTGGGTCTTCCCCTTCCTACTTGCCGAAGTCGACTCCGGCTTCTTTGGATCCGAAAAGGTCTTTTGCCTCTTCGGATTCTTCTCGGCATCAGGCGCCGAGCTGGTAGCCTTCTCTTTCTCCGGCTCCTTAAGCTCGGAGGATTTGCGGCTAATCTTATTCAGCATGTACACTGCCAAAAAGCAAGAAAGCAAAGTTAGTTTTCGCCACAAAAGCAGTAAGGCACAAAAAAGAATTCCTCACCCTCGGTCTCTTCATCCGAAGACGAGGAGTCGAACACGAAGTCGCCCTTGACGAGCTCAGACTCCAGGTACTGCTTCCTAATCATAGGAATCTTATTGAGCTCGCCCTCGAGCTCGTCCAACGGTTCTAACCGAGGATGAGGAATCACGGACTTCGGCCCTCTCCAAGGAAAGCCCGGAGCCGCTGTCCTATTATAAAAAAAGAAGCGATGTTGCCACTTTGGCCACTTGGTTTTGCAGAAGGCCCTAAAAGGCTGTAAAGGGATCAAGTAAAACCAAGATCCTTTTCTCTTAAACTGGAAGAAATTAAGGATTGCCCTCAGAGACAGATCCTTATCTAACCTACGCAGTTCGGCAGCAAAGGCCGATAAGTGCCTCCAAGAGTTCGGAGTCACCTGACCTAAAGGGAGTTGAAAAAAATCTAGCAACTCTACAAAGGCAGGGGGAAGAGGGAAACGAAGCCCGCATTCCAAGCCGGCTTCATAAACGGTGGCGTAACCCTCCGGCGGCGAGTCAGCCCTATGAAGGTCGTCGGGAATCGCAACCTTCCCCCCAGGAAAAAAATATTTTTCGTGTAAGGATATCACAGTATCCTTACTCAAGATGCTGTGAAAATACTCTACAGTCTTCTCCCCGGATTCTTTCCGGCTAGAAGACCCCTTATCCCCTTTCCTACCGCTACCTGACTCAGAAGAAGAAGAAGAAGACATAGTTCTTACTCTTTGAAAGTCTGAAAAAATTCTGAAGAAATTCTTGAAGGCGGAAGGAAATTTTTTCGCAAAAGAGAGAGAATGCAGAAGAAGCAATAGCAAAAGTGTTCAACTGATGAAGAAAGGACGTATTTATCAGATTCGGAGAAGATTTCAAAATCATCGCACCGTTTCGAATCCCACCTTTTCAGGATTCAACGGCCGGATTTTACTGTCGCATTTAATGCAGTCACGCGCAAGGCACGTCCCCTAACGTCAGCCTCCCCCGTACCTTTATCCAGAATGCCGAAGTGACTCGCTTCGCCGAAGTGATTCACTTCGCTTTTCGGGGGGGGTAGTGATGGGGTACGTACTAAACAAGCCCAATAGCAGTGACGGCCCATCAGCCCAAAGACCAAGGAAGTAGTGATGGGGTACGTACTAAACAAGCCCAATAGCAGTGACGGCCCATCAGCCCAAAGACCAAGGAAGAGTATCAGTTCGGCATTACCAAAGAGTTCGGCCCTAGCCTACAGCTCGGTAAAAGCCGACCAATCAGTTCGGCATTACCAAAGAGTTCGGCCCCAGCCTACAGCTCGGTAAAAGCCGACCAATCAAGCTCTACTCTCAGATCGGCAAAAGCTGCTCGGCAATAGTTCAGCAGTTCGGTCTCAGTATTCGACCGAACTGGGAGATAGTGGACTCATGCAGAACCTCCACGACCTCCACTACACGATCTATTTAGTGGTGGACCCATGCAAGATCTCATGACCTCCACGACATCCACGATCTAATTAGTGATGATGTAAGCCACGACCTAATTAGTGATGATGTAAGCCACGACCTAGCTAGTGGTGATGCAAGCCACGATCTTAGTTCAATGTATAAATAGAACTTAGATCAGATAGGAAAGGGGGCTCTCGAGAGATCAAATATCAAATAGCAAGTCTGTATTGTAAGCTGTAGAAAACAGATCAAGCAATACAACTCTGCCTTCTTTTCTTCCCGTGGACGTAGATTTACCTCAGTAAATCGAACCACGTAAATCTCTGTGTCGTGATCTGTATTTTCCTGCATTCATCACTAGTCATTTGAACGAGCCTTCAGTTCTTCACAATCTTGAGCATAGATATTCACAAGATTTGATATATGCTATTCTCTGTCATTTGCTTATAAAGATTTCCTCTAATCTAAAACATTTTTCTTGTCTTTGCTTTGCATAGAGTAAGGCAGGCCCTGTATTACTGTAAGTCAATCCATTTAATATTATCCAACTATATGGGGATGATATAGTTACTACATATAAAAAGAAGCTATTGGACACTCGTCATGTTTATGCCATTGCTGATGCAGCATACAATGCTAGGCTAGCAGGTGCTATATAATAACCTAAATACTTGGAGAAATGCTTGCCTTGTTAACTTATTTGTTCAGCAGGTTGCTAATTTTCTCTTTCCGTTTTGCCAATTTTTTATATTTGTAAATGAAGCAGCTGCAGTTTTTGTAATGATCTACTTCCTTTACTCCATGTTGTAGTTTTGTTTCTAGTAGTTTTTGTGTGAATAACTTTATTTGCCACTTTTTGGTTTGGTGCTTGGTTTCAGGAAAAGAGAGTGGATGAAGGGATGGAATGAGGAAGTTGGCTGATAAGAAAGAAAGAGATGCAAGCAAACAAAGAAGATAAAGAGCTGTTGTAGGAGATAAAATAAGCCACCAAGAACAAATACAATGGAGAAAAGGAGTTGAAATATGAGAGGAATGAGGCTGACACAGTTCTGAAGATTTAAGGGAAGAAGAGAAATCTGCCCAATCCAGGACATGCCGGAGATCCTGTGACGTGCAAAAGTTGCCCAGCACACCTGGTGACCCCTTCCTTTTCACTTATTCTTCTTTTTATCTGTTGTTCGGTCCGTGTTTTGAGTCGTCTTCCACACTAAGACCCAACTTGGATGTACGGTCTTGTGTGTGGGAAGAGGTTGCTCATGCGTCTTGCTATTGTTTGTGTTTTTATGTGTTCGTTTTAGTAGCAAATCGAGCATGCCCTAGTATACTTGCATTCCAAGATAAATATTCTTGCTTTTGTCTGATAAGTTCGGTTTTTAACTACATGATTCCAATTCAGTGATCTACTTGCATTGCTCGCTGCTTTAAGCAAATGAGATTAGAATTTTGCTAAGTTTCATGTGCATGTTTTTAGCCCTTTATATTATGTTTATTACAAACTTCTTTTGGAAGATGTTAAAAAGCTTGTATGCTCTTAGATTAAGTTGACTTGTCTCCATTTTCTAGCAACTTCACTGCTGTTGGCAATATGTGTGGTGCTAAAATATAGACCTGTAAGCATTATTTTAATGGTCAAATTGAACCTTGAAAAGATATTATTTTTGTCTATTCTTAGTCATATTTTTCTGACATGGCTTTGCTATTTTGCGCACATCCAATGTTAAGAGCATCCACAACCGTGCTCTTGTCAGCGGCACGGTTGTGGGCCCGGGCGGTACTATTCATGCCTGCTCTCTGGCAAGAGCACAACACCCACAACTGTGCTCTTCCGCAAGGACGAGCACAATTAATATAAAATTCAATTAAACAATAACATTTCCATAATATTAAAATCCATTTAAAAACCATAATAAATATTACAAATTACAAATAAAATTAAAAAATACATAATTAAAATCCTAAAAATTAAAAATTACATAATTAAACTCCTTAAAATTAAAAATTACATAATTAAAATCCTAAAAATTAAAAATTACATAATTAAACTCCTAATAAGACTACGCATCCGGCGGGATCAACCCCAATTATTTTTGGAGACCTTTTATCATGGTCTCGTGTGTTTCAAGTTGCGTGGGGGTCATAGATGACCTATCGGCCATATTGAGTTGGCTTAAGAGCATCCACAGCGAGTTGTTCGGGGGTGGAGGTGGCACATAGGGAGCGGGAGCGGCTTCGGGAGTGGCTTAGGGAGTCGAGCCGCGACGACGGTTGGCCGCCGCCTTCTTCCTTCCTTGGGGGCGGCGTTGGGAACCGCTCGGTCCGGCGTCGGGGCTACCCAAGTTAGCTCCGGCGAGTTGGCTAGCCACTTCTTCCGAGCCGGAGTCGGATAGGGCTACCGACCTTGATCGTTTGGAGGAGCCGCTAGAGGAGGATGTTATGCCTCCCTTATACTTTGGGTGCGTCCGCGTCTCCTGCCAAACGTTAAGATATTTGAACAACTTACCATTCATGGATTGGTAGGTGCTCAGCGCGGCGGTGATGATGTCGACCTCGCTTCGGCCGCTCCCGGCATTCCGGGACTCCTGGATGAAATAGCCGTTGAACTTGCCAATTTCTTCGTTGGCTCGGCCGATGCAGTTGCGCACCATACTCTCGTTGCGCTCGATAGTTCCGGGCGGCCGGTTTGCATTGTACCGGCTAGAGACGCGCCACCAAAAGTGATCGCTGGATTGGTTCGTTCCAACCACCGCATCTTCAGAGATTTCCAAGTACGCCTTGAACAATCTTTCCATCTCCGCCGGTGAGTATGGTGTGCGGACACCGGCGCGAGATGGAGGAATCGGCATTTGGGAAGGGGCGCGAGGCCTAGGCTCCGGTGTCCACCCGTAGCGCCCTTCGGAGGCACCTTGGTCGTCGATTGGGTATGGACGGTAGCCACCCGGAACGGCCGAATCTTGGGTTTGAGGAGGGGCCGAATATTCCGTTTCCGGACTAGGAAACGGTTGTGAACCGAACCATTCGGGGTTCCAACCGTGGGAGCCCGAAGGGTTATCGTCTTGGCCGGACATAGTGATGTTGTAGGGTATGAGAGAATGAAGATGAAAATGGATATGAGAGAATGGAGATGAGAATGGATATTGGAGAATGATGATGGGAGTTGTGTAGTTTGATGTGAATTTTTGGGGTGAAATTGGGGGTATTTATAGATGAAAGTGTGTATTTTTGGGGTAAAAAATATGAAAAAAAAATTAAAAAGGTGTAAAAAACGGTTATAAACGGATATATTTTTTTGGGGAAGTGAAATTTTTTTTTTATTTTTTATCGGTTTTTTAATAAAAAACCGATTTTTTAAAAAAAAACAAAAAAATGTTTAAATGCAACGGTCAAGCCGTTGACGAATGGGAGCGCGCCACGTGTGCGTCCGCTGGCACGGACGTGCTCGATACATCGAGCAGCGCCGTGCCAGCGGCGCGAGCGCAGCGGCGGCAGATGGCGTCCGTGCCAGCGGCGCGGACGGCGGTGGCGACGGACGCCACCGCTGCGCATGCTCTAAATTCTTCAATTATGAGCAATCCTTGAAAAGGTGAGTATGCATTTCAATATCAGTGAGTTTGTTCCCTAGTCTGTATATTTATGATTAACTGGAATTGACATTATTCCATATTTGACCAGTAAAGAATTGTTCAGTTGTTCCAAGGAGAGTGGTCCTATCACAATTTCTATAAGCTCTGCTCTGGTGTCCCTTCTGGTCTCCAAGGTTTGTACTCAGCTTTTCCCCAATTATTTAGTTTTCGACCTGTATCCAAGGAGAGTGGTCCTATCACATTTTCTATAAGCGAATAAATTGCATATCCAAAGTAAGAGAGATTCCCATATGTGTAGGGAATAGAAAGCTAGGGTTGCACCTGGATACAAAAGATATTCTAAAACATCAAGATTAAGTTCATGCTTACCTTTTTTTTAGCAGTCTAAATTAATTTCCCTATCTACAGCTGTTACAAATGCTACTTGCTTTACGGGCTGTAGTGAGTAAGACCTGATGCTTACAATGTCAACACAGAAGGTACGAGCGGGAAATGATGAGGTCACCAAATCTCTGACACTTGAACAGGTTCATAATTTCAAAGATCAATATTAATTGCATAATGCTTATTTTCAGGATGTTTTGATTGCAAAACCATCACACTTATGGTATGTTGATTTTCCCTCATATTTAGGCAACTGACATAAGATATGCTCTACCATTGTTTATTTATGTGAGCTTGTCCGACTGGCTTGTGGTGCAGATCAACATGTCATTTCCATGGGGAAAGATAACATGGGGCGTTAGTAAACATCCTTGATATGTATGGATTTGAGTCACTTAAGGTACACAATGATTGGTATTTTCCTTAATATATACTATGGTGCAATTTGTCCCACTTTAAACAGTCTTACTTGGAGTCTTTGATTGTTTTTTTGCACCAGAAGAACAGCATTTTTACATCTATTATGCTGACGAGCGGCTCCAGAACCATTTCAATCAACATCTCGTCCAAACCTGAGCGAAAAGCAAGCATCACACATTAAAGTCTTTACAATTTATTTCCTTCTGTCTTTCCTTCTCAAAATAGAGCCTGCAAGGATTACAATGTGTGAATTCATAAGTAAATTCTTCTACCTTAATTATCTGAATGATTAATAATGCTTACTTCTTTCCTTACAAATTGTGCATTACATATTTTAGCATAAGCATTCTGATATTGGAATTTTGTTATTGGTGCTGGTGAAACATATTTACAATCACAAGAGTATAAGTTATATAGAATTATCTGGAAAAGGGTAGATTTTGAAGACAACCAAGATTGTGTGGATCTTTTTGACAAGGTACTCAACGTTGTTATTGTGGTATAGTAGGGTTGTCCTTTTCCAAGCAGCATTTTGCCAGGCGTAGTTCTATTTATGTCCGTGAGTGGTATGGGGAGACGGGCCACCAAAGTTATTTTCTGTAAATCAATAACCCATTATATCTGACGTTTTACCTTGATTTGTTGAATAGATATATTTTAGTATTGAACTGTCACGAATACATCTCCCTAGTCAAAGAAAGTGTAGATATATCGCGACTAAATCTTACTGAAACTGTCTCAACTCATCATAAGATGCTTAATTTAAAGGAAATTTTGTCTGAAATATGTTGAGGGTACAAATCATACTGAATCAGAGTAGTTATGGAACAATTGTCTTTACTAGAACAAGTTCTAAATTTGCGCAACGGAAGAGTACCAAGACAAATGTAATATGTACGAATACATACTACACCAGCTATCTTCCTACTTATTTAGTCTTCTGTCCTAACACCTCATCGGCTTTGACATCGATCAACCTGCACATTAAGGAAAACAATATGCAGGGCTGAGTACTTGATGCACTCAGTAGGCTCATGCCGAAAACTGTTTTCTCTTTTAGTTGTCAGCCAAGCCGAGTGAACGCGGGGTTTTTCTGAAAACAAGTCCCGGTCACTAAAATCTATTAATTCTTTCTGAAAATAGACTGCAGTCTTTTAAACTTCTGATGATATACCATATCTCAATGCGTGAATCGGGAATGTGGCCACATTCCACGATCACTGGGCCGGCCAACCTGGCGCTAGCTCACGACCCCTGGACCGGCCAACCTGGCGCTAGCTCTCGGTCCTTATGTGTACACTAGTCCGAGTAGGATTTACTGACCTACTGGGACCCGAATTCGATTTAATTGGTTGGCATAGCCAACAGATAGGTAATTATAAACAAAACATGGCATGACAACTCATTAAAAAATATCATGTTTTCACTTAAAACACGCTTTAAAAGAAAGAAGAGCGAGCCCACCTCGTTTGCTTAAATTCTCTCAAACGAGCGCTTCCTGACTGGATTTTACTTGTCGTGCGACGACGTTCCTTTATAACAAATACATGCTTAAATTAGGCTTTAAGCAGCTAATTATCTTGCATGCATGCTTACCTAAGCGTGTGCTTATTATTTTACTTTCTGTTTTCTGGATTCATAGATCTTAAATTCTTAATTAAATCAGCGATTTAATTTATTCGGAGTCTTGCCGAACTGCTCGTGTATAATATATTCCCGTATTATTTTCTTTAAGTATTTTGAAATACTTACTTGGCTAATAAAAGTTCTGATCTAAGTATTTACAGAATACTATTTCAACACGGCCTAATAATTTCTCTTCTTTCGTAGCTTAAGGGAATTTCTCTTCTTAAAACCTGAATTTATTTCGAGCGATGGCTCAATTTAATTCGAAGAATCATGGCCAAGGTGATTAAATCTGATGGCCCGAATTAGATAATTCCGGGCCCGTTTAATTTTATACAATGGCCCAAGTTATTTCTCCTATTCATCACCATGTCTCTTTCTTTTTTTGTTTTAAGAGAAAGCCCAATAATTAAACTAAAAGAGTCCAACTCCCTTTTTTTTCTTCCTTGGCCCAAATGCAATCTGGCCCAAAATTAAAAGAAGAATACTCTCTTCCTCCAGCCCCTTCGTGCTCTCTCCCTCATTCTCCACTTTCCATTTCAACATTCACACAAGAATCCCAATTTGAAAATAGAATCCCTAGATTCCTCCTTTTCTTCCCCCTCTCGGCGATTGTTCATACCGCCGCCTCCGGTGTTTCTCGCCGGAGTGTGAGCTCGCCGTCGTGGCCCTCCATCTATCTTTCTCTTCCTCTTAGCTGCAAACTACTACACTACCCTCTCCATCGGCTTCCCCCTAGGTTGCGTCGCCGTTCCTCCTTGGGCCGCCGGAGCATCGCTGGCCCGAGCCCCTCGATTCATGGGGGTCGCCTGCGATTCGTACCCGCCGGATTCGGTGGGAGCAGCTCCCTCCTCGGCCTCCGTCGTCTCGCGCAACTGCCCTCGGGATGCCGCCGTCCGCGACCGCCCTCACTACTCCGACAGCCTGCAGCACCGCTATCACCGGCGGTTTTCTCCGCTGCTGCCTCTCTGCGCTTGGCGTCGCACCGGGGCCGCCGCTTCACCATCGGAGTAGCTGCTGTTTCGTAGGCAGCTCGCAGCTTCTGCCGACGCCACCCGCCCCTCCGTCGGCTAAGCTCGCAGCCTCCCTCGTCGTCCAGTAGCTATGCCTCTATACTCTTTTCTCTGTTCTGATTCGGCTCTTCGTTTGAAAGGATTATTGTTCTAGGACTTACTGTTGATGTCATTAAGCTTAAGAAATAGTCTATGGTATATTTTTAAGCATGTGTTGGTTGTTGAGTCTACAGTTAGTTATTCGTTCATCCTAAGTCCTTGATCTAGGCTATCTACTGTGTTTGCTTAGACATGATGCATAGAGGTGTTGTGGTGTTTTACCTGTTACAAGTTGCAGTTGTCTTGAAAGGGGCCCTCTAGCTGGTTTTGCACCGCTTGTTGCTTTCTTACACTCAGAATTTTGTTGTGCATGGAAGGGATGTTCGATGTGTGTGAGGGTGGATTTTATAGGGAAATGGTGTGTACATCGTGAGGCTTGATGTGCTGCTGCGTTCTTGTCCTATCTTGCAGCCCCTTTAACTGCATTTGGCACTTTGTAACTGCTTGGTACCTTGTTTACTTATAGCATTTGTTTCTTGTGGCAGGTGCTCATCAAAGGTGGAAGGAGTCGGCTGTACCCTGCAGGTTGTTGCAACTGCCCTGTCTCGTGGCAGCCTTCCTTCTTACTGACTTTGGTAAGTTTTGGTCTTCACTACTAACTAGTATTGTCTACTTTCCCTATCACCTTTCCCACATGTCAATGCATCATTTTGTAGTTGCTTATTTGTCTTCGCATTGCAGGGTTACACACCCGAGCTGCTGTGTTGATACAGCCTTAGGGCGGGTTTGCTGCCTTGGCCGACTGATGTCAAGGTTCGGTCGAAGGCCGGGCCTAAGGGAAAAGGCCCGACGTTAGCGTCCCTTGCGTTGTATTAGGATCAAGCCCTCTTTTGTTTTCACTGTCAACATTTGTAAATTTAAACTTAGCTTGAAACTTGTGAATTCCGTTTACTTAAGAAATAAACATTACTCTTTCGTAGTATTGTACATATTTAAGCTGAAAGGATGTAGTCATTCTACATTCCAAACTTTATTTCATAATTCCGAGAAATTAGCTCGCGGCTATTATATTCTACCCCCATAACAAAAATTTCGTCCCGAAATTTCGTCTTGGTCAGGCAAAAAAACTCTGGGTACTTCTCTTTCATCTTGTCGTCAAGCTCCCCCGTGGCTTCCTTGCGACCGTGGTGCTTCCATAGGACTTTCACTATTGCGATAGCTTTATTTCTCATTTCTTTCACTTTTCGATCTAAAATTGCTTCTGGTTTTTCTACACAGCTTAAATCTGGTTCTAACACCATTTTTTCTTTGTGTGCTATGTGTTTGGGGTCGAACACATATTTCCTCAATTGTGACACGTGAAACACATTGTGTACGTTTCCAAAGCTCGGCGGAAGTGCTAATTTGTACGCCACAGGGCTGACTGTCTCTAGGATTTCGTAAGGTCCGATGAATCGCGGTTTAAGCTTGCCCTTGACGCCGAATCTAGTTATCCCTTTCGACGGGGATACTTTCAGAAAGACTTTGTCTCCTGCCTTGAACTGTAAATCGGTTCGGCTAGCATCTGCATAAGATTTCTGTCTATATTGAGCTTCTCTGATCCTCTCTCGCATCTGTCGGACTATCTCTATCATTTCCTCTACAGAGTCTGGTCTGAGAATTCTTCTCTCACCTACTTCATCCCAGTAAAGCGGTGATCTACATTTCTTCCCATAAAGTGCTTCATATGGGGCCATATTGATGGTTACCTAGTAACTGTTGTTGTAGGCGAACTCTATAAGTGGTAGTACTGGCTCCCAATTTACTCCACGGTCGAGCAATACGGCTCTCAACATATCCTCTACGTCTGAATTGTCCTTTCGGACTGTTCGTCCGTCTGTGGATGGAATGCTGTGCTGAAATTCAGCTAAGTGCCTAACTCTCGCTGTAGGCTTATACAAAATCTAGAAGTAAATTTTGAATCTCGATCTGAAGTGATCGTTACTGGTATACCATGCAGGCGCACGACCTCTTGAACATAAATCTGTGTCAATTTATCTGATCCGTATGTGATACGAATTGGTATGAAGTGAGCACTTTTGGGGAGGCGATCTATAATCACCTAGATGGCAGTATTTCCTTGCTGAGATTTTGGCAATCTGTCACAAAATCCATAGCTATATGCTCTCATTTCCATTCTGGAATCTCGAGGGGCTGCAACTTTCCATAGGGTCGTTGATGTAGGGCCTTCACTTGCTGGCAAGCCAGGCATCTTTCTACAAACGAGGCTATGCTTCTCTTCATGCCATCCCACCAAAATTGCCTCTTCAAGTCCTGATACATCTTCGTACTTCCAGGATGGGCAGTGTAGGGCGTCTCATGAGCTTCACTCATGATCTCGTTCCTAGGTGCCTCTTCATTGGGTACGCACAGTCTTCCTTCAAAGGGGAGGGCATTATCCGCCTCTTCGCGGTAACTGTCCCCTTTTTCGGTCCTCACTTTGAGGCGGGTCTTTTCTAACGCCTCATCGCGTCTCTGGGCGTCGGTGATTCTGGCTCTTAAATTTGGTTCTATGACCAAGGTGGAAATTCTGCTGTCCACCGTCTCTGGGGCTCTGACTATCTCCAGTCGCATCTTAGCGAATTTCCGGATAAGCTCTTCCTCTTGTATGAGGAAAATAGCCACTTGAGGTGCAGTCTTTCTGCTCAAGGCATCTGCTACCACATTGGCCTTGCCTGGGTGGTAGTTTATACCGCAATCGTAGTCCAACTAACTCCAGCCATCTGCGATGCCTCATATTCAAATCCTTCTGCTCAAAGAAGTACTTGAGACTCTCTGATCTGTGAAAATCTCACATAGAACTCCATAGAGATGATGTCTCCAGATTTTCAAAACGTGCACCACTGCTGCTAATTCTAGGTCATGCGTCGGGTAGTTCAACTCGTGCGGCCTTAACTGGCGTGACGCGTACGCAATCACCTTGCCCTTCTGCATCAGCACGCACCCGAGTCCGACTTTCGATGCATCTGTATACACCACATAGTCGACTCTCGCTTCCGACACGGCTAGAACTGGTGTTGTGGTCAACTTTTCCTTTAGCAGTTGAAAGCTTGCTTCACATTCTGGGGTCAAATCGACTTTAACTCCTTTGTTGAGTTGTTGAATCATTGGTCTCACTATCATAGAAAGTTCTTCAATAGATCGTCGGTAGTATCCTGCCAGTCCTGGGAAACTGCGAATTTCATTGGGCGTCGTTGGTGACTGTCAACGTTGCACGACTTCTACTTTAGTAGGGTCCACTCGGATCCCTTCTGCTGTCACTATGTGTCCAAGGAAGTTCACTTTGTTAAGCCAGAACTCACACTTGCTAAAATTAGCATAGAGTTTCTCGACTCTTAACGTCTCGAAAGTGGCCCTCAAATGTTTCTCGTGTTCCTTCTCGTTCTTCGAGTATATGAGCACATCATCTATAAAGACTAGGATGAACTTGTCCAAGTATGGGTGGAACACGCGGTTCATTAGGTCCATGAACACAGCTGGGGCATTTGTAAGCCTAAAAGGCCTTGTAGTAATGGTCATATCTGGTCATATCTGGCGCGAAATGCAGTCTTAGGTATACCGTTCTGTCAAACTCTCAGCTGGTGATAACTCAATCTCAAGTCCATCTTCGAGAATACACCACCTCCTCGCAGCTGGTCGGAGAGGTCGTCGATTCTCGGTAAAGGTACTTGTTCTTGAGGGTTAACTTGTTCAGCTCTCGATAGTCGATACACATTCGCAAAGTTCCACCCTTCTTCTTCACGAAGAGTACTGGTGCGCCCAAAAGCTATACACTGGGTCGGATGAAACCCAGGTCTACTTATTCTTGTTACTGGATCATAAGTTCTTATTTCTTAAGCGCCATTCTATATGGTGACTGAGATAATATGACTGATTCAAGTCATTCATTTAGTAATTTATTTCGTCTGGCTGATGAAGCCATTTCTAATCTTAGATTTCATCGTCAGATATTGAGTTCTAGAATGCTTGCATCGATCGTAATCGTAGTCATTGAGCTGGCATAATGACCTCATAACCTATCGCTTAACTGCGGTAGTCTACTTTCACCGCTTTCAAGATGCTTTTGTGCTTGCCGCGATTCTTTGTCATGATTTAGCACAGACTTTGTTCTACTCGCGTTAATCCTTGAATACTGGATTAGTGCATGTGGAGGTGTTGGCTTCTTTCTCCCAACGCTACTGTCTTCATGCCCTTTTGGTTCGACTGAGCGATTCGTGGTGAAATAATCTAGCATGACTTTCCAAAGTGATCTAGATCTCGTGTCTAGATTAACACAAAACTCTATCGACAGCTCCTTTCTGAGCCACTTAATTGGGGTGTGACATATCGTAGAATACTTCTTCGCGTTTTATTGCTAAAGTTTGCCCTTGCTCTATATTATAGGGCTCTAAATCGGTTCTCTTGCGATAACTCTTTAAAGAAGAATTTTGATTTTTCCTTTCATAGTAGGGATGGTGAGGGTAGCGATGCTATCACGCGTTCCTCCTTCCCGAATGTCTCTCCAGCTTTAGCTTTTCTGGCCACCTCTCAGACAAATCCCTCTTGCTGATAGGGTTTGTTTCGTCAAACACAAGCTACGAATGTACTCGCATTTTCTCCATGGTTTTCATTTCATAACCATGATTGAGTCTTTGTTCTTGTGGCTTACTTATCCTACACGGAATAAGCATTTCGATCGATCAAACAGTTATGTACGTCTTTTACGTCATCGGATGTCATCTAATCCACATATATTCCTTGATATTTCTCTACTCAAGGCTAGTTACTTCTCTACATAACATAACATTCGACCTTCTACTAGCTTGTTACAAGCGGTACGTAAACGTGAAATATTTAACCCTTTGTGTTGTTGGTTATGCGACGCTTCTGGCTGGTGCATCATTTTCTGCACGTGTCTCAATAGAGATGTATTTATCATGCATATCTGAAAGGGATTAAGTCTTTCTCGTTAGTTTTGTGTCAAGAACTCGAAGATTAATCTAATAGTCTTAACTTGGATAGGAACTGATATCACACAGAAGAAGTATGACTGAAAATCTAAAGGGCTCCTGAATACCCAACTGGACAAGAATAACATCTCTTGTTCAACTCATATGAATTTTCGTCGATAATCGACCTTGAAGGCAAGTACTGAGCTCATTCAAAGAACTACGTAGCTCAACTGGTTTCAGAGAAACCCATAGAAATTGAGGCTCACCCCTGGTGAGAGTTAGAAATAATCATGAGATAGGTCATGAAAACTGGATGAAAATGAATTAACTATAAATTTCCATGGTAGGCTGCCAAATAGGACAGTACAGTTGTCCAATTAAATTGGAGGATCTGAGCATCAAGGATAGTGGTTCCAAACGTGTCACCGCCTAAGATGATCAGCCACAAAAATTTAGAAACGTAGGCGATTGCAATGAAGGAACATTGATCATCTTTCTAGGACATCTGGATATGGAATAACATAATCACATCAAGGATCTCATAGGTTCATTAAAGGTATTACACTGAAATGAACTATTCAGAAAAATCAGCTAGGCCAAGCTTGTTAGGGAAAAGTGCAATATGCTTGCCTTAACTTCAAGCTGCAGAAAAATTCCGAGACTAGGAATAATATATGTACTGGAACTGGGGTAGAATAATTTCACCTCTGTAGGGTTTCGAAATAAGGGGGTGAACAAAAGTTCCAGCACCACATGCAATTCCCTGAGGAAAATTGTTTAAGTGTCGTGATCATTCTGGAGATCACAAACGTAGCATCGTAAGAATGAAATTTCATTGCATGAGTCCAAGAAATCGGGATATAAATCCCCTATATTGTGGCTCAAAGGAGACAACAACAAATAACGATGCTTGAAAGATTGGAGTATCCCAAATTTGGGAACTGAAACTGAATCACCGCTTTCGTGAAAAAAATGAAAGTGGCGTATTTCTTGCAAAAATTGTTAGTCAATCACAAGTCTTAAATAGACGAGAGGACGTCGTTGTCCAGGAGGTTCAAAGAATGTCTGAAGAATAAGCTTATTCTGAGAGTCATATATACAAACAACTTTAGAATTTAAGGTTTATGACCGGAGCTCACACAATCAAAACTTTACTCTTTATGAATGATGAGTCAAAGGACTGCAGTCCATAAACTGAAAGTGAGTCAAATCTCGCATAGAAAAAGGAATACTGACATGTTACTTGCGAGTCGAACTAAAGTCTGAATAGACGGGGTACTGTCCTTTGAAAGGACTC
The DNA here is from genome assembly GCF_004379255.2 of Salvia splendens. NCBI lineage: Eukaryota > Viridiplantae > Streptophyta > Magnoliopsida > Lamiales > Lamiaceae > Salvia > Salvia splendens. The sequence goes on from NC_056040.1 coordinate 27,569,291, forward strand.
TTAGAAGGAATCTCATTGGGGATCCAAGTAAGTACTATTGATTATAATCATCGGTTCTAGTTATGTGACACTTCTTTGTTTGTTCTTGTGGAGCTCTGACGTGATAAACGCGTTCTAGGTAACCATACATTCCAAGATGGGGTTTCTTGTGCTGTTAAACTGATAACTGCAGCTGGAGGTCATACTTTCATATTGTTCTCGATAACTTAGAACGCCGATTCTTGTAAAACATTGCATTCTCCGTCGTGCTTCATAGCACGCTATACGTGTTGTTTCTGGGTCACGTAGCCACTTGGGCCTGTTACGTCAGCTTCGATCACTTTACTAGATCGCGGGTACGACCTCTTTTCGTGTAGGGATGTATCTCCCGAACAGGCTTGAAAGTATACTATTTTCGTTATGACTTGGTCTTTATAAAGACATTGGGAACTTCTTGGTTCATCGTCGAGTATACGTATATATGTATTATATATGTGTGCTCAAAGGAATGGACTTCCTTTAATTGCTGTCTATAGGTAGTACAATAGTACTTTCTGGTTCGTCTTTTCTTTCTCATAATTTCTTGGAATTAGAAGCTTACCCAAACTGATGGGTGTTAGTTGGTCTCATCGCCCTGGAAGGCAGTAACAAATTCTCGTTCTGCTAGTACTTGGTCGCACGTGTCTCACCTAAGGTACTTTTCTAAAGCACTCTAAGGTTCGCATACATGGGCCTACATGACAGCTATACATTTCTGTCAAGCTCTTTGAAAATAAATCACAGATACATTAAGCATATCTCATGCAAAGTATCAGCTATCACGTTGCATCTTGCAAACATTTCAAATAAACATTTTCGTTCCCATATAGGGCTGTGAAAATTCTTTTCTTTTCCTGAAAATCTCAAAATTTTCATTTTCCTTCTCAAATGGAAAATATTTTCCTTCTTTAAAACTCTTTTCTGGACGAGCGGGCGTCGACCCCTGTTTCTGGTGCAGTTGATCGTGTCAAGCTGAGGTGTTGGGATCTTGCCCTGATCATTCTGTTCACTTCCTAGTCTAGTACTATTGTTCTCGACTGAGGCTTTGAAGGAAGATTCTTGGGTCAGTGCGAAAGAAAGGTGCTCTGATACCACTCTGTCACGACCCTACTCCCTAAATCGGAGAAGGTGTAGCTATATCGCGACTAAATCTTACTGAAATTGTCTCAACTCATCATAAGATGCTTAATTTAAAGGAAACTTTGTCTGAAATGTGTTGAGGGTACAAATCATACTGAATCAGAGTAGTTAAGATTATGGGAATAGTTCAAATACTTTTGGACGTGGTGATTACTCTGATATACTTTTTTCTATTATTATATCTGTGGCATACAAAAATCTTTTTTATCATCTTGCATCATTTTTACTTAATAGTTGTTGGTGTTTCATTGTTAAGAACCTATTTTCTTTAAAACATACCAAAGCATGAATGTAACATATATTGTTGATGATGCATAAGTCATTGCACTTTTCTCTTAATAAAAAAATCATTTATTGCCTAAAACACATGTATAGCTTTTCTGGAAAAGATTATAACCGGAAACCCATGATTATATTTTTCAGGTAGGCTGAGGTTAAGAAGTGCTTCTGAACGCAACTATCTCAATCCGAGTGAATATTTTCAGATCCCAAACATTGATAATGAACAAAAGCTTCACAATCTTATGGTCAATGACAGGCCTTGAATATGCACTGTATGGTTAGCTACACTCATTTATGTTTGTCGTACTCAGTCATTATTCAAGCACCCAACCACTTTTGTGTCTGGAGAGGTTTGAATCTTTAGTGAAGAAACTGATCTTTTTACTGAACTTTCTAATCTTTTTTAGCATATTTATTAATTATAGCATATGTTTCCACCCCTTAGGTAGCCTTAGATTCTATAAAGATGACCAGGAACGCCTCAAAATGCTTGCTACAGTTTTGTGGCTGGGAAACAAAAGCACATCGAGGTGTTTCCTGATGAAGGTAAATGCAATTCTTTTTCCCAGTCCTTTGTAATTAGTCGTGTGTGTGTGTGTAAAATGGTGTTTATTTTTTGTATTGGTGTTTATTTATGTATGGGGTGTGTTATACATCGTGTATTGTTGTATTGTGCATTGTGCATTTTGTATTTTGTGTAGTGTAAGTGTATCCGTGTGTATTATGTGGACTTTATGTAGAGTTCTACAGTGCTTGTGCATTGTGTATTTTGTATAGTAGTGTTTATGTGTGTGTACAGTGCAAGTATATTGGGTATAGTGGGTGTATTTGTGAGTTTTATGTGCAATGTGTCCGTCGTGTGTTTTTTATGTGGGGTGTATGCAAGATGGGTATTTGTGTGCATAGTATTTGTAAAGTGTGCTAGCACACTGTTTGAACTTTGTGTATATAGTGGGGGTATCATGTGCAATGTTACATACATAGTGTGTGAAGTGTGTATTTTATGCAGTGTGTAGATGTGAAGTGTGTGTATGTGTTTGAAATATATTTATTTTGTGTATAGTGTATGTTTTGTTTGTGTGTGCAGTGTGGGTATTGTGTGTATTTTTGTGAATAGTATGTATTTAGCGTGGTGTATGTGGTTATATTTTTTGTATGTGTGTGCAGTGTGTATTTTATGTACGTGTGTTTGTAGTTCATGTATTTTGTGTATAGTGTGTGTTTTGTTTAGTGTATGCAGTGTGTTTATATTTTTTGTATATAGTATGTGTTTATATTTTTTGTGTAGTCTTGTGTGAATTTGTATTGTGTGTGTAAAATGTCATTATTTTTTGTATTGGTGTTTATTTTATGTATGTTGTGCATTGTGTATTTTGTGTTTTGTATTGTGTAGTGTATGTGTATTTTTTTATAGTATGTGTATTATGTGGATTTTATGTAGTTTTCTATAGTGTGTATTTCTTTGTGTGTGTAGAGCGTGTATATTATGTTTAATGTGTTTGCATGTATCTTGTGCATAGTGTGTTATAGTGTGTAAGTATATTGTGTATAATGTATGTTTAAATTGCGTGCATTTTATGTAGTGTACAGAGTGGGTAGTTTGTGTTACTATGGTTATTTTGTGGATTGCGTGTTTGTTTTTGTTTTGTAGATAGTGTATATTGTGTGTGACTAACACACGGTTTGTATTTTATGTACATGTGTGTGCAATTTATAAAGCATGTAGTATGTATTTTGTCCGTGCTTATAAGGTATGCAATATGTTTTCTTCATGTGTATGTCTGTTTTGTATAATACGTGTAGTGCATTCTCCATATTTTGTGTATTGTGTGCAAGTGTATTGTATATAGTGTGGTGTGTAATTGTGTTTGAAGTGTATGTATTTTGTTTCTATACAGTGTTTAGCGTGTGAAATATGTATAGTGTGTATACTTTGTGTATAGTATGTGGGGTATGTGTAGACTTTATGTATAGAGTGTGTAGGGTGTGTTGTGCATGTATAGTGAGTGTTTAAAGTGTGTTTACTATTTCGGGGTATGTTGATTTGTACTGATGTTGATTTTATGTATAGTGTGTAGTGTGTATTGTGTATTTTGTGTATTATGCGTAATTTATGTAGTGTCATAGTATGTGTGTGCATTATATGTATTTTGTATAATATTTATGTGTAGTGTGTAAATGTCTTTGAAGTGCATGTATATGGTTTATCGTGTGTGTTTTGTATATAGAGTATGTGGTGAGTGTTTTGTGCGCATAGTGTTGTATAATGTATAGTGTGTGCACTCTGTTGTGTTTGTGAGGGCAGTACGTGTATTTTGTATAGTGTGTATTTCATGTGTGCAATGCATGAATATTATGTATAGTGCGTGTGCAATGCGTGTATTTTGTGTGTAATTCGTCTTGTATGTTTATAGTTTGTGGGTATACTTTTTTGTATTTATGTATTTTGTGAATAGTGTGTGATGTGTAAGTATTTTGTGTATAGTGTGGGTTTAAAGTGTGTGCATTTTGTGTAGTGTGCAGATTATGTATTTTGTGTATGTGTAAAGTATGGGTACAGTGTGTGTGTAATACGTTTGTTAGGTGTATAGTATGTGCAGTGTGGGTATTCTTTGAGACTAGCACACTGTTTGTATAATATTTATATACGAGTGCAATGCAATTTTGTATATGTATGTAGTTTGTATGTTTATCAGGTGTTCAGTGTGTGTATTTTCAATATGTGTATAGTTTGTCTATTTTGTATATGTATGTAGCGTATATTCTTTATGTAGCGTAGTCTCTCCATATTATGTTTATAGTGTCTGTAGCGCATTTTTGTATTGTGTGTAGTGCGTGGCAATGCTTGTATTTTGTGTTTATAGTATATCAATAAATGTGTATAATGTGTGCCATGTCTAATGTGTATTTGTTGTGCAGTGTGTGTATATAGTGTGCATAGTGTGTTCGCACTAGGTGTATTTTGTTCATAGTGTGTCAGTTTGTTTATAGTGTGTATATTTTTTGTACTTGTGTATTTTGTGTATAATTTGAAAAGCGTGTGTTTTGTGTAGTGTAAGTATTTCGTGTATAATGTGTGAATTTTGTACAGTGTGCTGCGTAGTTGTTTTGGGTGACAAATTTTGTGGGATATAAGAAAATAGAAAAATGCGGCAAATTATCTTGGACGGAGGGAGTATTTAATTAAGTCTTTTCCATTTGAAATGCTTAGACTGTTCTTATTTCTAATGGTTTTTATAGTTGAAAAACGATATTATTGAATAAATACGTTTGAATGGTAACAATTTACACAGATAGTTAAAACGCCTGGTGGTTTAATATGTGCAGAAATGTATAATCATAATTAATATGGATGAGAAAAATGAACGATGGAATTCTTGAAAATTGGTTAAGCCATGAGTTATATTGAAATATGAAACGGTGGATGGAACGTTGATACACAATAATAATAATGGGAGTTTATTTTTATAATGTCATTAAATATATTTAAGATTGATTAAATAATATAAGTGGCTTTTAAGATATACTAATTCTTACCATAACTAATGATTCAAAAGTTGTAACTATATTTGTGAGGAAAAACATTTTTAGTAAGGTTGGCATGCCTCGTGCACTTTAGCAATGAAGGTTCTCACTTCAACTCATTTTCTCAATCATTTGATTTTCTTTCTTTTCTACACAAATTTCTTGTCTTTTTTCTTCTTTCTCATTTTTTTTTCTCTAGGCCTCCTTTCTTTTCTATAGGCCTTCTTTCTGGATCAAGCACACTTCAAAATTTCTTCTATTTCGCAACATGCACTTCAAACTAAATTCCAACAGAAAAGGCAAATGACATGATTTTCCAAAAACTAATTGATATGGAGATATACCTATTGGAGATTTTTTTGCATGCAGTGCGGTATGCCCACAATGCATCATCCAAAGGTAGTGTCCAATCCTTCCAATTTGTGCCCACAAAGCATCAAAGCTCACCTCAGAGAAATTAAATTCTTACATAAAACTGTGAGCACAAATCGGAAGGATTGGGCACTACATTTGGATGATATTTGTGGACATAATGCACTGCATACAAATCTCCAATAGGTGTATCTCTATTCCAATTAGTTTTTGGAAAGTTATGTCATTTGCCTTTTGAGTTGGAATTTAGGTTGAAGTACATGCTTTTTTTAGCATTAAACTTTGAGAAATAAATACTACTTAACAATTTGATTTACATCACTCGCAATTAGCATACACTACAAAAAACTTACTATGGTATTTACATATCACCACAGTGCTCGGTAATATATGGAGTAAAAAAAATACTAACAAAATACTCCATTTTTGTTGTAAAATAGGTCGAAGTACATGTAGTGAAATAGAAGAAATTCGAAGTGTATTTGATCTAGAAAGGATGCTTATACAAAAGATAAAAAAAGAGTAAAGGAAAGGAATGTTGTGTAGAAAAGAAAGAAAATCAAATGATAGAGAAAGTGAGTTGAAGTTAGACAAAATGTCTAGAATAAATGTCAAAAGTGTCTTGAGTTCGAAGGAAAAAGTGAGGTCTATTTTACTCTCATTGGAATTTTATTTTTTGTCACTTTTTAGCCAATCACTACTTTTTAGAGGAGGGATGAAACTTTGAGCAAGTATGTAGTAAACTTTGCATGATGTATGATTTGAGTGTTCATATACTTTGCCTCATACATTTTGAGTTTGAAGATTAGATTCGAGAGAAGATCAAGACTACAAGATTCATCATTTGTGTTGTATCTGCATAGTTTTTATGTTTTCTATGTTTTCCCTACAAACTATGGGTTTAGTTTATTTATCTATGAGTAGCTAAATTTTTTGAATTATAGGGATGTGTTGGTAACGACTTTGGTTTATATAGTTCCTATTTATTTAATATTCGTTTTGTTCACTGCTAGCTTTATTCTAAGTAGTGGAAAATATTTCATGTTTAATGGCACATTCTATGATGAATTCTTGGTTTGCAAAGTAATTGTGAGAGGATTTTCACGTTAGAAGCGCTTAGCTAACATTACAATTAATTCTCTTTAAAACGACACTTTATATTGAGAGTGAGAACTACTTGAGAGTATAGTCGAGCTTTTTGGAGTTGCTGTAATGACCACCCTTTTGGCATCCGATAGACGACGATAAAGTCGAATTCTAATACCTAATTTTGGACTTCGGAATGGAAGTACTTATTTTCTTTTCGTAAACGCGTAGTGTTGTTAATTCGCAAAAGAAAGAAAATCTAAAGTGATATACGAGCAAACTAAAACAAATTCGCATCTTTTTATTTCTCCAATTGAACAATACACACTCATACAAGAAAAATACTAAGAACTTGATTCTTTCTAAAAGAATCTATTACATATACTTAAACATTTGTGCCTACAAAAGGAAGGTATACACATGGGAAAGACAAAGGGGGACTCGCTCTCCCTTCGAGCCAGGTCACGCACCACGCCGAGTCCGGAGCGACCTTTGGACCGAGAGATTTTAAACCACGAGATAGGCTATTGCCTCCAAAACCTACAATATGGAAACCTGAGTTAAAGCAAGACCAATAGGACAACTAGCAGACTAAGTTAAAAGGGAAAAACCTGCTGAATAACAGAAGGAAACAAATGGAAATGGACAGCGAGACCTTTTCAGAGAGAGTAGGAGGGACTCGCCCAAATGGGGCAGCCGCAGTAGTGCAGCAACCTGCATCCCAGCCTTTGTCCAGCCGGCCTTTCCACCCCAGCGGCTGCAGGTACTCTACAAGGCTGCATTTGACCAACTCGTACCCTCATTTTGCACCTGCCACTGCCGAGAATATCAATACAAATCCCAGCCATTTCTTGTGCACCTGCCACGAGGAACAAACTCCATAAATAAACCGGAGTACTAAGCACCCACAAGGTGCCGAAAGCGGTTAAAGTTGCAGCAAGATAAGAACAAAGATATAACAGCCCTGTTAAGAGCACCAAGTACATCAAGACTTGTCTATAAAAACCCTTCACACTCATGGGATTTTCCTCCCACTCAGCTTGACCATTCAGCCACATAACCAGCTCAAAGTGTAGGAGTCGAGTGAGTGAAGGAGAGTGTCCAACAAGAGTATTCTTGCACCGAGGCAACCACATAGGGGGGGAACAACAAACAAGCGAAAGGGGCTGCGAGCTTACAGTCAGAGGGATTTTTCGCCAACCGTTTCAAGACGTAATACACCTCCATGTCTCTACCAAGTTGATCTCATATCATCATATAAGGGCCCTAGAACTAGAAACAATAAACCACTGCCTTTACATCAAGATCATCATCTTAGGTAGTACTCACAGTATAAGAATGCTCAAATTTATACAAGTTCCATTTAAATGACCAAAACCCCAAACATGCTGCCTCGAAAACTCAAGTAGAGTATTAGCCAAATTCAGACCACTCTCCAAGATAGCAACTAGTCGGCCTTACTACCAAATCTGAGAATGAATGGAACTTTAGATTCAAGTCACATACAAGCTGAGCATAATACTCTAACATCATAAAATAACTATTCAGCAAAAACGGCCTAAAATCGAACAAGACCCATTTAACTACTCCAAGTTAATCCCGGTGCTCAAGCAAGTAAGACGAAAGAGAAAGTATGGAGACTTAGCTCTGGCCGACGAAGGCGACAACGAGCCAGACGTCGGCGGGCTGAGGCGGCGCTGGGTACCGAAAAGGGGAGGGAATGACTTGGGTTGGCGTCGACCGAACGCCGTAAATCATTACTGAACGGACGATGCGGCTGCAGATCCAGCAACAGAGGACGACGCGGCGGAAGAGACTACCGCAGGCGGCAGGATCGCGACCTTCGAGGCGACGCCTCAGCCCATCGTTGACTCTGCCTCGAGGCAACAGAGGAGCGCCGCCTTTCTGTCCCTGAAGAGGAGAGGGCGAGAGATCGATGCACGTTTGGCATCGATTCGTCGGAGAAGGTGGGACGCCTCCGTGAGACGCAACGATGATGGCTGCCCGGGGTGTCGACGGGAGGAAAGGGATAAGTAGGAGAGTTAGGGTTTGAGCTTGATTTTGGGGATTTTTGGGAATGGTAGGGAGAGAGAGACCGACGGACTTGGGGAGTATTTTGGGCCAATGCAATTTTAATTGGGCCACTACAAATATATTCCTTTTGGGCCATGAATTAAATTTAGTTTCGAGCCTGCTTTTAATTCATCGAGCCGCCGAATTAAATGTTATTGGGCGTAGTCTCTCTAATTTGGATTGGGCCGTGATAAAAAAAAAAGAAATAATAGTTAGTCACGTTAACACCATGTCCAATAAATGATTAAATTGGACTTATATTAATTATTAAGCAAAGTAAGTATTTTTAAGTTAATTAAGTATTTAAATCCAAGAGGATTTAAATTTGAAAATGGACTTATGATAATCATGAGCCACTATTTAAAACATCAAATTCGATTTATAGACCCTCCTAATGTCTTGCCAAAATTAAATAATGGATAGCCGCTATTTAATTTTGCGGAAATAAGGTTAAGATGTTTAGAATTTAACCAGTGCACGAATAATCCGGCGAATGCCCAAATAATTAAATTATTTGATTTAATTAGTGATTAAAGATTTTATGGATTTAGGAAGAAAGGAAATAAAGATGATCACATGCTTAGGAATGCATACATGTTAGAAATAATTACTTAGGTCTAATTTAAGTATTATTTGTTTATAAAGGGGCGTCGTCGCAAGACAAGAAAAAGCAAGTCGAGGAACGCTCGTTTGAGAATTTAAGCAATCGAGGTGGGCTTTTCTTTCAAAATGTGATTTTATGTGCAAACGTGAATATTTTTTTTAATGAGTGTCATGTCACGTTTGTTTTATGATTACCTATCTGTTGGCTATGCCAAACATGTTAAATCGAATTCGGGTCCCAGTAGGGCCGCAAACCCTACTCGTACTAGTGTACACATATGGGACTGTGTGCTAGCTTTCGAGTTGGCCGGTCCAGTGACCGTCGTGGAATGTGGCCACATTCTCGGTTCACATAAGATCAGATATGGTATGTTATGTTATGTGACTTCGCAGTCAAGTTTATGAAATGATAAAGGATTTGGTGACCCCGGGAATTATTTCAAATAAAAACCCCGTGCTCACTTAACTATGACTGACAACTAAATGAGAACTGTTTTTGGCACTAAGTCCACTGGGTATATCACATACTCAGCCCTGCATGTTTATTTTTCCAACGGGCAGGTTGATCGTGATCGAAGCGAGAAGGTGTTGGGAGAGACTTATAAATAAGTAGCTAGGTAGCTGATTTAATATGTCTCCATACATATTACTTCGTCTTGGAACCTTCCGCTGCATATGAATGTTGTTTAAGGGAAACTATGTACCCATTCTGATACTCTGATTTTGACATAGCCTCATACCCTCTTGCCTTCGGGGATTAAATATTTCTTTTTATGAAGGGTTTATGATTATTCAAGTTATTATAGTTGCGTATATAACTACGCTCACTAGCACTAGGGAGTTGTGGTCGTGACAGTTGCTAATATAAGATTGACGACCTTAGTATGTAATCTACTTTGTGCTGCATGGATAATATTTATGTGACTCGTTCTAGTTAAGCATGAAATGTGCTACGGTGCTATATTTGGAACTTATAAAAACCATAACTGTGAAAGCATGTCCATAGAATTCTCTTGTCTCATATGTTTTCCTCATGTGATAATCTGCAATTGTTTATTTGTTTTCTTTTAAATTGCTTATTTATTGTTTTTCAACATTCAAAACGTCTTGTTTTCAACATTCAAAACGTCTCTAAATAGTGAAAGAAGCGTAGTCTTAGATAGACAGTGACCATATTCCTTGTGTTTGATATCCATGTGCATACCCTTAGCTATACTATATTTGTCTTGTATACTTACAAGTAGTTGTAGTGCTAAAAAATAGTGCATTAGCTCCCTTTTGACCGGTTGGTGAAGATTGAGGAGATCCTTGGCCCTGTTCAGTTGCATGTGCAACCTAGCCACATTCCAATCTTCTGAACTTCTCTTTTAGTTGCTAGTTTTGTTACTGGTTCTTGCATTTACTAACGTGTATGCTTAAGTGTGCAGGGATCTAAGGTGGTGAACAACTTGGAGTCAGAACCGATTATGGTGTTTGACTAAAGCTATGGTTTTTTTCTTGTATCTACATCTTGTATCTTGTTTATATCTTTTGTCCTTGGCCGGTTCAATTGTGAGATTGACCATCTCACTATTGCGGTGTAACAAAAGAGGTTTCGGTGATTAGTGAATCCCGTCAATCTGGTTCCTATATTAATTAAATTAACTAGATAAGAGGAGTCCGAGGACTTAGCGGCCAGAAGGGTTGCCCAACGAGAACTCCTTGGCAGCGTGTCATTTGCCTAAGGACCAAGAACTCTCTTACTTTTCTAATTTTGTCTTAATTCTTGTGCCATATCCTTTACCCATATTTTTATGGGACGGTGGGAGTATAATAATCTGAATTATCTTACTTAATGTGATGGATTAGAAGTAGTGCACTTATACATACACATATATATAGCGTAGTGATAAAATGCAAACTCTATATATTGTATAGACTCCAAACTCTTCAACACAACGTCAACACAATGTCAACACAATTTAAAATTTCAAGATTTTGATGCCAACACAATTTCAATACAATGTCAATACGACGTCAACCGTTGACACTGTGTTGATATTTTCTGTTGATGTTATTTTGTCATCTATTGAGATTTTCTAACGGTCCATATCATAGTTTGGAGTATGTAGAATATTTAGAGATTGCGTTTGATTACATCCCTATGATATTGACTATTGTCCGATATATCCGTTGAGTGTCTTATTCAGACTATCTGTTGCGCACCTAGTGCAGGCCAGAAATGGGTCCGATCGATCTCCACATGGGAGAAACATGTAGTGCATCATGATGTAGGCTTGAGTTTTAAGCTCGAGTTCGATTGGTCCACACGCTGTGGAAATAAATGTGTAGCATGGTATGTTGGGATTTGCACAACAGAAATTGCAAATTAAATAAATTCACAAAAGAATCTATTTAGGAGATTATGTGAATCGATTCAATTTCATGCTTCAACATGTAGAGACATATTATTGCAAATTAATCACATAATTTTAATATTAAATTATGATATTGAATCTTACAATTTTGATTCTCCAAAGAATCGAAGTGGCGTGCTACTTCTCCACGTGTAGATCTTGAAGCTTTATTGCAAAACCAAAGATCTTATAACCTATGACCAACTCTAGATCTAACTTCCTTGTGGGAGGAATCTATTAGAAATTATAAGGATCTTGAAGGAGAAGACAAGGAAAATCAATTGCACAAACTTTGCAATTTTGAAATCTCCTATTAGTGAGGAGCTCCAAAATCTTGCAAGCTTGGAGGCTAGGTTTAGGTTTTGTGTGATGTGTGTTTTGTCACACCTCCTTCATCTGTATTTATAGAGTTTGTGATGGGCTAGGTTAGGGATCTATGGGGCTTAGATTAAGCCTCCCCATTTGGACTTTCTTTAATAATTAAATTATAATCTATAATTTAAAATAAATGATAAGGATCCATATAGATTAGATCCATTAACAAGATCCATTGAATCTAAGCTCAAAGAAGAGGATCAACATAAGATAATGTGGATTAATAGATGAAATGTCATTGATGGAATAAGCTAAGTCTTCCAGGAAAACCACAATCCTCAAAGCATACCTCTACTTGATCCATGATTCACTAAGAATTGATGGATTCAAGCAACTTATAACTAGGAATTGGATACAAAACCTCTTCAAGAGGAACAAATCTCTCAAGCATATAATTTTATCAAAAAATAAGGAATAAAATGATAAAAGGTGCTATTTATAGTAAGGCCCAAAATCCAAGGAATTGGCCTACAAAATATAGTGCTTTGTTAACTCTGTGGAATTCAGAAAAGGCCTCCTGGGTCGAGCGAGGAAGATTATAGGCTACGCGCGCTTCCTTTTGCGCTGAAGGGTGAAGCCAACACGTGGTTGTTGAGACTACCATCCAGTTCTATTCGTTCGTGGGCAGACCTTCTTGGACTATTTATTCCCAGCGACCAAAACCAATGCTCTCAAGAAGGAAATCCAGGGGTGTAAATAGGAGTAGGAGTATGATGAGACACTGAGTCAATATTGGTCACGCTTCAAAGGGTTGTTGGATTCATGCCCGAACAACCACTTGGCTGATGCCAGAGTGTAAGGATTTGATGAACTCCTCGAACGGAGGGGATTTCTCAAGGAAGCATGTGAGCGAGGCTAAAGACATTTTAGGGAGACTTATTGATGCAAAGAAGGCGTATAATAATCCGCGCCCCACAATTCGCAGAAGGGGATCAGTTAATGTAGCAATAGAGCAAAGAGAAGAAAACGTGGAGGCTTGGATCAACAAGCTAGAAAAGGCACTCTTGAGCGCTATAGAAAGGAGTAATCAACCTGCCCCACTAGTAAAGGTGAAAGCGCTGGGTCTAGAGGAAGTATATCCGTATTATGGTCCGCCAGGGGAAGAAGATTACCAAGCCCAGGTAAATGCAGTGGGCAGCTGGAATCAGAATGGAAGCTGGAACCCAAGGAAACAAAGGGATGCCCCGTGGAGGGACCACCCTAATGTCAGATGGACTGATGGTAACCATAATCCGCCACCCCAACCACAAAACACGAACTATTCCAACCCGCCTGAGAATCAACCTAACTGGTCTACCAGAAACCAGGAGGGACAGAACAACTAGTGTAACCGGAATCAAAGCAACCAGTCTAACTGGCCCAATAGAAATCAGAATAATCCAGCAAGTTCTTATGTTCCACCACACTAGAGAAGCTACACGGGCAGCAGCTCAAACCCTAAACCTAATCAACAAGGTAATCATGGATAGATCAATCATTACAGTACCAACCAGGGACCACCGGGGAACTTCCACCCCAATAAAGGACATGGATATAGCCACCACCAGGGGCCGAGCTCAGTCAGCAGAATCCTACACAGTCGAAGGGTATCGATGAATTGGTGGGTGATTTGGTAAGCTCATGACTCAACTTTATTTTACCCAATCAATACCCGCAAGTGTACGGGGTTATTGTAGCATTTAGCAAGCAAGAGTATATTGTATCTCACAGAGACAATTAAGCGTAAACCTAAGTACCACGAACAAATTTCAACTACTATCCAGACAATCAGGAAATTTTTGGGGTTTTAAACTAGCAACTACCGAAAGCATGTAAATTCAGAGATTAAATTAAAGCACTTAAACAAGAAAACAATTATGCAAGTTTTGTAAGATGATGGAGAAATATGCATAATTCAGGGATCCGATGCACAACTCATAATCTAACCCAATTGAAATAGATTTACCATTTAAAGTCTCCAGAATTGTTAAATCAATCACAATTTTAGATTAAACCCCCTCACAAGGTGAGAAATCCGTAGATTATGTGTACTAATTGAAGTCCCCTTCAAATTCTTAGACCTAACTCCTAACAGTTTGATTAGATTAATGATCCCACTCATAATCTCAACTCTCCCGAGTTCTATTGAATTAAGGTGTGAAATATTCCTCTTTCAAGATTAATTATTTCATCTCCCGATTACTGAAAGAAACCCTAACACTCTCAATTGGTGATCAAGCAATTGATAGGAAAAAGCACATGAATCATTCAAACAATCACAAGAGCAAGATAAAACTAAGTCAATTGGATTAAAACTATAAATCAATGCATCTTCACCAAGAATTCTACATGAAAAGTTTAGCTACTCATGTTCATGGAGAAAACCAAGTTTAACACAAAGTATTCCATCAAAAACATGAAATATAGATACTAAGAACTCTTGTGGAACGAATCTATGGAATGAAACTTCAATCTTCCAATCTAGAGTCTTCAATCTTCAATTCTCTCTCAAAGGTGTTCTTGGGGTGTGTGTAGAGTGTGGTAGGCAGTATGTATAGAATGAATCTTAACCCTAGCCTTTTTCTCCTTCAAAAATCGTGTTTCAGCAAAATTAATTTGCCAAAATAGAGTACCCGGCCGGGTGCATTGATACACTGTAAATCACCCGGACGGGTGGTCCTTTTCGACCCCTTTCTGACTCTCCAGCGCTGAATTTGAGACACCCGGCCGGGTGAATTTCCTAGACAGCGCAATGTTTGTAAAACGACCATAACTTCTTCTACGGGACTCCGCTTGAGGCGTTAAAGATACCCACGCGAAGCTCTTTCGAAGAAGAAGAGAATGATATGCATTGGGGGCTGATTGGACTTCAAAATCTCCAGTAAAACTGTCTCAAACCAAGGCTGCTGCACATCGACATATTTTGTACCTTTTTTACACATTCTTAACAAAATGATCAACATACCAACATAATAGAAAAATAGATATAAACACGCCTAATAATAGACGAAATACGATCAAATTCATACAAAACCACTCTCTAAAACCATGTAAATCCAAGTATGTCAACTCCACCAAACTTACATAATTGCTAGTCCTCGAGCAAAGAGAAAAAGAACTAAAAGAAGACTTGGAGACATCATCATCGTTTCAAAGGGTTTAAAGAGCATATCAAAATACAAATTCTATCCAGTCAAGCTGTCGAGTGCACTTCTACTACTAACTCGTATATCACCTTGGATTCATGCTCTCTCAAGATACGTGTATGTGTATCTCACTCTCAAAAGTGTATGTGTATGAAAATAATACTCTCAAATCAAACAAAAGTGAATAGTTTACCATATGCTTGCTCAACGTCTCACCTCTCCTCTACTATGTTATGTTGTGACAATAAATCAAGGATCCGAAAGGTCTTTTCTTATGGTTGTAATGTGGCTCTTTGGACGGTAGGGAATATTAAGGCTAAAGTGGCTGAAAAGTATAAGAAGCACAAGTACCCACATATTAGAATTCCAACAAAAGATCATTTCCCAAAACAAATCTCAGATAAGTAAGACTTTGTCGAACTTCTTCCTCCCATCCGATCCCCACTTATTTAGAAACCGACCAATAACTTTTCTAGACTTCGTCAAGCTTATACCTCCATTTTTTTAACAATCTCACCTCATCTAAAAGATATCTTTTCTTACTATATTCTTCCAGCTTTCATTTTTTTCATAATTTATTACATGTAGAGTCTAGGATTCCCAACCCAATTGATTAGCTTGTCAAATATAAAGACTTAAGGCTAAAAATTGGCTAACAAAAGGTTATGAGTATGGTTAGTGTTTGGATAAAGATATGGCTAACAAAAATGGCCTAACGTCATCTCCTCTTCCTAAAATAACTTGTAGACTTAAGAAGACCAAGAGCAAGTTCTAGAAACATATAGCACGATTGATAATACATCACACATGAAAAGATTAAGGCATAATTCTCACTCGGGTAATAGCATGAATCAAGGTAAACAAGAAATTCATTACTTATGCACCTATCACTCAGGTGGTCATTTTCGACCCCTTTCTGACTCACCGGCGCTGAATTTGAGACACACGGCCGGGTGAATTTACAGTGTAAAATTCACCCGGCCGCGTGAGATTTCTGGACAGTGTAGTATTCATAAAACTGCTATAACTTCTTCTACAGAACTCTGATTGGGGCGTTTAAGATACCCACGTGAAGCTCTTTCGAAGACGAAGAGAATGATATGCATTGGGGGTTGATTGGACTTCAAAATAACCAGTAAAATTGTCTCAAACCAAGGTTGCTGCACATCAACATATTTTTTACCTTTTTCTACACATTCTTAACAAAATGGTCAACATACCAACATAATAGAGAAGTAGATATAAACACGCCTAATAATAGACGAAATATGATCAAATTCATACAAAACCACCCTCTAAAACCATGTAAAATCCAAGTATGTCAGCTCACAACAACACCTTCAGAACAACATGCAAACGAATAACGACGTGGTGCATAAGCTACAGGACGCCCAACAGGGACAAAAAGCGGCCATGGATATGTTTGCAAAACAGCTTTCTTAGATAGCTACTTCCTTAAGTGAGATGCGTGGGAACGAAGGAAGAATCCCGGCTACAGTCAAGCCACCGAACAGGACAAACATCAACCAAATCACCTTGAGATTAGGACGAGAGTACAAGGGACCGACAATGAAGATTAATGAACGAGTACCTACTGTGGTAAGCGAGGAATGAGATAATCTGGTCTATCATAATGAAGATACTGAAACAGGGGAAACAGAAAGAGGGGATGGCATCTAGATCGATGACTTGAGGAAGCCACTACCCCAGATGGCTGAACCGTTCCCCCTAATTCCTTGAACTAAAGTGGAGAGTGAAAAAATAAGGAAGGAAATTGAAGAGTCTTCCAAAGGAAATTCCAGCAACACGGTCAAGCAAGTTAAACCATTCCCTTATCGAGGGGAGGTCACGAAGAAGAAAAAAGATCCCGTGGATTTCATGGAAATCTTTGGCAAACTGGAGATCAACCCACCATTCCTACAAGCTCTGAAATTACCTCTTTTCAGCAAGTTCATCAAGGAATTTTTGCTGGGAAGACCAAATCCGATGGGAAGATAGTGATCAGAGAGAGCGTTTTAGCGGTAATCCAAAAGAGGAGGATGCCATCAAAGCGGACCGACCCAAGCATGTTTACCTTGCCTATTTCAATTGGAGATGTGAAAGTCGAGCATGCATGTGTGATCTAGGTACGTCTATCAATGTGTTGCCGCTTTCAATTTACCTTGCTCTGGCCGCCGTTCTCAAACCAGCAACACTCATCCATCTTCTCCCTCTCTCTCGACCAATTCCTTCCATCTCTTTTGTGTCCATCACCCGTAGCAAAATGTCTAGGTAAAGAAGTCTAGAATTTTGTTCATCTGTTGAATTTCCTTTGTATTTAAAGTTGGTTCCATCGCTAAAGCAAATGAAAAGATACTTTTCTTTAATTTGTTGTGTTAATTAATTGATTTTCAGAGAAAAACTGTGAAGTTATTTTTTCCATGGTATATTGTAACGACCCGTTAAATCGTTACCTACACGAAAGAATAAACCACGTATCAAATACACTTTCGACAACAAATCGAGACGAAAAGTTGGATAAGAATCACGTCACATCAGGCACGTTTTCCAAGTGGATAAGAACCACGTCACATCAGACACGTTTTTCAACGCCGCATTAATTACTCGTCACATCAAAACGAAAAGACGTGAATTTTTGTCTTTTATGAAATTTTTTTCTATAAATATGACCTCCCACCTCTTTCATTTCTTTTACTTCTACGAACGAATCGAGAACCCGAGAGAGAGAAGAGAGAGGGAGGAGCCGATGGTGGCGGATCCGCGATGGCGGATTCGTGGCAGCGGTGAAGGGAGAGGGACGAATCGTGTCAACGTTTGTTCTACCGATTCGTTTTGTGTCAAAGAAGGTATATTGTTCACTTTCTATCATCCTACCCGTTTTGACCATGTTCTTGAGTCCTACATGCATGTAGAGGGTGTAGGTTTGATAGATCGCAAGTTTAACGGGAGGGAAAGTGTGTTTCGTAAGAACTTGTTTGATTTTGCGTTGTTTATTGAAATCATGTGTGTTGGATTGAAATATTTGGTGAATAATATGAGTTTATGTGCAAATATGTGTATGAGGAACGTGTAAGCATGATTATGTGTTATCGAGCATGAAAAATCGGTGTTTGTGTTGTGGAAGTTTTAAAAACCCTATTTTCGAACTTGAACCAGAAATCTGTGATGCACGACCAGTGACTTATGATCTGTATTTGACCAATCAAACGAACGAATTTTTCTATGAAATTTTTACTGAGTAAACTTCAAGTTGTTTTCTGTATTTCGTATAAATTTCAGCTCTTTTTGTCGAAAAAAGAATTTTTGAAAAATGTTTGAAGTTGACTGCGCAATTCTGCCAGTAACGTGTGTTCTCGGCCAGAATGTTTCGAAATATGTTTGACCGACCAAATGACCTACGATCGATGTGATTCTTAAACAAGATGAAAATTTGAAGTGTCTTATGAGTCTTGTGAAAATTTCAGCCTTATTGGACATCGTATGAATTTACGGTGAATTTTTCAAATGAACTGCGCAGTGCTGCTAGAATTTTATGTTCCGATCAGAGAGTTGCATAAATGTTTTGACTGACCAAATGATATGATTTCAGTGTGAAATTTTAACTGGGTGAACTTGAATGTGTCTAATGTGTTGTGACCAAATTTTAGCATCATATGAGGAAGGATGAATATTTGGTGAATTTTTTAAGTTTACTGCGCAATACTGTCAGAAATTATATGTTCTGACCAGAGAGTTCAATATGTGAAATGACTGACTAAATGGAGTGATTTCGATATGAAAATTTTCATGGATGAACTTGAATGTGTCCTCTGTATTGTGACCAAAATTTAGCATCTTTTGAGGTTGGGTGATTTTATAGTAATTTTTACAAAACGGTCGCGCAATTCTGCCAGTTTTCTGCCTTATTAAAATGACACCTAGTTTCAAGATTTAAAAGTGTTATATGATGCATGTATGTCCAAGAAACGTGTTTAAATGTTGAAATCACTTGTGATCAGTTGAAATGTGTTACGCGTGTCTTACACCTATGTGACGTATGCTGGGTTTGGGAAATTGAGGAAAACGACGAGAGAGAAGCGATAGGACATGCATAGTAAGATGATGTTGTGTGAGGCTGACTTGTGTTGTCATTGACAAGGGTGTTGTGTACTCGTGAACTCGAGGATCGAGAGTTGCTAAGTTGGGGTGTGAATTGCTAAGAGAACGAGGTGGGCTTTCTTTTACTAAGCTCTTTTACAACTTTCAAAAGTATGATTATGGTGTAATAAGGGTGGTTTAAAGTGTTATGTCATGTTATGTTTGTTTTGATGATGAGATTGTGTCTGATGCCTAGTTTGTGAGTGCGCTCCATTAGGCTATAGGGCTATGTTAAATGAATTCGGGTCTGAGTAGGGCCGCAAACCCTATTAGGCTAGTGTACACAGGTGGGATCGTGAGCAGTCCTTGCTAGTCGGCCGGTCTCGTGGGCGAATAGTGTGGCCACACTTTCGTCGCACTATGGAAAGAGAATGTGATTGAATGATTGATGAGAAAGTGGGGAGATTGATTGTCTGACTTTGAAATATTTTTGTGTTCTCGTGATATTTCTTAACTACATAAAACTCGAGATCACTGGTATGGATGACATAACTGTTTTTATGAAAATATTTTCGGCATGAGCCCATTGAGTACAACAAGTACTCAGCCCTGCATGTGTTTTCCCTATGTGCAGGTTGAGCGGGATGTTGCGGTGGATGTTGAGTCGGCATAGGGAATTTGGATGCGTTGTGTCTTCATACATAGGCGTCATCCTTGACTCTCTTTGAAACCTTATTTCCGCTGCTATATATATATTTTTGAACTAAAATACTATTCTTTTAAGCTAATTGAGCATTTCTTATGTACTGTTATCCTTAAATGCTATACTTAAATGTTTGACCCTGGGTCACGATCGCCTCGTTTGTAACACCCCTAGTATGGGCGGTCGTGACAGAGTGGTATCAGAGCTTCGTTCTTTCACTCTGGTCCGAGAGTCTTCTTTCACCTTAAGTCTAGAATAGTAAACCTTAAACTGGAGTGTCATGAAGGCTCAACATCCAAAGCATCACGCTCAACCAAAGAAAGTGAGGTATGTTTTAAGTTGTTGAAAGAATGTGAGTTAGATGTATGAAATTGATGATGATATGATGAGGATGTTTTGGCAAGTGTACGCATGTGAATGAATGTTATACGTGAAGCTGAATTTTGATGATATGATTATGTGGAATATGAGTACGATTGACATGAAAATTTAAGCATGTGTTATATATGTGAACACGATGTTGTGATAGTATGATTATGTGAAGTATGCGCATGATTGACAAGATGATCTAAGCACGTGTGGTATGTTGATCATGATATTGTTATGATGTGATTATATGGAGCATGAGCAAGACTAGTATGATGACTAAGTATGTTTCATATGTGTGAAAGTACTACGACGTGAGCATGTCAACATAGGATGATGGAGTGTTTTACATGAATGACGAAAGTTGATGAGTTGTTTTGAGAATGTTAAAATTTTTAGAAAATAAATGAGTAGTCTAAGAATGTTGTTTCAAACATATATGTGAAGTGCATGAGTGTTTTGTTTGGAATACAAATGTGCTATGAGTTTTGAAAGATTTGCATGGTTTGATATGTAGAAAAAAAAATGGAAAAAGGATTTTGTGGTTGATGTTTTGTAATATTAATGACTTGTTGTCTAGTGGAGTTTGATTGAGGAAAAAAATGTTTATGTTATGGAAAGTTGTTAAAAAAAATGAAAAAAAAAATTTTGAAATTTTTTTTTAAAAAAAAAAAAAAAAAAAAAATCCTTTTCGATTGGATAATTTAGCTATGGAAGTGTGATGTTATATATGTTATGAGGTGCGAAGTATGAAGTGTTATTTTATGGAGTGTTTTATACGAGTGATGAAAGTGGATGTTCAAGTATGTTTTGAGTTTTGAGTCAAAACTTTTACTCTAAAGTTGAAAGTGAGATGTGAAAATTTTGATGAAAGTGTGAGAGTCTGAAGAAAATTTTATTTCAAAAGTTTTAAATGATAATGAGAAGTGTGAAAGTGTTTTGCTTTGAGATGTGAAAATGTCGTGTGTTATAGTACTTGTTGTGATATTTTGCTATCTACGAGATGATGAAATGTGTCGTGAACTTAGAGTGCCGAAGATGTAGACCTAGTTGACCACGCGGACCGTAGTTCTAATTTGAAAACTCACCTATTGCTTTCCCGAGCAATGAAAACGAACGAGAATGAAAAGTGGGGCGAAATTTCCAAATTATCGAGATATGAGACTAGAGTATCGAGATAGAGGATGGAGACCAGTGTACAATGAAATTTTTCTATTTCATGGAATGACGCTATGAACTTTGTATGCGAACATAGAGTGCCTAAGAAGTATGTTAGATTAAATGATATCGAATTTAGTTGGTGACAACTGCAATATCACTTTTTCGAGTGATAGGACAAATGGAAATATGTGGTGTGAACTCGAACTTTATCGAATGATTACAAATTCAGAATCGTTTTTCCCTGAATGACGAGAACAAGGAGAATGCGAAAGGACGTAGCATATGATAAAGAGTTTAAGAAAAGAAGAAGTGCAAATTGAAGAGATGTTCCAAACGAGAAAATGTTCGAGGCAAGAAGAGATGCGAAATGATCCTACAACGGATGTAGAGATCATACCTGCGATCTAATAGATAAATCCGATCTTCGGTCAAAAGTAGCGATGCGGCGAAAACGACCGTTATAGCATGTTGAGAGCGCGAGTATAACTACAACGTTTTAAGAAAATGATGATTATCACGTGCAAGGAATATATGAAGATATGGTTTTCGACTACTGTTATTAGTTGTAACGACACGATGAATCTCAACTTGGAATCCGCAATTTCGTAGAACGATGTTACCATGTTCGGCCTCAGAAAGATGAACGAGAGAGTGTGACCCTCGTGGCTATAATGAATGATTTTAATCAGCAGTACTTACTTGGATCCTAAGAAATTCTTTCTACGTTCTTTCGATTAACGGGGAGCCCTGTTCAATTTAAGACTCTGTTTGACTCAAACCTTGCAAGTAATGCTCATTATTTCTTTTTCCTATGTCAAGTCATGACTCATTTTTCAGTTCTTGAAAATTTGTGCTTGTCTTTGTAACTTTGGACATCTTGATTAGTAGTCTTCTTTGATTCATCTTTTGTAAGGACAATATTTTGACTTTATGAACTTCCGCCTTTGAGCTTCATTTCTAAAGTTGTTTGCAGTTATGACTTTCAGTACGATCCCATTCCCAAACATGTTTCTTCAAAGGATGGAATATTCTTCTTGGAACTTTTGTACACCTTTTTATTTCGTAACTATGCATGCGGCAAGTTCTTCCTTGCAGAAGTGAAATTTTTTTTTTAGCTCAGTTTCACTACACATATTGTTTCATGCTCAATGATTTTCTTTCTGCAACACCAAGTTAAGGCTATTGTGTCTCTTTTTCCTTAACGTGGTTGATCTAGCCGATCTTCCTAAAAAAAAAGTTCACTTCACGTTGGTTGCAACCCTGTGAATCCATTGATGTGACATCATTATTCAATAACATGATGTCATCGAACCATGATCAGTGCTACCTCATGACATTTGTCTATGCTTCTAAATCCTCCCACGATTGATCATCTCGTGTCATGACATGTGTGAACCATCATTCATTGATTTTGCAAATTTGATTTGACAATTGAAATATCTTATTTGGCAGCCTACTATGTAATTTGAGACCTGATTCAGTTTCATCCTGTTTTCAAGGCCTATCTCATATTCTTTCGAGCTCTCGTCAGAAGTAAAGTCTCAACCTTTATGAGTTTATTTGAAACCTTAATTTCCAGAATGAACATGATCAAGATCAATGAAACTTAGACCCTGCCTTATTTTTTCAAACCAATTTCTGCAAGTTGGTGATGAGATCTAAAAGAGTCGAACTAGAAGTGTTGTTCTTGTTTTCTTGATTAATTCTACAACCTTTCTGATTAAGACACCTTCAGCAGTGTTGCTACAATTTTGAATTCAGTTCATATCCAAGTAAAACTGCATGATCAATTTTCGAGTTCTTGATACTAGACTTGGAGAAAAGGGAGGGGTTGAGCTTTTCGAATGCACACGGGGGAATAAGTTTCTATACTCAGACATGCGTAAACGTGATGCACCAGCTAGAGGCAAATTTCTTTTCAAACTCCTGGCGACGAGCCGACTATTTTTTTTGTAAGGGATTTCTTTAAATCGACAAACCTCTATAATCTCCGCATTGCAAGCAACCATGATGATAAGGAAAGGGCGTCCGGCGTATCTTGTGTACTTGAACGGAGAGGAAAGGAAGGAATTGAGAGTGGAAGAAGTGGCAGTAGTACTAGATTCTCTCGATGTGTTTTACAGAAGCTTTGTCTGGACCGCCAACCGACAGACAATTAGAGTTCACTATTGATTTGGAACCAGGGCCTGCGCCAGTATCGAAGGCGCCATACCGAATGGCCCCTAAATAGTTGGCAGAGTTGAAGATTCAGTTGCAAGAATTGTTAGACTTGGGTTTTATCCGACCTAGTGTGACACCGTGGGGAGCGCCGATGTTGTTCGTAAAGAAAAAAGGTTGAAACGGTGAGAATGTGCATAGATTACCGTGAGCTCGACAAGATGACCTGAAGAATAAGTACCCACTGCCGAGGATTGATGATTTGTTTGACCAACTTCGAGGAGCGGGCATATTTTCAAAAAAAAAAAGGACTTGAGGTCGGGATATCATCAACTAAAGGTCCGACAAGAGGATGTACTTAAGACTGCTTTTCGCACTCGTTATGGCCATTATGAATTCGTAGTGATGCCATTTAGGCTGACCAACGCCCCGGCCGTCTTCATGGACTTGATGAACCGAGTTTTCCACGAGTATCTTGACAAGTTCGTGTTATTCTTCTTCGACGATGTTTTAGTATACTCGAAGAACGAGGAGGAACATGGAGGGCATCTGCAAACTGTGTTGGAAACGTTACGAAGGGAGAAGCTTTATGTCAAGTTTAGTAAATATGAATTTTAGTTGACTCGAGTGAACTTTCTTGGTCATATCGTGACGGCAAATGAGATTCAAGTAGACCCCGCAAAGGTTTAGACTGTACAAAATTTGAAATCGCAGAAAACGCCGAGTGAAATCCGCAGTTTCTTGGGATTGGCGGGATACTACCGATGCTTCATCGAGAGATTCTCTAAAATCGCGAGACTAATGACACAATTGTTGAAGAAAGGAATCAAAGAGGTTTGGACGCCGGAATGCGAGGCGAGTTTTCAACGATTGAAATAAAAGTTGACCACAGCACTTGTTCTAACGGTGCCGGCAGCCAACAAGGACTTCACCGTCTCTACTGATACATCAAAAGTAGGACTTGGATGCGTGTTACTGCAAGATGGGAAGGTGATAGCATATGCTTCCCGACAGTTGAGACCGAATGAGCTGAATTTTCTGACTCATGATTTGGAACTAGCAGCAGTAGTGCACGCACTGAAAATTTGGAGACACCATCTCTATGGAGTGTGATGTGAGATTTATACAGATCATAAGAGTCTCAAGTACTCGAGCAGAAGGAGCTAAACATGCGACAATGACGTTGGTTAGAAGTCGTGAAAGACTATGATTGTGGTATTCACTATCATCCGGGCAAGGCGAACGCAGTAGCCGATGCTTTGAGTAGGAAGAACCAACCGCAAATAGCTTATTTCCTAACGCAAGAGGAAGCGTTGATTCGCGAATTCGATATAATGAGATTGGAAATAGTAAAAGAGCCCGAGACAGTAGGAGAAAGAATAACGATGCTAGTGATCGAGCCAGACTTGATAACCAAGCTCATAGAAGCCCAACGACGTGATGAGAAGTTGGAAGAATTACGTGTGAAGGTGAGAGCCGAGAAGCTCGATCATTATCGTGCGGAGGCGGATAATGTTTTGACGTACGATGGACGATTGGGTGTACCGAGCGATGAGGCGCTAAAAGATGAGATTTTAAGTGAAGCGCACGACACGCCTTATACTGCTCACCCCGGAAGTACGAAGATGTATCGAAATTTGAAGCAACATTTTTGGTGGAATGGGATGAAAGGAGACGTAGCGTCACATGTGGAATGATGTCTAGCGTGCCAATAAGTGAATGCCTTACACCAGCGGCCATATGGGAAGTTGCAACCACTCGAAATTCCCGAATGGAAGTGGGAGCATATAGCCATGGACTTCGTGATGAGTTTGCCAAAGTCACATAAGGGCAACACTGCGATTTTGGTGATTATCGATCGACTGACTAAAAGCGCGCACTTCTTACCGATTAAAGATTTCCTATGGATCGGACAAATTAGCTAAGATCTACGTGAGTGCCAAAGACTTTTGTGTCCGACCGCGATACGAAGTTCACATCAAAGTTTTGGATGAGTTTGCAACGAGATTTGGGCACGAAATTGAACTTCAGAACTGCTTATCACCCGCAATCGGATGGACAGTCAGAGAGGACGATTCAAAAGCTTGAAGATATGCTACGAGCCGATGTCTTAGATTGAGGGGAAAGTTGGGAAACTGTTCTGCCGTTGGTTGAATTCGCCTACAACAATAGCTACCAAGCGACGATCGATATTGCTCCGAATGAAGCTTTATATGGCAGGAAGTGTCAATCCCCACTATATTGGGATGAAGTTGGCGAGAGGAAGATGTTAAGACCCAACGCTATAAAGGAAATGACCGAAATTGTGCATCAAATCCGCGCAAGGATCAAGGAAGCTCAAGATAGGCAAAAGTCGTATGCTGACGTGCGTCGAACGGAAATCAAATTCGACGTTGGTGACAAAGTGTTCTTAAAAGTATCCCCGACGAAAGAAGTTGTGAGGTTTGGAATGAAGGGCAAGTTGAAA
This sequence comes from Salvia splendens, assembly GCF_004379255.2. Lineage (NCBI taxonomy): Eukaryota > Viridiplantae > Streptophyta > Magnoliopsida > Lamiales > Lamiaceae > Salvia > Salvia splendens. The sequence continues at coordinate 27,595,217 of NC_056040.1, forward strand.
TCGCACTTTGTAGGACCGTACGAGTTTATCGATGAAGTAGGTCCTGTAGAGTATCGTTTGGCGTTACCTCCCAGTTTTGGGAATGTGCACAACGTGTTCCATGTGTCGCAGTTGCGCAAGTACGTGTTTGACCCCAAGCATGTGATTCGTCAAGAAAAAGTGATCCTAAACCCCGACATGAGCTACGAGGAAAGGCCAGAGGCAATCCTAGATCGAAAGATACAAGAGTTGCGAAACAAGTCGATAGCATTCGTGAAAGTGTTGGAAACACCATGGTTCCAAGGAAGCCACGTGGGAGTTAGAAGATGAAATTAAAGAAAAGTACCCCGAGTTGTTTATGTAAGACGATCAAATTTCGGGACGAAATTTCTGTTAAGGTGGGTAGAATGTAACGACCCGTTAAATCGTTACCTACACGAAAGAATAAACCACGTATCAAATACACTTTCGACAACAAATCGAGACGAAAAGTTGGATAAGAATCGCGTCACATCAGGCACATTTTCCAAGTGGATAAGAACCACGTCACATCAGGCACGTTTTTCAACGCCGCATTAATTACTCGTCACATCAAAACGAAAAGACGTGAATTTTTGTCTTTTATGAAATTTTTTTCTATAAATATGACCTCCCTCCTCTTTCATTTCTTTAACTTCTAAGAACGAATCGAGAACCCGAGAGAGAGAAGAGAGAGGGAGGAGCCGATGGTGGCGGATCCGCGATGGCGGATTCGTGGCAGCGGTGAAGGGAGAGGGACGAATCGTGTCAACGTTTGTTCTACCGATTCGTTTTGTGTCAAAGAAGGTATATTGTTCACTTTCTATCATCCTACCCGTTTTGACCATGTTCTTGAGTCCTACATGCATGTAGAGGGTGTAGGTTTGATAGATCGCAAGTTTAACGGGAGGGAAAGTGTGTTTCGTAAGAACTTGTTTGATTTTGCGCTGTTGATTGAAATCATGTGTGTTGGATTGAAATATTTGGTGAATAATATGAGTTTATGTGCAAATATGTGTATGAGGAACGTGTAAGCATGATTATGTGTTATCGAGCATGAAAAATCGGTGTTTGTGTTGTGGAAGTTTTAAAAACCCTATTTTCGAACTTGAACCAGAAATCTGTGATGCACGACCAGTGACTTATGATCTGTATTTGACCCATCAAACGAACGAATTTTTCTATGAAATTTTTACTGAGTAAACTTCATGTTGTTTTCTATCTCTCGTATAAATTTCAGCCCTTTTTGTCAAAAAATGAATTTTTGAAAAATGTTTGAACTTGACTGCGCAATTCTGCCAGTAACGTGTGTTCTCGGCCAGAATGTTTCGAAATCTGTTTGACCGACCAAATGACCTACGATCGATGTGATTCTTGAACTAGATGAAAATTTGAAGTGTCTTCTGAGTCTTGTGAAAATTTCAGCCTTATTGGACATCGTATGAATTTACGGTGAATTTTTAAAATGAACTGCGCAGTGCTGCTAGAATTTTAAGTTTCGATCAGAGAGTTGCATAAATGTTTTGACTGACCAAATGATATGATTTCAGTGTGAAATTTTAACTGGGTGAACTTGAATGTGTCTAATATGTTGTGACCAAATTTTAGCATCATATAAGGAAGGATGAATATTTGGTGAATTTTTGAAGTTTACTGCGCAATACTGTCAGAAATTATATGTTCTGACCAGAGAGTTCAATATGTGAAATGACTGACTAAATGGCGTGATTTCGATATGAAAATTTTCATGGATGAACTTGAATGTGTCCTCTGTATTGTGACCAAAATTTAGCATCTTTTGAGGTTGGGTGATTTTATAGTAATTTTTACAAAACGGTCGCGCAATTCTGTCAGTTTTCTGCCTTATTAAAATGACACCTAGTTTCAAGATTTAAAAGTGTTATATGATGCATGTATGTCCAAGAAACGTGTTTAAATGTTGAAATCACTTGTGATCAGTTGAAATGTGTTACGCGTGTCTTACACCTATGTGACGTATGCTGGGTTTGGGAAATTGAGGAAAACGACGAGAGAGAAGCGATAGGACATGCATAGTAAGATGATGTTGTGTGAGGCTGACTTGTGTTGTCATTGACAAGGGTGTTGTGTACTCGTGAACTCGAGGATCGAGAGTTGCTAAGTTGGGGTGTGAATTGCTAAGAGAACGAGGTGGGCTTTCTTTTACTAAACTCTTTTACAACTTTCAAAAGTATGATTATGGTGTAATAAGGGTGGTTTAAAGTGTTATGTCATGTCATGTTTGTTTTGATGATGAGATTGTGCCTGATGCCTAGTTTGTGAGTGCGCTCCATTAGGCTATAGGGCTATGTTAAACGAATTCGGGTCTGAGTAGGGTCGCAAACCCTATCAGGCTAGTGTACACAGGTGGGATCGTGAGCCGTCCTTGCTAGTCGGCCGGTCTCGTGGGCGAATAGTGTGGCCACACTTTCGTCGCACTATGGAAAGAGAATGTGATTGAATGATTGAAGAGAAAGTGGGGAGATTGATTGTCTGGCCAGACTTTGAAATATTTTTGTGTTCTCGTGATATTTCTTAACTACATAAAACTCGAGATCACTGGTATGGATGACATAACTGTTTTTATGAAAATATTTTCGGCATGAGCCCATTGAGTACAACAAGTACTCAGCCCTGCATGTGTTTTCCCTATGTGCAGGTTGAGCGGGATGTTGCGGTGGATGTTGAGTCGGCATAGGGAATTTGGATGCGTTGTGTCTTCATACATAGGCATCATCCTTGACTCTCTTTGAAACCTTATTTCCGCTGCTATATATATATTTTTGAACTAAAATACTATTCTTTTAAGCTAATTGAGCATTTCTTATGAACTGTTATCCTTAAATGCTATACTTAAATGTTTGACCCTGGGTCACGATCGCCTCGTTTGTAACACCCCTAGTATGGGCGGTCGTGACATATATTTTTTTTAAAAATAAACTCCTATAAAAAGGAGGAAATTATTACAAATAAACTCCTATAGAAAGGAGGAAATTAGCTTATGTCAAGAGGGCTCGAACTCGGCACCTCATACAATAATGTCTAAGCTCCTTGCCGCTAGGACAAAGGCTCTGGACCCATGGTATATCATGGTGATATAATTGCTAAAGAGATTTGTCCGATGTAAATTAGGACATATTGAATGCTTGAGGATCCAGGATATGAATTTCGTGGGATCGAATATAACAAAGTATTAATAATATATATAATATTGTATTTTAAAAACTATTAAAATATTAAAATTTAACTAGTTCTATTTTTATGGTACATTTCTAGGAGTTTTCATATCTAAAAATTACTCCTATAAAATTGTTGAAGTAAAATCATGGTTTCAATAATTTAAATATTTATTTATAAATTTATATTTAAATAATAATTTCTTTGTTATTTATCAATAATATGAGTAAAATAGAATTTAAGTAAAATTATGTGTTTTAAAATATTTTTTATAAATTTATATTTAGATATTTTTAAATAATATTTTCTTGGTTATTGTCAATAATTTGAATGAAATAGAATTACAATGGATTGGCAAATAAAAAAAATGAAAATTGTATAGAATTAGAAGGGGAATGACCATTAAATAACAATAACAGTCAAACCAATTGACTTATTCAATTAAATCAGTCATTAACTTTTTAAGTGAGCCCTCGATTTGAAAAATAAGGGAAGAAACGGTTGTCTTCCTCGACTCATTTAGTGAGCCCTCGATTTGAAAAAAAGGAAGAACTCTGAACTTTTCTGCCTCCGGACTTCCCCATATTCCTCCTCTAGTCTTCACAACAAGTTTTCTTATTCCCCTCTTGTTTACCTTCAAATACTGAAGGATTCGGAGGAGGTGGACCTTCCGTGGGGTCGGAGGTCAAAGGTCGATTATTCAAGTTTTCCGGCAATGCTCGGTGGCTGGCGGTGGGGTCGGCCGACCCCACCTGGGTCCGTCAGTGATTATAGTCCGAGTAGAATGGAGAGTCAAGCCGCACCGAGAAGCCTCTCGCTAAACCTCCGCCGCCGTTCCTCTCAACAGCCACCGCGTCTTCAGGTAATCAGTTTGTATTTTCTTTTTTTTTCTTTGTATAGTTTAGATCAATTTGTTCATCATTTTGGGGTTTGTGTTTTAAAAGGATTGATTATGTTTTTGCTTAGATTACATGGTTGAGGTCAGTGTGGCTGAGGGCTGCTGAATCCATAGTAGCATCACCTAATTTAGTATTGTTACATTGTGCATTTAGAGTTGATTTTGAGAAGAAGAAAGGTTGAGTTTGACCAATGAACACAACAAGATCCCCTCTTCTACTTGAAATTACTAAAATAAGGGGAGCATCTTTATCTAGATGAGTAGGGTTGTACCTAGTAGTGTTGCCTTGAGCATTTTCTCTGTGTTGGATAAAGTCCGTCCAATTTTGAGAAGTAAATGATTTTGTGCACTAATTTGTTAATCCTTGTTCGAATGAGTGTGGCTACTGGCTAAATTTTCCTAGTTTCTTTCTCAGCTCTCAGAGTGTGATCTGTTCGATTAGAAAATGGTTAGAAAATGGTATGTGCTTCTCCTTGGTGAAATCTGATTTTTTTCACCATCTTTCTGCATCGATAGATGTTTAGGCCAATCTGATCAAATTCTGGAATGCTTAATTACATAGCTAGTGAAATAACCACACCAGCCGTTGAATATGGATTACAAGACCTATTAATACACCAGTCAGTGAAAAGGTTGGGAAAATGAATTTATGCTGCTTCTAAACAAGACCAAGTGCATTTCTTATATTTCCGTCTTTTACTCTCTCTTTGATCTGTTTCTGGAAGAAAAGTTAATTAAGGCTTTCTTGTGACTTTTGTTTCACTGGTCGGTTTCATGATTTAGTTTAAATAAATTTGGAAGCCTTTATCAAGATTAAAGAAATACATAGGCCATGCATGTTTCCGTGTCATGTAATCATTGATTTATATCATGTCTGAAAAACATACGCACTTTTAACCAACTGGATGATGAAGTTCCTTCCAGTGTATACTAAGTAGGTCCTAAATGGTAAGGCCACATGATTTACAGTGTGGAGAGTTACAATGGTCTCTTGATATTTTCTCTGTGCTAAATGTGGATTTTGTTGATGTTTTTTCGGTTGAGTGGGATTTACTTATTAGAGCAATAATACTAGCAAATAACTGATAAAAATTTGTTTAAAGTGTTGTGTTAATTTAGTCCATTGTGTATGGGTTTGGAATTCATATTGTTTGGATTTTGTCCTTGTTGCATTGTAACTTTGTTTACATGCAGTCCAAACAATTGATGGGGAAATAGATAAACAAATTTCTGTTTGGAGAAAGCACAGAGCAGTGCTGTGCCACTTTTTCTTATGCTAGCCTTTATGCGCAAGGTCAAATGAGCTCTTTGTGCTAAGCCAGGCCACTTATCACATTCACAACGAGTTTATGAGGTGATTCTTTGACAAATTCTAGGACATCTAGTTGATTCACGTGGCCAGATATATAGTCTCTAGTTCATCTTTGTGATCTTTATTTGTATCTCATTTAATTTTGTCATTTTATTTGCAATATTTTGTGTTTTCTAGGCCAGAATCGGTCCACCCACCCAGAGCTCAAATGCATTTCCACTTCTCCCCCCCCCCTCTTAGTCAGGAGGTGGATTTTCCAGGATATTTGCATCTCTACTTCTGACCAAATAAGTGGTAGCATTTACTCATCTGGCCTTGTTAGCATTGGAATTGGTGCTATGCCCCAGACACTGGAAATTGGCTCTGACGATATAGAACTTGTTGGATCCCAGATTCCCATACAAGGTTTGTTTAGTTTATGGTTTCTTTTGATTTTCGTATCATTTATTAATTATTAGTTGTTGTTTTCCTATGAGTAAACCCTGCGAGCAACAAAAACAAAAAGTAATCAAATTAGTAAAATTATGGTAATCGTTTTCAGTTCCTTCATCTCACATTTCTATTGGTGATGGTCCACAAACTCCGAAAACGACATCATTCCTTCAGTCTCTCATGCTTTGGCCAGCTACTGATGGAACCTTCCAGTTACGCAAAAGTGAGTACATTCTGTTACATATCAGCCATTATTTGCTTGTGCACTTTTTTACCTGTGCATTTTATTCATGTAGGAACCTGGAAATGCTGCACATCCGGGGACAAAAGCCACTTATAACCTTTGGTGATGCATTAGATATGTACCATACCATCTCAGAGAAGGTATATATACTATGTGCCATAACTCTTTAAATGTCAGCTTCTTAAATCTAGTGCCCAAAAAATTGCCTCGCTTATGGTTGGACGGAGGGAGTACAAAATTACAAACTATAGTTATAGGTTTATTTTACTATTATCTAAGTTGGTATCCTCCAATATGTTGATGTCAACTGATTATGTGGTATTTTTTTTCTAAAATGACATGGTGGATTGAGCCTAAAACTTTTAGAATGCTCACTTTTCCAACTCTTGATATGATTATGCGTTTTACCTAGACTTTAATTGAAGAATCCACATCAACATGGTATGAATGTTAGATAATGAGCTAATTACTTGTCTAAAGCTGCATTAGTTTGCATCATGGGCATTAGATTCCAATGTAGGTGAATTACTACTTATATAACTGGTTGCAAAGAACTGAGCTTAAGCAGATTGTTCTTGCTTTGCTCAAAGTACGCACTAATTCTCCAATGATGCATTGTATAATTTCATATGCTGGCCTTGGTTTAGATGTGGGAATGATGTCAATCCTACATTGTATGTAAAATTAATGTTCAAAATGTATTTATTATTTTGTTAAGATTTATATGTTTTTCCTTGTTATTAGAATGAGTTGTTTGGATGATAAAACCTCATTTTCATATATTTCTACATATGTGTGCATGCATTAGATAATGAAGCACTAGTATGAAAAGGTTACAAATTCTGTTGGATTCTTTATCTAGAACTTGTTGTCCAACATATTAGGTTGTATTTAGGTTGATACTTTTGAATATGCACTTACTTGTTACTTATGTTGTACTTCATTTCTTTATTTTTATTTATAAGCTGATTTATATAATTGAATTTGTTTGTTTTGTATTTGTTGTGTAGGAGTTGAGGAGGAGCTAACTTCTAAAGGGGTTATTAGTGTAGACTTCATTTTTCTCAAGGGTTGATCTGCAAACTTAGTTGTTGCTTACTAACTTCTGGAGTCCTAGGTTTCCCATGCTTCAAATAAGTGATAACAGTGTTCTTTGTTGTCCGATTTCTTGAGCTAAGGAGAGAGAACTATTCCGGTTTTGAAAAATTAATTGAAAAAGTCATAGGGCCGATCGACTGAACGAGAGCTTTATGAGTTGCAATCTTGTTGATATTGGTGCATAAAAATGATTTAGGCAATAGGAATAAAAGCCTCATATCCAAATTATCACATGCCTGACCCTGCATAAACCCCTAGTGAGCCAGTTTGAGCCCAAAAGCCTAATTTCTTTGTTGAAAATTTTGAAGTCACTATATCAGCTTACCTATTATATCCTTTTGTTGGCCTATATTTTCTTCCCTAGTCACCAAAATTAAAGTACTAGCACATCGTTGGGAGGGTATTATGGTGGCAACATAAAGATGGAAGTTTTGGACCATTCATTAGGTGGTATTCATTTGTACTGAGATACAAAGTGAGTGAAAAACTGATACTTCAAATGAAAATAGAATAAAAAGGCAGCCTTTCATGTGTAAAAAAGCCAAGGCTAGGAAAAAAAAGAAAAAGGGCAGCCTTTCATGAGTAAAAAAAAAGCCAAGGCTAGAAAAAAAATATATAAAAAGGCAGCCTTTCATGTGTAAAAAAAAGCCAAGGCTAGAAAAAAATAAATAAAAAGGCAGCCTTTCTTGAGTGAAAAAAAGCCAAGGCTAGAAAAAAAAATAGATAAAAGGCAGCCTTCTTGAGTAAAAAAAAGCCAAGGCTAGAAAAAATTAAATAAAAAGGCAGCCTTCTTGAGTAAAAAAAAAAGCCAAGGCTTGAAAAAAAATATTGAGCGAAAAATAGAAATGATAAAAGAATGCTCAAAAGAATAAGTTGACTTGGTTAGATGGTCGAAAAATCTCATGTTTGGGGTGTTGAGCTGTGAGAAATTTGTAAGCATTGACTGATATGTGAAAGATGTTGTGATGGATGTGCTAGTATTTTAAGAATGGTGGTAAGCTACTTTACCATATATTATCCCACCTTTACCAAAAGCCCCATTACAACCCAATGAATAAGACCTTTTCATTTATGCATCATATTGACTTGTGAGCGATGAATTTTGCTTGAATTTGGGAGAAAGATCTTATGTGCTTAAAATAAAGAATAGCCGGAAGAACTTCTCTTTAGGAATTAGTAACGATGGTTTGAGACTCCCAAGACACAACTCGAACTTATATTGAAGCATGGGATGCCTAGGTCTTAGGGAATTAGTTCGTGTACAATTCTTGTTCGAAAGTTTTACCCGCGAGTGAATTCACGGTCGACCTAATTTCCCTACTGATTCGTTGGCGTGACTTGAATGAGAGGATTATCTAATATCTTCTGACTGTGCTTTATTGTCTAAGCTCGAGGGCTAGCAAGACTTAAGTTATGGGGGTGTTTGATGTGAGTGGGTAATTGTGTAACTTGTTCCTTGGAGTATACAATGGAATGGAGGGTAGCGTATTACTGCTCCAAGTCAGTTGTGACCACTTCGATATTAAGCTGGTCTTGCTGTGTCCAAAATCTGAAGATCACGATACCAGGATGTGTGGTTAGTCATTCTCTTCGTTGTACATACATTTAGATATAATTTTTTGTTTAGTTGTAGGAAGTGGAATGCATACAACAATTTATTTATTTTTATTTCCTTGGATTCTTTCTACATGTTCTACTAAACCTGTAACCCTTTTCTTGTCTGTATGTAGGAAAGAATTTCAATTTGAGTCAGATTAAAGAGCTGTGTGCCAATCCTATTGTATTTGAGACGACTGAGATAATTTCTAGAGCAGTCATTTCAGCTGGTAACTAATGATAATATCCTTTGCATCAATGTCTTGATTTCCATAATAACTCTTAAAACAAAAGAAGTGAGGCGATAAAGGCTTGTTTGCATCAACGAAATTAATTGGTTTTAATTAGAAATAACATGTGACCTTGCAGGAATCACAAACAGAGTTGACACCGATGAATAGAATCCATCCACTGATACACATCTTCCTCGATTGATAACCTCTCTGGAAATGTTGTGATACACCCAAAATTTTAATTATTATTCCAGCAGTTGTGTTTGTCTACGACAGTTTGATCAACTAGCACGGGACCAAGTTTTCTATAGATTGCAAACTTGAGTTTGCTCGTACTGCTTGCTCATCTAAATTCTGCTGCTGGGCTGCGCTGCAAGCAAAACTCGTTCCTTTGTTGAGAGCTCTACTTTACTGTTGATCAAGTTCCAGAGATGTCCACTGTTCTTCAATAACCATGTTCGAGCCTTGTTTCCATTCAATATACATCCAAAACATGTTATCCCAGCTAGCCATATTCTTTCCAAGTCTCTTTTCTCAGCCCTCTTACAATCACTGCTCTTGAGGTAGCACTACAACTCCATCGTTTTGTAATCACAGTTTTCTTAGTGTGAAAAGCAATGGCTCGTTGAACACGATAATCCCTAATTTGAATAATTTTTATGTTTAGGGCAAATAAAATCAAACTCAGGGGAGAAAGCTTTGGTTCTGCTTTCGGATAGAAGTGTTAGTTCATCCTATTTTCCTCCTCTTCACATCTTTTGTTGCATTCTACAAGAACTTTGCACTTACTGTAAATTATCATTACAGGTAGTGACAGTTCCCACAGAAGACCTTCTACCAACCAATCCTCGGATACTTGACTAAGTTGATGATCTTCCACAACTAAGTTATTTGAGCGTTTAGTTCTGCACAATCTTCAATGTAGATATTTACAAGATAATTTAAATGTAATTCTCTATTTTTTAGAACCTTTACATTTTGTTTGTTTTTACTGATTGCCTCTAATCTGAAATCATTTTCTTGTATTTGCTTTGGATAGAGAATGGCAGGCTCTGGATTTTTGTCCGTCAATCCATTTAAAAATGTCTAGCTATATGGGGATGATAAAGAAAGAAGCTTTTGGACACTCCTCATGTTTATGTTGTAGCTGATGCGGCATACAATGCAATGATAGCAGGTGCTATATAATACCTTAATTACCCGGAGAAATGATTGCCTTGTTAGCATATTGGTTTAGCAAGTTGCTAATTTTCACTTTTCGTTTTGCTATTTTTGATATTTGCAGATGAAGTAAGCCTGGCTATAATTATCAGGTTAGCTGCAGTTTTTGTTATGATATTCTTCCTTACAACATGATGTAGTTTTCTTTGTAATAAATAGTGTTTGCGTGATTAACTTTATGTACCACTATTTGTTTGGTTCCTGGTTTGAAGTTTAAGCTGAAAAGGTTAAGAGAGTGGACGGAAGGGGCACAAAATGAGGAAATTGACTGATAAGAAAGGAGGGAGGTGCAAAAAAAAAGTAAAAAAAGAAAGAAAAAAAGAAAAAAAAGAAAGGAGGTGCAAAAAAGAAAAAGAAAAAAAAGTAAGATGGAGATGCATGCAAAAATATAAGATAAAGCGTTGTTGGTGGAGATGGAATCAAGAACTGTTACAAGGGAGAAAAGGAGTTGATATAGGAGAGGAATGAGGCTGACATAGGGGGGGACAAGATGAGGAAGTTGCCTGATAAGAAAGAAGGAGATGCAAAAAATAAGAAAGAAAGAAAGAAAGAAGGAGATGCACGCAAAGAAAGAAGATAAAGATCTGTTGGAGAGATGAAATCAACAACCTCATGAACTATTACAAGGGAGAAAAGGAGTTGAAGTAGGAGAGGAATAGGATGACACAGTTCTGAACATTCAAGGGAAGAAGAGAAAACTGCCCAGTCTAGGACATGCTCCAGATCCCATGACGTGCAGAAGCTGACCAACACAAGGTGACCCCCTTTCTTTTCTTTTATTCTTCTTTTTATTGGTTGGTCAGTGTTTTTAGTCTTCTTCCACACTAAGCCCAACTTGCAAGTATGTCCTTAGTGGGAGGAGGTGTTCATTATTGTCTTGCTTTTGTTTGTATTTTTGTGTATATGTTTTAGTAGCAAGTCGGACCTAGTGTACATTCAAAGATGATTATTCGTGCTTTTGTTTGATGAGTTCAGTTTTTAACTACATGACTCCAGTTGAGTGATTTAAGAATGATGGAATATTGAGTTTAAGTTGGATGAAAGCTACATTACGTGAAATTTGAGCCTTGATGTAAAACACTCTACTTTATTCTGAGTGACTTTATTTTGCATGTATTCTTCATGAGGTATGGTCAATATGCAATAGGCATCGAGGGCAACTAGGATAACCATGTTTGAGCCTTGTTTCCATTCAATGTACATCCAACACATGTTATCCCAGCTAGCCGTATTCTTGCCAAGTTTCTTTTCTCAGCCCTCTTACAATCACTGCTCTTGAGGTAGCACTACAACTCCATCGTTTCGTAATCATAGTTTTCTTAGTGTGAAAAGCAATGGCTCGTTGAACACGATAATCCCTAATTTGAATATTTTTTATGTTTAGGGCAAATAAAATCAAACTCAGGGGAGAAAGCTTTGGTTCTAGTTTCGGATAGAAGTGTTAGTTCATCTGATTTTCCACCTCTTCACATCTTTTGTTGCATTCTACAAGAACTTTGCACTTACAGCATTATCATTACAGGTAGTGACAGTTCCCACACAAGACCTTCTACCAACCAATCCTCGGATACTTTACTAAGTTGATGATCTTCCACAACTAAGTTATTTGAGCGAGCCTTTTGTTCTTCACAATCTTCAGTATAGATATTTACAAGATAATTTAAATGTAATTCTCTATTCGAGAACCTTTTCATTTTGTTTGTTTATACTGATTGCCTCTAATCTTAAACAATTTTATTGTCTTTTCCATTTAAAATATCCAGCTATATGGGGATGATATAGCAAGTAGCTTGCTGATGCAACATGCAATGCAACGATAATAGGTACTATATAATACCTTAAATACCTGGAGAAATGCTTGTCTTTTTAACATATTGGTTCGGCGACTTCCTAATTTTCTCATTCCATTTTGCTAACTTTTGATATTTACAGATGAAGTAAGCCAAGCTATAATTATCAGGTTAGCTGCAGTTTTTGTAATTATATTCTTCCTTTCTCTTTGCTGTAGCTTTGTTTATAATAAATAGTGTTTGTGTGATTAGATTTATTTGCTACCACTTGGTTTGGTACTCTGTTTAAGTTAAAGGTGAAATGGAAAGAGAGTGAATGGAGGGACAAAATGAGGATGTTGGCTGATAGAAAAGAAAGAGATGCAAGCAAAGAAAGAAGAAAAAGAGCTGTTGGAGAAGATGAAATCAGTAACCTCAAAAACCGTTACAGAGGATAAAAGGGTTGAAATAGGAGAGGAATGAGGCTGACACAGTTTTGGAGATGCAAGGGAAGAAGAGAAATCAAGACATGCAAATGAGAATGCATACTTGACAAGGGAAAACTAGTGCCTGCATTGTGGAGTACCACTAGCTGACATCACATGATCTCTCATCTACTTATGAGGGCTTGCGATAGAGAATGCAGCTGATTTTTTGTCTCTAAAAAAAGGCGATGAAGATGGGACTTTCAACAGAGTCAACAACACCCCTAGCAGATATTTTGGGATTCTCTAAATCCTTGGATGAGTGCTTTGATGAAGAACAGAAGTAGGCTTAGTTTGCCCTTAATTTGTTTGGTATGATTGCTTTCATTTCATTATTTATTTTGAATTTTGAGCTCAAATGCTAAATGCTTATTGCCCTTTTAAAATAACCACGGGGTGTGGAAAGGTGTTCAGAATTTGTTGTAAGACGACTAAGATGTATGTTACCCTAAGTTATTGACCTTGCTTCCTCAGATGCTAAAATGAGTAAATGGGTATGTTATTTGTTATCATGGTAGGTGAATACTAAAATAATAGGGAGATGCAGGCTTGTGTATGAAAAGATATACTCCCTCCATCCCACTCTAAGTGACACTTTTCTTTTGTGGGATGTTCCCACTCTAACTAATACAATTCAAAAAATAGAAATATCACTCTCTACATTTTCCCTCTCTTTTCACTTTACTCAAAAAACAACACTACATGAAATCCCATGCCGAATACGACATGCTCCACTCAGAGTGGGACGGAGGGAGTAATACAATGTCTTTCTGGACCGGTGGGCTAAATAGAAGACCAAATCAAGCATAGTTTCAATAGAACGTTCTAATTTTTTTAGTATATTTCTTATATGTGCACAATTTATTAATTCATGCATATTTTTGTCTCCTTAGGGAACCTTAGATTCTATCAGAATTTGAAAAGAAGTCTAGAAACATGCCTTCGAGAAGCTTGCTGCCGTTTTGTGACTGGGAACATATCATTTCTTGTAACTGATAATCAAAAGCACATCAAGATTGTTTCTGATGAAGGTATCTGCATGTTCTAATTCATTAATGCATTAATCAACTTAATGTTGATTGTTTTGATTTCAAATTGTGCATTAAATATTTTAGCATAACCCTTATGATATATGAATTATGTTATTGGTTCAGATGAAACATATTTACAATCAAAGGAGTATGAGTTGGATGAAATTGACTGGAAAAGGATTTTGAAGACAACCAAGATTTTGTAGGTCCTTTTGAGAAGGTAATCAGGGTTCTTATTTTTGTATAGTAGGGTTTTCCTTTATCACGCAGCATTTTGATTGACATAGTTCTATTTATGTCTATGGGTGGGATGAGGAGAAGGCCACTAAAGCCATTTTCTGTCAATCAGTAACACATTATCAACTAATTGTTATTTTATTTTTGTCTGACTTTTACTTGCATTAGTTGAATAGATATGTTTTTAGTATCGAACAAATTATGTCTCTTAACTTATGGTGTGCTTGATCAGACATGTATTGGATTCATACTTAACATTTGCTTGTAAACTTAAACATCACTTCAGTACTAACCGTTGGTTTATGGAACACTTTATCTTGGGTTATTTTTGAGCTTTAATTGTACAATGCCAATTTTGGCCCACATCTGTAGAGGAGAGACTATCTACAGAATCAGCCCTACCTCAATTCCTTGGAGAGGAAGTTTTCAATCCCCAAGTATAAAAGCAATGCTCTGCCCTAATTGAAGGGGACGAGCAACCGGTAAGGAAAACAAAAATCCTCCTTTTCCCTTTGAATCTGTGACAGTTACAATTAGTTATATTGAATTCATTTTCCACTTTTAAATACTTGCTAGCTAGTAGACAACAGAACAAAGCTTTGTCGATGTTAGCTTTTCTTTTCTCTACCAAAGAATGGTTGAGTTATTTTGTCGCCATGTTGCTAAGATTCTGTTGTGATTGCTCCAATTTGTTAGTTTAGAATTTCTGTAAGTTTGTTGAGGAGATCTATTGAATTTCCATGTTTCTGTATATTTTTATCAGCCTACCTATGATCTACTTGCATTACTCTCTATTTTAAGCACATTAGTTTAGAATTTTGCTAAGTTTCCTCTGCATTTTTTTACCCCTTTATATAATGTTTACTACATGAGTTCTTTTGGAAGATTTTAAAGAGTTTGTATGCTCTTAGATTAAGTTGACTGATCTCCATTTTCTAGCCATGTTTGTGAAGTTTCCAGCCCATTGTCTTTCATGCTTCAACTTTTGTTTAATGTCCACAGTTTCCTAAAATATGATTTCCACTCTCTTTTGAATCCAAGTTTATTTAATTTAGGTTATATTCTGTCTTTCAGTGTTCTCTTTCAAGCTTCCCAAAAGCAGGATGGAAGTCTCGATTTCCCACACTTAGTTAGATTCAGTTTACGCTCTTATTCCTAGTTCTCATATTTAAAATTCTAGTTTTCCACATTAGTGTTTCGGTCCACTTTAATCCTTAAGGAAGTGGTGGCTTACACCAAACCTCGTGTAAGCAACTTCATTGTTGTTGGGAATATGTAAGGTGCTAAAATATAGACCTGTAAGCATTCTTTTTAATGGTCAAGTTGAACCTTGAAAAGATATTATTTTTGTCTATTCTTAGTCATATTTTTCTGACATGGCTTTGCTATTTTGCGCACATCCAATGTTAAGTTCTTCAATTATAAGCAATCCTTGAAAAGATGAGTATGCATTTCAATATCAGTGAGTTTGTTCCCTAGTCTGCATATTTATGATTAACTGGAATTGACATTATTCCATATTTGACCGGTAAAGAATTGTTCAGTTGTTCCAAGGAGAGTGGCACTACCTCATTTTCCATAAGCTCTGCTCTGTTGTCCATTCTGGTCCCCAAGGTTTGTACTCAGCTTTTCCCCAATTATTTAGTTTTCGACCTGTATCCAAGGAGAGTGGTCCTATCACATTTTCTGTAAGCGAATAAATTGCATATCCAAAGTAAGAGCGATCCCCATATGTGTAGGAAGTAGAAAGTTAGGGTTGCACCTGGATACAAAAGGTATTATACTACATCAAGATTATGTTTATGCTTACCTTTTTATTTATCAATCTAAGTTAATTTCCCTATCTACTGGTGTTACAAATGCTACTTGCTTGACAGCCTTATAGTGAGCAAGACCTGATGCTTACAATGTCAGCACAGAAGGTACGAGCGGGAAATGATGAGGTCACCAAATCTCTGACACTTGAACAAGTTCATAATTTCAAAGATCAATATTACTTGCATAATGCTTATTTTCAGGATGTTTTGATTGCTAAACCGTCACACTTATGGTATGTTGATTTTCCCTCATATTTAGGTAATTGACATAAGATATGCTCTACCATTGTTTATTTGTGTGAGCTTGTCCCACTGGCTTGTGGTGCAGATCAACATGTCAATTCTACGGGGAAAGATAACACGGAGTTAAGGTATACAATGATTGATATTTTCCTCAATATATATATAGTATGGTGTGATTTATCCCATTGTAAATAGTCTTTCTTTACCAACCCACTTTAATCAATCTTACTTGTAGTCTTTGATTGCTTTTTACCACCAGAAGAACATCATTTTTTACATTTGTTACGCTGACGAGCGGCTCCAGAACCATTTCAATCAACATCTCATGAAAACTTAAGCAAGAACCAAGCATCACATATAAAAGTCTTTACAATTTATTTCCTTCTGTCTTCCTTCTCAAAATAGCGCCTGCAAGGATTACAATTTGTGAATTCATAAGTAAATTCTTCTGCCTTTATTATCTAAATGATTAATAAACTTAATGCTTACTTCTTTCCTTGCAAATTATGCATCAAATATTTTAGCATAAACATTCTAATATTGGAATTTTGCTATTGGTCCTGGTGAAACATATTTACAATCACAAGAGTATAAGTTATATAGAATAGACCGGAAAGGGTAGATTTTGAAGACAACCAGGATTGTGTGTGGGATCTGTGTTCTTATTGTGGTATAGTAGGATTGTCCTTTTCCGAGCAGCATTTTGCCTAGAATTTTGCTCTCAGCAACTCATTGTTAGTGTTGACATATGGTTTTAGAGTGGGCGCTCTAGGAATCTGAGTAAATAAAATCAAGCTCAGGGGGAGAAAGCTTTGGTTCTGTTCTTGGACAGAAGTGTTAGTTCATTTATTTTTTTCATCACTTCACTGGTTTTGTTGTATTCTACAAGAATTTTGCACTTACTGCATTAATACTATTGGTTGTGACAGTTCCCACAGAAGACCTTCTACCAGCCATTGAGAAGATACTTGACGAAGTTGATGATCATGCACAAGCTAAGTTATTTGAACAAGCCTTCAGTTCTTCACAGTCTTCAGCATAGATGTTTACAATTACTTGCATATACCTTAGTTTGTTCTCTTTGTTTGAGGGAAAGCATACTTCCAGTGTGAGGAGGTTTGGTGAGCCATATTTGTAACACTTTATCTTGGGTTATTTTGAGCTTTAATTGTACAAATACCAACATAATTCTCTGAAACTTGTGTAGCAAATGGAGGAAAATGAATTCACGGGAAAATGGAGTTTGGAAATAACAGAAAAATGCTGCAAAAATGAGCTAAAAGGGAAAAAATGGGAGTGCTAATAGAAGAATGGTTGAATTCTATCGTTGCTTGTTGCTAAGATTCTGTTGTGATTGCTCCAATTAGTTAGTTTAGAATTTCTGAAAGTTTGTTGAGAAGCTCTATTGAATTCCATGTTACTGTATATTTTTCTAGCCTACCTATGATCTACTTGCATTGCTCTCTGTTTTAACCACATTAGTTTAGAATTTGCTAAGTTTCCTGTGAATGTATTTACCCCTTCATATGATGTTTATTACATACTTCTTTTCGAAGTTAATGAAATCAATTTCTATGCTCTTAGATTAAGTTGACTGGTCTCCATTTTCTAGCAATTTCATTGCCGCTGGGAATATGTGTGGTGCTAAAATATAGACATGTAATCATTCTTTTTATGGTCAAATTGAACCTTGAAAAGATATTATTTTTGTCTATTCTTAGTTATATTTTTTTGACATGGCTTTGCCATTTTGCACACATCCACTGTCAAATTCATCAATTATGAGCAGTCCTTCAAAAGGTCAGTATGCTTATCAAAATCAGTGAGTTTGTTCCCTAGTCTTTATGATTGACTGGAATTGATATTATTTCATATTTGACCTGTAAAGAATTGTACAGGTTCCATGAAGTGTGGTCCTATCACATTTTCTATAAGCTCTACTTTGTGTCCCTTTTGGTCTCCAAGGTTTGTACTAAGCTTTTCCCCAATTATTTAGTTTTCGACATGTAAATGTACCTTTTTCTCCTACATAAATGAAGATTATGGGAATAGTTCAAATACTTTTGGACGTGGATTACTCTGATATACTTTTTTCTATTACTATATCTGTGGCATACAAAAATCTTTTTTATCAGCTTGTATCATTTTTACTTAATAGTTGTTGGTGTTTCATTGTTAAGAACCTATTTTCTTTAAAACATACCAAAGCATGAATGTAACATATATTGTTGATGATGCATAAGTCATTGCACTTTTATCTTAATAAAAAAATCATTTATTGCCTAAAACACATGTATAGCTTTTCTGGAAAAGATTATAACCGAAAGCCCATGATTATATTTTTCAGGTAGGCTGAGGTTAAGAAGTGCTTCTGAACGCAACTATCTCAATCCGAGTGAATATTTTCAGATCCCAAACATTGATAATGAACAAAAGCTTCACAATCTTATGGTCAATGACAGGCCTTGAATATGCACTGTATGGTTAGCTACACTCATTTGTGTTTGTCGTACTCAGTCATTATTCAAGCACCCAACCACTTTTGTGTCTGGAGAGGTTTGAATCTTTAGTGAAGAAACTGATCTTTTTACTGAACTTTCTAATCTTTTTTAGCATATTTATTAATTATAGCATATGTTTCCACCCCTTAAGTAGCCTTAGATTCTATAAAGATGACCAGGAACGCCTCAAAATGCTTGCTACAGTTTTGTGGCTGGGAAACAAAAGCACATCGAGGTTTTTCCTGATGAAGGTAAATGCAATTCTTTTTCCCAATCCTTTGTAATTAGTCCTCATCTTTTCAAAACTTCAGTTTTTGTTGTGTATTATATGGGAGATAATTAGTTACATTGAAGGGAAATTCTCATTGGGGGTCTACTATGGGAAGTTGTAATTGTACTAGAGGATTTGCTAGCATTTCTAATTTTTCTTTTATATAAAGTCGCGTAACAGAATAAGGCAGTGCAGCTGCAACATATCAGATTAGGTTAGATAGCGTATTAGGGCAGCGGTGGTGCGACAACGACATAGCAAATTCAAATTAGGAGAAGCGAATAAATTGCATAACCAAAGTAAGACAGATTCCCATATGTGTAGGGGGAGTAGAAAGCTAGGGCAACACCTAGATACAAAAGATATTCTACAACATTAAGATTATGTTTATGCTTACCTTTTTTATTTAACAATCTAAATTAATTCTGTGTTACAAATGCAGCTTGCTTGACGGGCTGTAATGAGCAAGATCTAGTGCTTACAATGTGAAAGTACGAGCGGGATCCGTGCCATTTGAACAAGTTAATTTTTTGTGTGTGCGCGCAGTGTAAATTTTGTGTATGAGTATTTAGTGTGTGTATTTCGTGTGTATAGCTCATGTATATTGTGTATAGTGTGTGGAGTTTGTTTGTCTTGTGTATAGTGTGTGTTCAGTGTATGTATTATGTGTATTTTGTGTATAGTGTGGCTAGTACAGTGTTTGTATTTTGTGTATATGTCACTGCAGCGTGTGTATTTTGTTTGTGTGTGTTGTATGTTTATAAGGTGTGCAGTATATTGTGTGTGTGTGTTTATAAGGGGTGGAATATGTATGTTCTGTATGTGTATTTTGTGTATAGTGTCTTTTTTATTATGTTTATAGTGTGTGTAGTACATAGTGGATTTATTTGTGTGTTTTATGCGTAATGTGTTCGGGGTGTGTTTAAATTGTGTATATTTTATGTATAGTGTAGTGTGTGTATAATGTGGAATGTGTGAATTTGTTGTGTGTGTATAAAGTGTGTGTGAAAAATGTGTTTATTTTGTTATTAGTGTTTATTTTATGTATGGTGTGTATTGTGCATTGTGTATTGTGTATTGTGTATTGTGTATTTTGTATTTTGTGTAGTGTAAGTGTATCTTTTTTTTTATAGTCTTGTGTATTATGCGGATTTTATTTAGTGTTCTATAGTGCGTGTGTATTGTGTATTTTATACAGTAGTAGTAGTGTTTATGTGTCTGTTCAGTGCATGTATATCGTGTATAGTTGGTGTATTTGTGTGTTTTATGTGTAATGTAATTTATATGTGGTGTAGTGTGTGTATAATGTGCAATATGTGAATTTGTAGTGTGCGTATAAAGTGTGTGTGTGTAAAATGGTGTTTATTTTTTGTATTGGTGTTTATTTATGTATGGGGTGTGTTATGCATCGTGTATTGTGTATTGTGAATTGTGTAGTGTATCTTTTTTATGTGGATTTTATGTAGTTTTTTATAGTGTGTGCATTGTGTATTTTGTATAGCAGTGTTTATGTGCCTGTAAAGTGAGTGTATATTGTGTATACTCAGTGTATTTGTGTGTTTTGTGTAATGCATCCAGTGTGTGTTTAAAATGTGTGTATATTTTATGTATAGTGTAGTGTGTGTATAATGTGCAATATTTGTATGTAAAGTGGGTGTGCAAAATATGTTTTTGTATTGGTTTTATTTTTTGTATGGTATGTATTGTGCATTTTGTATTTTGTATTTTGTGTAGTGTAAGTGTATGCGTGTGTATTATGTGGATTTGGATTTTATGTAGAGTTCTATAGTGCTTGTGCATTGTGTATTTTGTATAGTAGTGTTTCAGTGCATATATATTGGGTATAGTGGGTGTATTTGTGAGTTTTATGTGCAATGCATCCGGCGTGTGTGTTTTATGTAGGGTGTATGCAGGATGGGTATTTTTGTGCATAGTATATGTAAAGTGTGCTAGCACACTATTTGAACTTTGTGTATATAGTGGGTATCATGTGCAATGTTACATACATAGTGTATGAAGTGTGTATTTTATGCCGTGTGTAGATGTGAAGTATGTGTATGCGTTTGAAATATATTTATTTTGTGTACAGTGTATGTTTTGTTTAGTGTGTGCAGTGTGAGTATTGTGTGTATTTTTTGTGAATAGTACTCCCTCCGTCCCATGCTACTCACACTTTTCATTTTAGGCCGTAAATTTGGGATTGATTTTTGTGTAATTAAAAAAGAATTTTAGGTGTAATGAGACATCACTTAATAAATAAGCTCTTAACTTAAACTAACATATTAATTAAATGCATTAATTCGAACTTAAATTATAAATAGTGTAAGGACTTTGTGACGAGCCGAAAAGCAAACGTGCGAGTAGCACGGGACGGAGGGAGTATGTATTTAGTGTGGTGTATGTGGTTATATTTTTTGTATGTGTGTTCAGTGTGTATTTTATTTAGTAGTTCATGTATTTTGTGTATAATGTGTGTTTTGTTTAGTGTATGCAGTGTGTTTATATTTTTTGTATATAGTATGTGTTTATATTTTTTGTGTAGTGTTGTGTGAATTTGTATTGTGTGTGTAAAATGTCATTATTTTTTGTATTGGTGTTTATTTTATGTATGTTGTGCATTGTGTATTTTGTATTTTGTATTTTGTATTGTGTAGTGTATGTGTATTTTTTTATAGTATGTGTATTATGTGGATTTTATGTAGTTTTCTATAGTGTATTTCTATGTGTAGAGCATGCATATTATGTTTAATGTGTTTGCATGTATCTTGTGCATAGTGTGTTTATAGTTTGTATGTATATCGTGTATAATGTTTAAATTGCATGCATTTTGTGTAGTGTGCAGAGTGGGTAGTTTGTGTTACTATGGTTATTTTGTGTTTGTTTTTGTTTTGTATATAGTGTATATTGTGTGTGACTAATACCCAGTTTGTATTTTTGTATTTTATGTACATGTGTGCAATTTATAAGGGATGTAGTATGTATTTTATCCGTGTTTATAAGGTATGCAGTATGTTTTCTTCATGTGTATGGCTGTTTTGTTTTGTATAGTGTGTGTAGTGCATTGTCCATATTTTGTGTATTGTGTGCAAATGTATTGTATACACTGTGGTGTGTAGTTGTGTTTGAAGTGTATGTATTTTGTTTCTATTCAGTGTTTAGCGTGTGAAATATGTATAGTGTGTATACTTTGTGCATAGTATGTGGGGTATGTGTAGACTTTATGTAGAGAGTGTGTAGCGTGTGTTGTGCATGTATAGTGTGTGTTTAAAGCATGTTTACTATTTCGGTTGATGTTGATTTTTACTGATGTTGATTTTATGTATAGTGTGTAATGTGTATTGTGTATTGTGTATTTTGTGTATTTTGTGCAATTTATGTAATGTTTTGTGTAGTGTGTATTTTGTGTATTATGTGTAATTTATGCAGTGTTACAGTATGTGTGTCCATTATATGTATTTTGTATAATATTTATGTGTGTACGGTGCGTTTATTCTATGTATAGTGCGTAGTGTGTTTAGCGTTTGTATTTTGTGTAGCGTGTGTGCGTTACAGTGTGTATGTGTTTTGTGTATAATTTGTGTATTAGGTGCAATTAATGTATAGTGTGAGTATTTTGTATAGTGTTTATATATGTTCACAATGTGTGTATTTTATGTATAGTGTGTGTTGTGTGTAGTGTGTCCAATGTGTGTATTTTGTGTAAAGTGTGTTAATACTTTGCGTATAGTCCGAGTATTATGTACAATATATATATTATGTGTTGAGTGTACCGCAATGCGTGTATTGTATAGTATGCATAGCGTGTATTTTATGTTTAGTTTGTTCGCCGTACGTGTATTTTGTTTCTAGTGTGTTTTTCTGTATATGAAGCTTGTAGCGCGTGAAGTGTGTATGCGTTTGAAATACATTTATTTTTTGATCTATGTGTGTAGTGTGAGTATGTTTGTAAGGTGTCGAGTATGCATTTTTTTGTATGTGTATTTATTCTGTGTATAGGGTGTGTTTTGTTTAGTGTGTGTAGTGTGGGTATTGTGTGTATTTTGTGCATAGTGTATATGTAGCGTAGTGTATGTGGTTGTATTTTTTGTATGTGTGTTCATTGTGTGTATTTTATGTATGTGTTTATACTGCATGTATTTTGTGTATAGTGTGTATTAGCGCATTTTTATATTATATGTAGTGTTTGTCAATGCGTGTATTTCATGTTTATATTGTGTCAATCAATGTGTGTAATATGTGCCATGTCTAATGTGTATTAGTTGTGCAGTGTGTGAATATAGTATGCATAGCGTGCAAATTATGTTTAGTGTGTTTGCAGTAGTTGTATTTGTACAGTGTGCAGTGTGTGTTTAAAGTGTGTATTTATGTGTGTGTGTAGTGCATGTATTTTATGTACTGTGTGTGTTTTATTTAGTGTGTCTAACTTGTATATTTTGTGTATAGTGTTTTCATATTTCGTGTATAGTTTGTCTATTATGTGCAATTTATGTACAGTGTATTGTGTATTTTGTGTATAGTGTGTGTTTATGTATGTAGGTATTATATGCAATTTATGTTTTTGTTTGTGTGAGTGTGCATTGTTTTGTGTTAGTGAATATAGTCAATATCTGTGTGCATAATGTGTATATTATATGTTTACTGTGTTTGTAGTGCATGTATTTTGTGCATAGTGTGTCTAGTGTGTTTGTAATGTGTATATTTTTTGTTCTTGTGTATTATGTGTATAATGTGTGAAGTGTGTTTTGTTAGTGTGTGTATTTTGTGTATAGTGTGTGTTTAAAGTGTGTGTATATAGTGTAGTATGGAGAGTGGGTATTTTGGGTATAATGTATGTTATGTGTGTGCGCGCATTGTGTGTATTTTGTATGCACACAACACATTGTGTGTGTAGTATGTTTACTTTGTATATTATGTGTGTATTGTGTAGTGTATATTGTGTATAGTATATAGTATATGTATTTTATGTATAGTGTGTGTCACTGTGTAGTGTGTATAATGCGTGCATAGCGTGTAAATTATGTCTAGTGTGTTTTGTGCTTGTGTATAGTGTGTGAAGCGTGTGTTTTGTGTATTATGTGTATGTTTTGTTTAGAGTGTGCAGTGTGAGTATTGTGTGCATTTTGTGCATTTTGTGTAATATGGTCATGTGTATTTTTTGTATTGTCTGCAATGTATCTTATGTATTGTGTTTAATGTATTGTGTAGTGTGTAAATGTCTTTGAAGTGCATGTATATTCTTTATCGTGTGTTTTGTATATAGAGTGTGTAGTGAGTGTTTTGTGCGTATAGTGTTGTGTAATGTATAGTTTGTGCACTTTGTACGTGTATTTTGTATAGTGTGTATTTTATGTGTGCAATGCATGAATATTATGCATAGTGCGTGTGCAATGCGTGTATTTTGTGCGTAATTCGTCTTGTATGTTTATATTTTGTGTGTATACTTTTTTGTATTTATGTATTTTTGTGTATAGTGTGTGAAGTGTAAGTATTTTGTGTAGTGTGGGTTTAAAGTGTGTGCATTTTGTGTAGTGTGCAGATTATGTATTTTTGTGTATGTGTAAAGTACGGGTATAGTGTGTGTAGTACGTTTGTTTGGTGTATAGTATGTGTAGTGTGGGTATTGTTTGAGACTAGCACACTGTTTGTATATTATTTATATACTGAGTGCAGTGCAATTTTGTATATGTATGTAGTTTGTATGTTTATAAGGTGTTCAGTGTGTGTATTTTCAATGTGTATGTATTTTGTGTATAGTTTGTCTATTTTGTATATGTATGTAGCGTATATTCTTTATGTAGCGTAGTGTCTCACCATATTATGTTTATAGTGTGCGTAGCGCATTTTTGTATTGTGTGTAGTACGTGGCAATGCTTGTATTTTGTGTTTATAGTATATCAATCAATGTGTGTAATGTGTGCTGTGATTGTTGTGCAGTGTGTGTATATAGTGTGCATAGTGTGTATATTATGTTAAGTGTGTTCGCAATAGGTGTATTTTGTTCATAGTGTGTCTAGTGTGTTTATAGTGTGTATATTTTTTGTACTTGTGTATTTTGTGTATAATTTGCAAAGCGTGTGTTTTGTGTAGTGTAAGTATTTCGTGTATAGTGTGTGAATTTTATAAAGTGTGCAGCGTAGTTGTTTTGGGTGACAAATTTTGTGGGATATAAGAAAATGGAAAAATGCGGCAAATTATCTCAAACGAAGGGAGTATTTAATTAAGTCTTTTCCATTTGAAATGGTTTTTATAGTTGAAAAACGGTATTATTGAATAAATACCTTTGAATGGTAACAATTTACACAGATTGTTAAAACTTCTGGTGGTTTAATATGTGCATAAATGTATAATCATAATTAATATGGATGAGAAAAATGCACGATCTATTTGTTGGAATTCTTGAAAATTGGTTAAGCCATGCGTTATATTTAAATATGAAACGATGGTTGAAACGTTGATACACAATAATAATAATGGGAGTTTATTTTTATAATGTCATTAAATGTATTTAAGATTGATGAAATAATATAAGTGGCTTTTAAGATATACTAATTCTTACTATAACTAATGATTCAAAAGTAACTATATTTGTGAGGAAAAACATTTTTAGTAAGTTTGGCACGCCTCGTGCACTTTAGCGATGAAGGTTCTCACTTCAACTCATTTTTTCAATCATTTGATTTTCTTTCTTTTCTACACAAATTTTTTGTCTTTTTTTCTTCTTTCTCATTTTTTTTCTACAGGCCTCCTTTCTTTTCTCCGGGCCTTCTTTCTAGATCAAGCACATTTCGAAATTTCTTCTATTTCACAACATGCACTTCGAACTAAATTCCAACTGAAAAGGCAAATGGCATGATTTTCCAAAAACTAATTGATATGGAGATATACCTATTGGGGATTTTTTGCATACAATGCGGTATGCTTCGGCCTAAATTTCAACTCAAAAGGCAAATGACATGACTTTCCAAAAACTAATTGGTATAGAGATATACCTATTGGAGATTTGTATGCAGATATGTCCACAAATATCGTCCAAAGGTTGTGCCCAATCCTTTCAATTTGTGCCCACAAAGCATCAAAGCTCCGCTCAGAGAATTTAAATTCTTACAGAAAACTGTGAGCATAAATCAGAAGGATTGGGCACTACATTTGGATGATATTTGTGGACATATCGCACATACCAATTAGTTTTTGGAAAGTCATGTCATTTTCCTTTTGAGTTGGAATTTAGGTCGAAGTACATGTTGTGAAATAGAAGAAATTCGAAGTGTGTTTGATCTAGAAAGGATGCTTATACAAAAGACAAAAAAAGAGTAAAGGAAAGGAATGTTGTGTAGAAAAGAAAGAAAATCAAAGGTTAGAGAAAGTGAGTTGAAGTTAGACAAAATGTCTAGAATAAATGTCAAAAGTGTCTTGGGTTCGAAGGAAAAAGTGAGGTCTATTTTACTCTACTTGGAATTTTATTTTTTTGTCACTTTTAGCCAAATATTCACCATTTTTTAGAGGAGGGAACAAGTCTGTAGTAAACTTTGCATTTTTTTAGAGGAGGGAACAAATCTGTAGTAAACTTTGCATGATGTATGATTTGAGTGTTTGACTACAAGATTCATCCTTTGTGTTTTATCTGCATAGTTTTTATGTTTTCTGTGTTTTCCCTACAAACTATGGGTTTAGTTTATTTAACTATGAGTAGCTAAATTTTTTGAATTCTAGGAATGTGTTGGTAATGACTTTAGTTTATATAGTTCCTATTTATTTAATATTCATCTAAGTAGTGGAAAATATTTCATGTCCAAATGGCACATTCTATGATGAATTTTTGGCTTGCAAAGTAATCGAGAGAGGATTTGCACATTAGAAGCACTTAGCTAACACTACAATTAATTCCCTTTAAATCGATACTTTTAATTGAGAGAGAGAACAACTTGAGAGTATAGTCGATCTTTTTGGAGTTGCTGTAATGACCGCCCTTTTGGCATCCGAAAGACGACGATAAAGTCAAACAAATAAATTCTAATACCTAATTTTGGACTTCGGAATGGAAGTACTTATTTTCTTTTCGTAAACGAGTAGTGTTGTTAATTCACAAAAGAAAGAAAATCTAAAGTGATACACGAGCAAACTAAAACAAATTCGCTGTTTTTTTATTTCTCCAATTGAACAATACACACTCATACAAGAAAAATACTAAGAACTTGATTTTTTCTAAAAGAATCTATTACATATACTTAAACATTTGTGCCTACAAAAGGAAGATGTACACATGGGAAAGACAAAGGGGGGCTCGCTCTCCCTTCGAGCCAGGTCACGCACCACGTCGAGTCCGGAGCGACCTTTGGACCGAGAGATTTTAAACCATGAGATAGGCTATTGCCTCTAAAACCTACATTATGGAAACCTGAGTTAAAGCAAGACCAATAGGACAACTAGCAGACTAAGTTAAAAGGGAAAAACCTACTGCATAACAGAAGAAAACAAATGGAAATGGACAGCGAGACCTTTTCAGAGAGAGAAGGAGGGACTCACCCAAATGGGGCAGCCGCAGTAGTGCAGCACCCTGCATCCCAGCCTTTGTCCAGCCGGCCTTTCCACCCCAACGGCTGCAGGTACTCTACAAGGCTGCATTTGACCAACTCGTACCCTCATTTTGCACCTGCCACTGCCGAGAATATCAACTACAAATCCCTGCCATTCTTAAGCACCTGCCACAAGGAACAAACTCCATAAATAAACCAGAGTACTAAGCACCCACAAGGTGCCGAAAGCGGTTAAAGTTGCAGCAAGATAAGAGCAAAGATACAACAGCCCCGTTAAGAGCACCAAGTACATCAAGACTTGTCTATAAAAACCCTTCACATTCATGGGATTTTCCTCCCACTCAGCTTGACATTTCAGCCACATAACCAACTCAAAGTGTAGGAGTCGAGTGAGTGAAGGAGAGTGTCCAGCAAGAGTATTCTTGCACCGAAGCAGCCACATAGGGAGGAAACAACAAACAAGCGAAAGGGGCTGCGAGCCTAGGCTCAGAGGGATTTTTCACCAACCGTTTCAAGAGGTAATACACCTCCATGTCTCTACCAAGTTGATCTCATATCATCATATAGGGGCCCTAGAATTAGAAACAATAAACCACTGCCTTTACATCAAGATCATCATCTTAGGTAGTACTCACAGTATAAGAATGCTCAAATTTATACAAGTTCCATTTTAATGACCAAAACCCCAAACAGGCTGCCTCGAAAACTCAAGTAGAGTATTAGCCAAATTCAGACCACTCTCCAAGATAGCATAACTAGTCGGCCTTGCTACCAAATCCGAGAATGAATGGAACTTTAGATTCAAGTCATAAAATAACTATTCAGCAAA
The DNA here is from genome assembly GCF_004379255.2 of Salvia splendens. Taxonomy (NCBI): domain Eukaryota; kingdom Viridiplantae; phylum Streptophyta; class Magnoliopsida; order Lamiales; family Lamiaceae; genus Salvia; species Salvia splendens. The sequence continues at coordinate 27,623,160 of NC_056040.1, forward strand.
AACGGCCTAAAATCGAACAAGACCCATTTAACTACTCCATGTTAACCCCGGTGCTCAAGCAAGTAAGACGAGAGGGAAATGATGGAGACTTAGCTCTGGCCGACGAAGGCGACAACGAGCCAGACGTCGGCGGGCTGAGGCGGCGCTGGGTACCGAAAAGGGGAGGGAATGACTTGGGTTGGCATCGACCGAATGCCGTAAATCATTACCGAACGGACGATGCGGCTGCAGAGCCGGCAACAGAGGACGACGCGGCGGAAGAGACTACCGCAGGCGGCAGGATCGCGACCTTCAAGGTGACGCCTCAGCCCATCGTTGACTCTGCCGCGAGGCAACAGAGGAGCGCCGCCTTTCTATCCCGAAGAGGAGAGGGCTAGAGATCGATACACATTTGGCATCGATTCATCGGACAAGGTGGGACGCCTCCGTGAGACGCAATGATGATGGCTGCCCGGGGTGTTGACGGGAGGAATGGGATAAGTAGGAGAGTTAGGGTTTGAGCTTGATTTTGGGGATTTTTGGGAATGGTAGGGAGAGAGAGACCGACGGACTTGGGGAGTATTTTGGGCCAATGCAATTTTAATTGGGCCACTACAAATAAATTCTTTTTGGGCCATGAATTAAATTTAGTTTCGGGCTTGCTTTTAACTCATCGGGCCGTCGAATTAAATGTTATTGGGCCATAGTCTCTCTAATTTGGATTGGGCAGTGATAAAAAAAAAGAAATAATAGTTAGTCACGTTAACACCATGTCTCCAATAAATGATTAAATTGGACTTATATTAATTATTAAGCAAAGTAAGTATTTTTAAATTAATTAAGGATTTAAATCCAAGAGGATTTAAATTTGAAAATGGACTTATGATAATCATGAGCCACTAATTAAAACATCAAATTTGATTTATAGACCCTCCTAATGTCATGCCAAAATTAAATAATGGATAGTCGCTATTTAATTTCGCGGATGTTTAGAATTTAACCAGTGCACGAATAATCCGACGAATGCCAAAATAATTAAATCATTTGATTTAATTAGTGATTAAAGATTTTATGGATTTAGGAAGAAAGGAAATAAAGATGATCACATGCTTAGGAATGCATGCATGCTAGAAATAATTACTTAGGTCTAATTTAAGTATTATTTGTTTATAAAGGGGCGTCGTCGCAAGACAAGCAAGTCGAGGAACGCTCGTTTGAGAATTTAAGCAAACAAGGTGGGATTTTCTTTCTAAATGTGATTTTATGTGCAAACGTGAATATATTTTTTTAAATGAGTGTCATGCCACGTTTATTTTGTGATTACCTATCTGTTGGCTATGCCAAACATGTTAAATCGAATTCGGGTCCCAGTAGGGCCGCAAACCCTACTCGTACTAGTGTACACATATGGGACTGTGTGCTAGCTTTCGAGTTGGCCGGTCCAGTGACCGTCGTGGAATGTGGCCACATTCTCGGTTCACATAAGATCAGATATGGTATGTTATGTTATGTGACTGCGCAGTCAAGTTTATAAAATGATAAAGGATTTGGTGACCCTGGGAATTATTTCAAATAAAAACCTCGTTCTCACTTAACTATGGCTGACAACTAAATGAGAACTGTTTTTGGCACTAAGTCCACTGGGTATATTACATACTCAGCCCTGCATGTTTATTTTTTCAACATGCAGGTTGATCGTGATCGAAGCGAGAAGGTGTTGGGAGAGACTTATAAATAAGTAGCTAGGTAGCTGATTTAATATGTCTCCATACATATTACTTTATCTTGGAACCTTCCGCTGCATATGAATGTTGTTTAAGGGAAACTATGTACCCATTCTGATACTCTGATTTTGACATAGCCTCATACCCTCTTGCCTTCGGGGATTAAATATTTCTTTTTATGAAGGGTTTATGATTATTCAAGTTATTATAGTTGCGAATTTAACTACGCTCACTAGCACTAGGGAGTTGTGGTCGTGACAGTTGCTAATATAAGATTGACGACCTTAGTATGTAATCTACTTTGTGCTGCATGAATAATATTTATGCGACTCGTTCTAGTTAAGCATGAACTGTGCTAGGGTGTTGTATTTGGAACTTGTAAAAACCGTAACTGTGAAAGCATGTCCATAAAATTCTCTTGTCTCATATGTTTTCCTCATGTGATAATATTGTTTTCTTTTAAATTGCTTATTTATTGTTTTTCAACATTCAAAACGTCTCTAAATAGTGAAAGAAGCGTAGTCTTAGATAGACAGTGACCATATTCCTTGTGTTTGATATCCATGTGCGTACCCTTAACTATACTATATTTGTCTTGTATACTTACAAGTAGTTGTAGTGTTAAAAAATAATGCATTAGCTCCCTTTTGACCGGTTGGTGAAGATTGAGGAGATCCTTGGCCCTGTTCAGTTGCATGTGCAACCTAGCCATATTCCAATCTTCTGAACTTCTCTTTTACTTGCTAGTTTTGTTACTGGTTCTTGCATTTACTAACGTGTATGCTTAAGTGTGCAGGGATCTAAGGTGGTGAACAACTTGGAGTCAGAACCGGTTATGGTGTTTGACTAAAGCTAGGGTTTTTTTTTCTTGTATCTTGTTTATATCTTTTGTCCTTCTTGGCCGGTTCAATTGTGAGATTGACTATCTCACTATTGCAGTGTAACAAAAGAGGTTTCGGTGATTAGTGAATCCCGACAATCTGGTTCCTATATTAATTAAATTAACTAGATAAGAGGAGTCCGAGGACTTAGCAGCCAGAAGGGTTGCCCAACGAGAACTCCTTGGCAGCGTGTCATTTGCCTGAGGACCAAGAACTCTCTTACTTTGCCAATTTTGTCTTAATTCTTGTGCCATATCCTTTACCCATATTTTTATGGGATGGTGGGAGTATAATAATCTGAATTATCTTAATTAATGTGATGGATTAGAAGTAGTGCACTTATACATACACATATATATAGCGTAGTGATAAAATGCAAACTCTATATATTGTACAGACTCCAAACTCTTTAACACAACGTCAACACAATGTCAACACAATATAAAATTTCAAGATTTTGATGCCAACACAATTTCAATACAATGTCAACACGACGTCAACCGTTGACACTGTGTTGATATTTTCTGTTGATGTTATTTTGTCATATATTGACATTTTCTAACGGTCCATATCATAGTTTGGAGTCTGTAGAATATTTAGAGATTGCGTTTGATTACATCCCTATGATATTGACTATTGTCTGATATATATGTGATATATCCGTTCAGTGTCTTATTCAGACTATCTGTTGCGCACCTAGTACAAGCCAGAAATGGGTCCGATCGACCTCCACATGGGAGAAACATGTAGTGCATCATGATGCAGGCTTGAGTTTTAAGCTCTAGTTCGATCGGTCCACACGCGGTGGAAATAAATGTGTAGCATGGTATGTTGGGATTTGCACAACAGAAATTGCAAATTAAATAAATTCACAAAAGAATCTATTTAGGAGATTATGTGAATCGATTCAATTTCATGCTTCAACTTGTAGAGACATATTATTGCAAATTAATCACATAATTTTAATATTAAATTAAGATATTGAATCTTACAATTTTGATTCTCCAAAGAATCGAAGTGGCGTGCTACTTCTCCACGTGTAGATCTTGAAGCTTTATTGCAAAACCAAAATCTTATAACCTATAACCCAACTCTAGATCTAACTTCCTTGTGGGAGGAATCTATTAGAAATTATAAGGATCTTGAAGGAGAAGACAAGGAAAATCAATTGCACAAACTTTGCAATTTTGAAATCTCCTTTTATTGAGGAGCTCCAAAATCTTGCAAGCTTGGAGGCTAGGTTTAGGTTTTGTGTGATGTGTGTTTTGTCACACCTCCTTCATTCCTATTTATAGAGTTTGTGATGGGCTAGGTTAGGGATCTATGGGGCTTAGATTAGGCCTCCCCATTTGGACTTTCTTTAATAATTAAATTATAATCCATAATTTAAAATAAATGATAAGGATCCATATAGATTATGATCCATTAACAAGATCCATTGAATCTAAGCTAAAGAAGAGGATCAACATAAGATAATGTGGATTAAGAGATGAAATGTCATTGATGAAATAAGTTAAGTCTTCCAGGAAAACCACAATCCTCAAAGCATAACTCTACTTGATCCATGATTCACTAAGAATTGATGGATTCAAGCAACTTATAACTAGGAATTGGATACAAAACCTCTTCAAGAGGAACAAATCTCTCAAGCATATAATTTTATCAAAAAAATAAGGAATAAAATGATAAAAGGTGCTATTTATAGTAAGGCCCAAAATCCAAGGAATAGGCCCACAAAATATAGTGCTTTGTTAACTCTATGGAATTCAGAAAAGACCTCCAGGGTCGAGCGAGGAAGATTATAGGATACGCGCGCTTCTTTTTGCGCTGAAGGGTGAAGCCAACACGTGGTTGTTGAGACTACTATCCAATTATATTCGTTCGTGGGCAGACCTTCTTAGACTATTTCTTCCCAGCGACCAAAACCAATGCTCTCAAGAAGGAAATCCAGGGGTGCACACAGGAGTAGGAGTATGATGAGACCCTGAGTCAATATTGGTCACGCTTCAAAGGGTTGTTGGATTCATGCCCGAACAACCACTTGGCTGATGCCAGAGTGTAAGGATTTGATGAACTCTTCGAGCGGAGGGGATTTCTCAAGGAAGCATGAGAGCGAGGCTAGAGAGATTTTAGGGAGAATTATTGATGCGAAGAAGGCGTATAATAATCCGCGCCCCACAATTCGCAAAAGGGGATCAGTTAATGTCGCAATACAGCAAGGAGAAGAAAACGTGGAGGCTCGGATCAACAAGCTCGAAAAGGCACTCTTGAGCGCTATAGAAAGGAGTAATCAACCTGCCCCACCAGTAAAGGTGAAAACGCTGGGTCTAGAGGAAGTATATCCGTATTATGGTCCGCTAGGGAAAGAAGATTACCGAGCCCAGGTAAATGCAGTGGGGAGCTGGAACCCAGGGAAGCAAAGGGATGCCCCGTGGAAGGACCACCCTAATTTCAGATGGACTGATGGTAACCATAATCCGCCACCCCAACCACAAAACACGAACTATTCCAACCCACCTGAGAATCAACCTAACTGGTCTAGCAGAAACCAGGAGGGACAGAACAACTGGGTAACCGGAATCAAAGCAACCAGTCTAACTGGCCCAACATAAACCAGAATAATCCAGCAAGTTCTTATGTTCCACCACACTAGAGAAGCTACACGGGCAGCAGCTCAAACCCTAAACCTAATCAACAAGGTAATCATGGATAGATCAATCATTACAGTACTAACCAGGGACCACCAGGGAACTTCCACCCCAATAAAGGACATGGATATAGCCACCACCAGGGGCCGAGCTCAGTCAGCAGAATCCTAGACAGTCGAAGGGTATCGACGAATTGGTGGGTGATTTGGTCAGCTCATGACTCAACTTTATTTTACCCAATCAATACACGCAAGTGTACGGGGTTATTGTAGCATTTAGCAAGCAAGAGTATATCGTATCTCACAGAGACAGTTAAGCCTAAACCTAAGTACCACGAACAAATTTCAACTACTATCCAGATAATCAGGAAATTTTTGGGTTTTGAAACTAGCAACTACCGAAAGCATGTAAATTCAGAGATTAAATTAAAGCACTTAAACAAGAAAGCAATTATGCAAGTTGTGTAAGATGATGGAGATATATGCATAATTCAGGGATCCGATGCATAACTCATAGTCTAACCCAATTGAAATAGATTTACCATTTAAAGTCTCCAGAATTGTTGAATTAATCACAATTTTAGATTAAACCCCCTCACAAGGTGATAAATCCGTAGATTATGTGTAATAATTGAAGTCCCCTTCTAATTCTTAGACCTAACTCCTAACAGTTTGATTAGATTAATGATCCCACTCATAATCTCAACTCTCCCGAGTTCTATTGAATTAAGGTGTGAAATATTCCTCTTTCAAGATTAATTATTTCATCTCCCGATTACTGAAAAAAAACCCTAACACTATCAATTGCTGATCAAGCAATTGATAGGAAAAAACACATGAATAATTCAAACAATCACAAGAGCAAGATAAAACGAAGTCAATTGGATTAAAACTATGAATCAATGCATCTTCACCAAGAATTCTACATGAAAAGATCAGCAATTGATAGGAAAAAACACATGAATAATTCAAACAATCACAAGAGCAAGATAAAACGAAGTCAATTGGATTAAAACTATGAATCAATGCATCTTCACCAAGAATTCTACATGAAAAGTTTAGCTACTCATGATCATGGAGAAAACCAAGTTTGACACAAAGTATTCCATAAAAAACATGAAATATAGATACTAAGAACTCTTTGAAGGGGTTGGCAGCGGAAGCGTGCATAAAAAAACCGATCACATGAATTTGATCTATTTAGCTGATTATTTAGACAAATTCTATTCGCATAATTTTCTCACGTATCATGCTCATAACTTGAATTATAATCATGCTTTAGATCAAACAATCCCTAAAACATGCATACTACTGAGTTAGCCAATTTACCCCGTTGATTCACTTAAGAATCGAAGATGGCTTGCGTCTTCTCCACGTGAAGATCTTCAGAACTCGACCTCGGATTTTCTGACTGGTGTCCCGGACTATAGACTGATATTTGTGTGGGCAAATCTCACCATGACTTAAATAACGAAGACAGAAATCTGCTCACGGAAGGAGAAGAATTTCGATCCTCTCTCAAATCTGAGGTGGACGAAATTTTGCTATAGAAAAAGTTGTATTTTCTGTCTCATTTATTCTCTTATTTATATTAAGTCACATATAGGGCCTAGTCAGGGATCTAAGGAAGAATTTGGACATGGCCTCACCCAATTAGTTTTTTACTAATTAAATTGAACCCACAATTTAATACAAGCTCATATTGGAATATTACAAGTAGCCACTACAGAAGTAATATTGCACTGCCTTTCCAAATCCGAAATTACAAGTATTCCGGGTTTCCTTTTATTTGTTTAATTCATTTCCCGCGCTTAAGATAGAAACATCAATTAATTAATTAATGTCTGCTATGGACTTAATTAATTAACATATTTTAATTAACAAGAGTGGACTTAGCAAGAAACTCTTATTTATTATTCATAGAGTAATCAAACTCCAACTAGCTAGGTTCTGAATAATAAAACCTTGTTTCGAGCTCCTCTTGTGGATGTTATCAAACGAGACTCTCCTCGTGCACGATTCAATATAATAGCAATCCTAGCACCGCCAGATAATGATCACCACTACACAATATACCTGGATCGTTGGGTGACGAAAAACCCACACCTTTGGTAAGTCAAAGTAGTAGATACTCAATATCGTATGCTCAATGCTAACGTACATTGATTAAGAAATTAATTATCAAGACCTCGTCTTTCAGTAGATAGCATAAAGACTTGTCTTGCTGTTAGATCCATTCAGTGCTATATCACACCAACGTCATCATATTTCAATAAGGCTTAGAAATAATCGGACAGACATTGCAACCTTTCACGATAGGTAGTCTACGCCTATCTAGGTTCTGAAATTCTTTTTTTTCTTTGTTCAGGACTGACCGCGTACCTTAAATTGAGCGCAGCCCACAATCGGTCTACTAAAACAAAGACTTAGACTTTGTTATGTTCACTTATACATTTAAATATGCAATAAACATCCATTAAATGTAAAACATAACAACATTACGACAAAAATAATCTGTTGCATTTATTGGAAAATAATAATTAGAGTTTTACAGTATTCAATCACTCGAAAGGTGATTTCTAGTATACAAACCCTAACACTCTTGTGGAACGAATCTATGGAATGAAACTTCAATCTTCCAATCTAGAGTCTTCAATCTTCAATTCTCTCTCAAAGGTGTTCTTGGGGTGTGTGTAGAGTGTGGTAGGCAGTATGTGTAGAATGAACCTTAACCCTAGCCTTTTTCTCCTTCAAAAATCGTGTTTTAGCAAAATTAATTCACCAAAATAGAGTACCCGGCCGGGTGCATTGATACACTGTAAATTCACCCGGCTGGGTGGTCATTTTCGACCCCTTTCTGACTCTCCAGCGCTGAATTTGAGACACCCGGCCGGGTGAATTTCCTGGACAGCGCAATGTTCATAAAACGACCATAACTTCTTCTACGGGACTCTGCTTGAGGCGTTAAAGATACCCACGCGAAGCTCTTTCGAAGAAGAAGAGAATGATATGCATTGGGGGCTGATTGGATTTCAAAATCTCCAGTAAAACTGTCTCAAACTAAGGCTGCTGCACATCGACATATTTTGTACCTTTTTTACACATTCTTAAAAAAATGATCAACATACCAATATAATAGAAAAGTAGATATAAACAAGCCTAATAATAGATGAAATATGATCAAATTCATACAAAACCACTCTCTAAAACCATGTAAATCCAAGTATGTCAACTCCCCCAAACTTACATAATTGCTAGTCCTCGAGCAAAGAGAAAAAGAACTAAAAGAAGACTTGGATTTAAAGGGGTCTAGACATCATCATCGTTTCATAGGGTATGAAATTAAAGAGCATATCAAAATACCAATTCTATCAAGTCAAGCTGTCGAGTGCGTTTCTACTACTAACTCGTATATCACCTTGGATTCATGCTCTCTCAAGATAGTGTATGTGTATCTCACTCTCAAAAGTGTATGTGTATGAAAATAATACTCTCAAATCAAACAAAAGTGAATAGTTTACCATATGCTTGCTCAACGTCTCACCTCTCATCTACTATGTTATGTTGTGACAATAAATCAAGGATCCGAAAGGTCTTTTCTTATGGTTGTAATGTGTCTCTTTAGACGGTAGGGAATATTAAGGCTAAAGTGGCTGAAAAGTATAAGAAGCACAAGTACCCACATATTAGAATTCCAACAAAAGATCATTTCCCAAAACAAATCTCAGATAAGTAAGACTTTGTCGAACTTCTTCCTCCCATCCGATCCCCACTTATTTAGAAACCAACCAATAACTTTTCTAGACTTCGTCTAGCTTATACCTCCAAATATTTTCTTGTTTTTTTCTCTAGACTTCGTCTAGCTTATACCTCCATTTTTTCCACATCTTAAAGATATCTTTTCTTACTATATTCTTCCAGCTCTCATTTTCCATAATTTATTACATGTAGAGTCTAGAATTCCCAACCTAATTGATTAGCTTGTCAAATATAAAGACTTAAGGCTAAAAATTGGCTAACAAAAGGTTATGAGTATGGTTAGTGTTTGGATAAAGATATGGCTAACAAAAATGGCCTAATGTCATCTCCTCTTCCTAAAATCACTTGTAGACTTAAGAAGACCAAGAGCAAGTTCTAGAAACATATAGCACGATTGATAATACATCACACATGAAAAGATTAAGGCATAATTCTCACTCGGGTAATAGCATGAATCAAGGCAAACAAGAAATTCGTTACTTATGCACCTATCACTCGGGTGGTCATTTTCAACCCCTTTCTAACTCTCCAACGGTGAATTTGAGACACACGGCCAGGTGAATTTACAGGGTAATAATTCACCCGGCCGCATGAGATTTCTGGACAGTGTAGTGTTCATAAAACTGCTATAACTTCTTCTACGGAACTCCAATTGGGACGTTTAAGATACCCACGTGAAGCTCTTTCGAAGACGAAGAGAATGATATGAATTGGGAGTTTATTGGACTTCAAAATCACCAGTAAAATTGTCTCAAACCAAGGCTGCTGCACATCAACATATTTTTTTACCTTTTTTCTACACATTCTTAACAAAATGGTCAACATACCAACATAATAGAGAAGTAGATATAAACACGCCTAATAATAGATGAAATATGATCAAATTCATACAAAAACACCTTCTAAAACCATGTAAAATCCAAGTATGTCAGCTCACAACAACACCTTCAGAACAACATGCAAACGAATAACGACGGGGTGCATAAGCTACAGGACGCCCAACAGGGACAAAAGGCGGCCATGGATATGTTTGCAAAACAACTTTCTTAGATAGCTACTTCCTTAAGTGAGATGCGTGGGAACGAAGGAAGAATCCCAGCTACTGTCAAGCCACCGAACAGGACAAACATCAACCAAATCCCAGCTACAGTCAAGCCACCGAACAGGACAAACAAGAACCAAATCACCTTGAGCTAGGACGAGAATACAAGGGACCAACAATGAAGATTAATGAAGGAGTACCTACTGTGGTAAGCGAGGAATGAGATAACCCGGTCTTGCAGAATGAAGATACTGAAACAGGGGAAGCGGAAACAGGGGATGGCATCTAGATCGATGACTTGAGGAAGCCACTACCCCAGATGGCTGAACCGTTCCCCCTAAGTCCATGAACTGAAGTGGAGAGTGAAAAAATAAGGATGGAAATTGAAGAGTCTTCCAAGGGAAATTCCAGCAACACGGTCAAGCAAGTTAAACCATTCCCTTATCGAGGGGAGGTCACGAAGAAGAAAAAAGATCCCGAGGATTTCATGGAAAATTTTGGCAAACTGGAGATCAAGCCACCATTCCTACAAGCTCTGAAATTACCTCTTTTCAGCAAGTTCATCAAGGAACTTTTGCTGGGAAGACCAAATCCGATGGGAAGATAGTGATCGGAGAGAGCGTTTTAGCGGTAATCCAAAAGAGGAGGATGCCATCAAAGCGGACCGACCCAGGCATGTTTACCTTGCCTATTACAATTGGAGATGTGAAAGTCGAGCATGTATGTGTGATCTAGGTACGTCTATCAATGTGTTGCCGCTTTCAATTTACCTTGCTCTGGCCGCCGTTCTCAAACCAGCAACACTCATCCATCTTCTCCCTCTCTCTCGACCAATTCCTTCCATCTCGTTTGTGTCCACCACCCGTATCAAAATGTCTAGGTAAGGAAGTCTAGAATTTTGTTCATCTGTTGAATTTCCTTTGTATTTAAAGTTGGTTCCATCGCTAAAGCAAATGAAAAGATACTTTTCTTTAATTTGTTGTGTTAATTAATTGATTTTCAGAGAAAAACTGTGAAGTGATTTTTTCCATGGTATATTTTTTTAAAAAAATAAACTTCTATAAAAATGAGGAAATTATTACAAATAAACTCCTCTAGAAAGGAGGAAATTAGCTTATGTCAAGAGGGCTCGAACTCAGCACCTCATACAATAATGTCTAAGCTCCTTGCCGCTAGGACAAAGGCTCTGGACCCATGGTATATCATGGTGATATAATTGCTAAAGACATTTGTCCGATGTAAATTAGGACATATTGAATGCTTGAGGATCTAGGATATGAATTTCGTGGGATCAAATATAACAAAGTATTAATAATATATATAATATTGTATTTTTAAAACTATTAAAATAATAAAATTTAACTAGTTCTATTTTTTATGGTACATTTCTAAGAGTTTTCATATCTAAAATTTACTCCTATAAAATTATTGAAGTAAAATCATGGTTTCAATAATTTAAATATTTATTTATAAATTTAAATTTAAATAATAATTTCTATGTTATTCATCAATAATATGAATAAAATAGAATTTAAGTAAAATTATGTGTTTTAAAATATTTTTTATAAATTTATATTTAGATATTTTTAAATAATATTTTCTTGGTTATTGTCAATAATTTGAATGAAATAGAATTACAATGGATTGGCCAATAAAAAAATTGAAAATTACGTATAGAATTAGAAGGGGAATGACCATTAAATAACAATAACAGTCAAACCAATTTACTTATTCAATTAAATCAGTCATTAACTTTTTAAGTGAGCCCTCGATTTGAAAAATAAGGGAAGAAACGGTTGTCTTCCTCGACTCATTTAGTGAGCCCTCGATTTGAAAAAAAGGAAGAACTCTGAACTTTTCTGCCTCCGGACTTCCCCATATTCCTCCTCTAGTCTTCACAACAAGTTTTCTTATTCCCCTCTTGTTTACCTTCAAATACTGAAGGATTCGGAGGAGGTGGACCTTCCGTGGGGTCGGAGGTCAAAGGTCGATTATTCAAGTTTTCCGGCAATGCTCGGTGGCTGGCGGTGGGGTCGGCTGACCCCACCTGGGTCCGTCAGTGATTATAGTCCGAGTAGAATGGAGAGTCAAGCCGCACCGAGAAGCCTCTCGCTAAACCTCCGCCGCCGTTCCTCTCAACAGCCACCGCGTCTTCAGGTAATCAGTTTGTATTTTCTTTTTTTTTCTTTGTATAGTTTAGATCAATTTGTTCATCATTTTGGGGTTTGTGTTTTAAATGGATTGATTACGTTTTTGCTTAGATTACATGGTTGAGGTCAGTGTGGCTGAGGGCTGCTGAATCCATAGTAGCATCACCTAATTTAGTATTGTTACATTGTGCATTTAGAGTTGATTTTGAGAAGAAGAAAGGTTGAGTTTGACCAATGAACACAACAAGATCCCCTCTTCTACTTGAAATTACTAAAATAAGGGGAGCATCTTTATCTAGATGAGTAGGGCTGTACCTAGTAGTGTTGCCTTGAGCATTTTCTCTGTGTTGGATAAAGTCCGTCCAATTTTGAGAAGTAAATGATTTTGTGCACTAATTTGTTAATCCTTGTTCGAATGAGTGTGGCTACTGGCTAAATTTTCCTAGTTTCTTTCTAAGCTCTCAGAGTGTGATCTGTTCGATTAGAAAATGGTTAGAAAATGGTATGTGCTTCTCCTTGGTGAAATCTGATTTTTTTCACCATCTTTCTGCATCGATAGATGTTTAGGCCAATCTGATCAAATTCTGGAATGCTTAATTACATAGCTAGTGAAATAACCACACCAGCCGGTGAATATGGATTACAAGACCTATTAATACACCAGTCAGTGAAAAGGTTGGGAAAATGAATTTATGCTGCTTCTAAACAAGACCAAGTGCATTTCTTATATTTCTGTCTTTTACTCTCTCTTTGATCTGTTTCTGGAAGAAAAGTTAATTAAGGCTTTCTTGTGACTTTTGTTTCACTGGTAGGTTTCATGATTTAGTTTAATTAAATTTGGAAGCCTTTATCAAGATTAAAGAAATACATAGGCCATGCATGTTTCCGTGTCATGTAATCATTGATGCATATCATGTCTGAAAAACATACGCACTTTTAACCAACTGGATGATGAAGTTCCTTCCAGTGTATACTAAGTAGGTCCTAAATGGTAAGGCCACATGATTTACAGTGTGGAGAGTTACAATGGTCTCTTGATATTTTCTCTGTGCTAAATGTGGATTTTGTTGATGTTTTTTTGGTTGAGTGGGATTTACTTATTAGAGCAATAATACTAGCAAATAACTGATAAAAATTTGTTCAAAGTGTTGTGTTAATTTAGTCCATTGTGTATGGGTTTGGAATTCATATTGTTTGGATTTTGTCCTTGTTGCATTGTAACTTTGTTTACATGCAGTCCAAACGATTGATGGGGAAATAGATAAACAAATTTCTGTTTGGAGAAAGCACAGAGCAGTGCTGTGCCACTTTTTCTTATGCTAGCCTTTATGCGCAAGGTCAAATGAGCTCTTTGTGCTAAGCCAGGCCACTTATCACATTCACAACGAGTTTATGAGGTGATTCTTTGACAAATTCTAGGACATCTAGTTGATTCACGTGGCCAGATATATAGTCTCTAGTTCATCTTTGTGATCTTTATTTGTATCTCATTTAATTTTGTCATTTTATTTGCAATATTTTCTATTTTCTAGGCCAGAATCGGTCCACCCACCCAGAGCTCAAATGCATTTCCACTTCTCCCCCCCCCCCCCCGCTTAGTCAGGAGGTGGATTTTCCAGGATATTTGCATCTCTACTTCTGACCAAATAGGTGGTAGCATTTACTCATCTGGCCTTGTTAGCATTGGAATTGGTGCTATGCCCCAGACACTGGAAATTGGCTCTGACGATATAGAACCTGTTGGATCCCAGATTCCCATACAAGGTTTGTTTAGTTTATGGTTTCTTTTGATTTTCGTATCATTTATTAATTATTAGTTGTTGTTTTCCTATGAGTAAACCCTGCGAGCAACAAAAACAAAAAGTAATCAAATTAGTAAAATTATGGTAATCGTTTTCAGTTCCTTCATCTCACAATTTCTATTGGTGATGGTCCACAAACTCTGAAAACAACATCATTCCTTCAGTCTCTCATGCTTTGGCCAGCTACTGATGGAACCTTCCAGTTACGCAAAAGTGAGTACATTCTGTTACATATCAGCCATTATTTGCTTGTGCACTTTTTTACCTGTGCATTTTATTCATGTAGGAACCTGGAAATGCTGCACATCCTGGGACAAAAGCCACTTATAACCTTTGGTGATGCATTAGATATGTACCATACCATCTCAGAGAAGGTATATATACTATGTGCCATAACTCTTTAAATGTCAGTTTCTTAAATCTAGTGCCCAAAAAATTGCCTCGCTTATGGTTGGACGGAGGGAGTACAAAATTACAAACTATAGTTATAGGTTTATTTTACTATTATCTAAGTTGGTATCCTCCAATATGTTGATGTCAACTGATTATGTGGTATTTTTTTTTCTAAAATGACATGGTGGATTGAGCCTAAAACTTTTAGAATGCTCACTTTTCCAACTCTTGATATGATTATGCGTTTTACCTAGACTTCAATTGAAGAATCCACATCAACATGGTATGAATGTTAGATAATGAGCTAATTACTTGTCTAAAGCTGCATTAGTTTGCATCATGGGCATTAGATTCCAATGTAGGTGAATTACTACTTATATAACTTGTTGCAAGCTTAAGCAGATTGTTCTTGCTTTGCTCAAAGTACGCACTAATTCTCCAATGATGCATTGTATAATTTCATATGCTGGCCTTGGTTTAGATGTGGGAATGATGTCAATCCTACATTGTATGTAAAATTAATGTTCAAAATGTATTTATTATTTTGTTAAGATTTATATGTTTTTCCTTGTTATTAGAATGAGTTGTTTGGATGATAAAACCTCATTTTCATATATTTCTACATATGTGTGCCTGCATTAGATAATGAAGCACTAGTATGAAAAGGTTACAAATTCTGTTGGATTCTTTATCTAGAACTTGTTGTCCAACATATTAGGTTGTATTTAAGTTGATACTTTTGAATATGCACTTACTTGTTACTTATGTTGTACTTCATTTCTTTATTTTTATTTATCAGCTGATTTATATAATTGAAATTGTTTGTTTTGTATTTGTTGTGTAGGAGTTGAGGAGCTAACTTCTAAAGGGGTTATTAGAGTAGACTTCATTTTTCTCAAGGGTTGATCTGCAAACTTAGTTGTTGCTTACTAACTTCTGGAGTCCTAGGTTTCCCATGCTTCAAATAAGTGATAACAGTGTTCTTTGTTGTCCGATTTCTTGAGCTAAGGAGAGAGAACTATTCCGGTTTTGAAAAATTAATTGAAAAAGTCATAGGGCCGATCGACTGAACGAGAGCTTTATGAGTTGCAATCTTGTTGATATTGGTGCATAAAAATGATTTAGGCAATAGGAATAAAAGCCTCATATCCAAATTATCACATGCCTGACCTTGCATAAACCCCTAGTGAGCCAGTTTGAGCCCAAAAGCCTAATTTCTTTGTTGAAAATTTTGAAGTCACTATATCAGCTTACCTATTATATCCATTTGTTGGCCTATATTTTCTTCCCTAGTCACCAAAATTAAAGTACTAGCACATCCTTGGGAGGGTATTATGGTGGTAACATAAAGATGGAAGTTTTGGACCATTCATTAGGTGGTATTCATTTGTACTGAGATACAAAGTGAGTGAAAAGCTGTCACTTCAAACGAAAATAGAATAAAAAGGCAGCCTTTCATGTGTAAAAAAAGCCAAGGCTAGGAAAAAAAAGAAAAAAGGCAGCCTTTCATGAGTAAAAAAAAAGCCAAGGCTAGAAAAAAAATATATAAAAAGGCAGCCTTTCATGTGTAAAAAAAAGCCAAGGCTAGAAAAAAATAAATAAAAAGGTAGCCTTTCTTGAGTAAAAAAAATCCAAGGCTAGAAAAAAAAATAAATAAAAGGCAGCCTTCTTGAGTAAAAAAAGGCAAGGCTAGAAAAAAATAAATAAAAAGGCAGCCTTCTTGTGTAAAAAAAAAAGCCAAGGCTAGAAAAAAATATCGAGCGAAAAATAGAAATGATAAAAGAATGCTCAAAAGAATAAGTTGACTTGGTTAGATGGTCACTTGGTTAGATGGTCGAAAAATCTCATGTTTGGAGTGTTGAGCTGTGAGAAATTTGTAAGCATTGACTGAGATGTGAAATATGTTGTGATGGATGTGCTAGTATTTTAAGAATGGTGGTAAGCTACTTAACCATATATTATCCCACCTTTACCAAAAGCCCCATTACAACCCAATGAATAAGACCTTTTCATTTATGCATCATATTGACTTGTGAGCGATGAATTTTGCTTGAATTTAGGAGAAAGATCTTATGTGCTTAAAATAAAGAATAGCCGGAAGAACTTCTCTTTAGGAATTAGTAACGATGGTTTGAGACTCCCAAGACACAACTCAAACTTATATTGAAGCATGGGATGCCTAGGTCTTAGGGAATTAGTTCGTGTACAATTCTTGTTCGAAAGTTTTACCCGCGAGTGAATTCACGGTCGACCTAATTTCCCTACTGATTCGTTGGCGTGACTTGAAGGAAAGGATTATCTAATATCTTCTGACTGTGCTTTATTGTCTAACTTGCTCGAGGGCTAGCAAGACTTAAGTTATGGGGGTGTTTGATGTGAGTGGGTAATTGTGTAACTTGTTCCTTGGAGTATACAATGGAATGGAGGGTAGCATATTACTGCTCCAAGTCAGTTTTGACCACTTCGATATTAAGTTGGTCTTGCTGTGTCCAAAATCTGAAGATCACGATACCAGGATGTGTGGTTAGTCATTCTCTTCGTTGTACATACATATAGATATAATTTTTTGTTTAGTTGTAGGAAGTGGAATGCATACAACAATTTATTATTTTTATTTCCTTGGATTCTTTCTACATGTTCTACTAAACCTGTAACCCTTTTCTTGTCTGTGTGTAGGAAAGAATTTCAATTTGAGTCAGATTAAAGAGCTGTGTGCCAATCCTATTGTATTTGAGAGGACTGAGATAATTTCTAGAGCAGTCATTTCAGCTGGTAACTAATGATAATATCCTTTGCATCAATGTCTTGATTTCCATAATAACTATTAAAACAAAAGAAGTGAGGCGATAAAGGCTTGTTTGCATCAACGAAATTAATTGGTTTTAATTAGAAATAACATGTGACCTTGCAGGAATCACAAACAGAGTTGACACCGATGAATGGAATCAATCCACTGATACACATCTTCCTCGATTGATAACCTCTCTGGAAATGTTGTGATACACCCAAAATTTTAATTATTATTCCAGCAGTTGTGTTTGTCTACGACAGTTTGATCAACCAGCAAGGGACCAAGTTTTCTATAGATTGCAAACTTGAGTTTGCTCGTACTGCTTGCTCATCTAAATTCTGCTGCTGGGCTGCAAGCAAAACTCGTTCCTTTGTTGAGAGCTCTACTTTACTGTTGATCAAGTTCCAGAGATGTCCACTGTTCTTCAATAACCATGTTCGAGCCTTGTTTCCATTCAATATACATCCAAAACATGTTATCCCAGCTAGCCATATTCTTTCCAAGTCTCTTTTCTCAGCCATCTTACAATCACTGCTCTTGAGGTAGCACTACAACTCCATCGTTTTGTAATCACAGTTTTCTTAGTGTGAAAAGCAATGGCTCGTTGAACACGATAATCCCTAATTTGAATAATTTTTATGTTTAGGGCAAATAAAATCAAACTCAGGGGAGAAAGCTTTGGTTCTGCTTTCGGATAGAAGTGTTAGTTCATCCTATTTTCCTCCTCTTCACATCTTTTGTTGCATTCTACAAGAACTTTGCACTTACTGTAAATTATCATTACAGGTAGTGACAGTTCCCACAGAAGACCTTCTACCAACTAATCCTCGGATACTTGACTAAGTTGATGATCTTCCACAACTAAGTTATTTGAGAGTTTAGTTCTGCACAATCTTCAATATAGATATTTACAAGATAATTTAAATGTAATTCTCTATTTTTTAGAACCTTTACATTTTGTTTGTTTTTACTGATTGCCTCTAATCTGAAATCATTTTCTTGTATTTGCTTTGGATAGAGAATGGCAGGCTCTGGATTTTTGTCCGTCAATCCATTTAAAAATGTCTAGCTATATGGGGATGATAAAGAAAGAAGCTTTTGGACACTCCTCATGCTTATGTTGTAGCTGATGCGGCATACAATGCAATGATAGCAGGTGCTATATAATACCTTAATTACCCGGAGAAATGATTGCCTTGTTAGCATATTGGTTTAGCAAGTTGCTAATTTTCACTTTTCGTTTTGCTATTTTTGATATTTGCAGATGAAGTAAGCCTGGCTATAATTATCAGGTTAGCTGCAGTTTTTGTTATGATATTCTTCCTTACAACATGCTGTAGTTTTCTTTGTAATAAATAGTGTTTGCGTGATTAACTTTATGTACCACTATTTGTTTGGTTCCTGGTTTGAAGTTTAAGCTGAAAAGGTTAAGAGAGTGGACGGAAGGGGCACAAAATGAGGAAATTGACTGATAAGAAAGGAGGGAGGTGCAAAAAAAAAGTAAAAAAAGAAAGAAAAAAAGAAAAAAAAGAAAGGAGGTGCAAAAAAGAAAAAAAAAGTAAGATGGAGATGCATGCAAAAATATAAGATAAAGCGTTGTTGGTGGAGATGGAATCAAGAACTGTTACAAGGGAGAAAAGGAGTTGATATAGGAGAGGAATGAGGCTGACATAGGGGGGAACAAGATGAGGAAGTTGCCTGATAAGAAAGAAGGAGATGCTAAAAATAAGAAAGAAAGAAAGAAGGAGGTGCACGCAAAGAAAGAAGATAAAGATCTGTTGGAGAGATGAAATCAACAACCTCATGAACTATTACAAGGGAGAAAAGGAGTTGAAGTAGGAGAGGAATAGGCTGACACAGTTCTGAACAGGCAAGGGAAGAAGAGAAAACTGCCCAGTCTAGGACATGCTCCAGATCCCATGACGTGCAGAAGCTGACCAACACAAGGTGACTCCCTTTCTTTTCTTTTATTCTTCTTTTTATTGGTTGGTCAGTGTTTTTAGTCTTCTTCCACACTAAGCCCAACTTGCAAGTACGTCCTTAGTGGGAGGAAGTGTTCATTATTGTCTTGCTTTTGTTTGTGTTTTTGTGTACATGTTTTAGTAGCAAGTCGGACATAGTGTACCTTCAAAGATGATTATTCGTGCTTTTGTTTGATGAGTTCAGTTTTTAACTACATGACTCCAGTTGAGTGATTTAAGGATGATGGAATATTGAGTTTAAGTTGGATGAAAGCTACATTACGTGAAATTTGAGCCTTGATGTAAAACACTCTACTTTATTCTGAGTGACTTTATTTTGCATGTATTCTTCATGAGGTATGGTCAATATGCAATAGGCATCGAGGGCAACTAGGATAACCATGTTTGAGCCTTGTTTCCATCCAATGTACATCCAACACATGTTATCCCAGCTAGCCATATTCTTGCCAAGTTTCTTTTCTCAGCCCTCTTACAATCACTGCTCTTGAGGTAGCACTACAACTCCATCGTTTTGTAATCATAGTTTTCTTAGTGTGAAAAGCAATGGCTCGTTGAACACGATAATCCCTAATTTGAATATTTTTTATGTTTAGGGCAAATAAAATCAAACTCAGGGGAGAAAGCTTTGGTTCTAGTTTCGGATAGAAGTGTTAGTTCATCTGATTTTCCACCTCTTCACATCTTTTGTTGCATTCTACAAGAACTTTGCACTTACAGCATTATCATTACAGGTAGTGACAGTTCCCACACAAGACCTTCTACCAACCAATCCTCGGATACTTTACTAAGTTGATGATCTTCCACAACTAAGTTATTTGAGCGAGCCTTTTGTTCTTCACAATCTTCAATATAGATATTTACAAGATAATTTAAATGTAATTCTCTATTCGAGAACCTTTTCATTTTGTTTGTTTGTACTGATTGCCTCTAATCTTAAACAATTTATTGTCTTTGCTATGCATAGAGAATGGCAGGCCCTATATTATTGTCAGTCAATCCATTTAAAATATCCAGTTATATGGGGATGATATAGCAAGTAGCTTGCTGATGCAACATGCAATGCAACGATAGCAGGTACTATATAATACCTTAAATACCTGGAGAAATGCTTGTCTTTTTAACATATTGGTTCGGCGACTTCCTAATTTTCTCATTCCATTTTGCTAACTTTTGATATTTACAGATGAAGTAAGCCAAGCTATAATTATCAGGTTAGCTGCAGTTTTTGTAATTATATTCTTCCTTTCTCTTTGCTGTAGCTTTGTTTATAATAAATAGTGTTTGTGTGATTAGATTTATTTGCTACCACTTGGTTTGGTACTCTGTTTAAGTTAAAGGTGAAATGGAAAGAGAGTGAATGGAGGGACAAAATGAGGATGTTGGCTGATAGAAAAGAAAGAGATGCAAGCAAAGAAAGAAGAAAAAGAGCTGTTGGAGAAGATGAAATCAGTAACCTCAAAAACCGTTACAGAGGATAAAAGGGTTGAAATAGGAGAGGAATGAGGCTGACACAGTTTTGGAGTTGCAAGGTAAGAAGAGAAATCAAGACATGCAAATGAGAATGTATACTTGACAAGGGAAAACTAGTGCCAGCATTGTGGAGTACCACTAGCTGACATCACATGATCTCTCATCTACTTATGAGGGCTTGCGATAGAGAATGCAGCTTGATTTTTTGGTATGATTGCTTTCATTTCATTATTTATTTTGAATTTTGAGCTCAAATGCTAAATGCTTATTGCCCTTTTAAAATAACCACGGGGTGTGGAAAGGTGTTCAGAATTTGTTGTAAGACGACTAAGATGTATGTTACCCTAAGTTATTGACCTTGCTTCCTCACATGCTAAAATGAGTATATGGGTATGTTATTTGTTATCATGGTAGGTGAATACTAAAATAATAGGGAGATGCAGGCTTGTGTATGAAAAGATATACTCCCTCCATCCCACTCTAAGTGACACTTTTCTTTTGTGGGATGTTCCCACTCTAACTAATACAATTCAAAAAATAGAAACATCACTCTCTACATTTTCCCTCTCTTTTCACTTTACTCAAAAAACAACACTACATGAAATCCCATGCCGAATACGACATGCTCCACTCAGAGTGGGACCGAGGGAGTAATACAATGTCTTTCTGGACCGGTGGGCTAAATAGAAGACCAAATCAAGCATAGTTTCTATAGAACGTTCTAATTTTTTTAGTATATTTCTTATATGTGCACAATTTATTAATTCCTGCATATTTTTGTCTCCTTAGGGAACCTTAGATTCTATCAGAATTTGAAAAGAAGACTAGAAACATGCCTTCGAGAAGCTTGCTGCCGTTTTGTGACTGAGAACATATCATTTCTTGTAACTGATAATCAAAAGCACATCAAGGTTGTTTCTGATGAAGGTATCTGCATGTTCTAATTCATTAATGCATTAATCAACTTAATGTTGATTGTTTTGATTTCAAATTGTGCATTAAATATTTTAGCATAACCCTTATGATATATGAATTTTGTTATTGGTTCTGATGAAACATATTTACAATCAAAAGAGTATGAGTTGGATGAAATTGACTGGAAAAGGATTTTGAAGACAACCAAGATTTTGTATGTCCTTTTGAGAAGGTAATCAGGGTTCTTATTTTTGTATAGTAGGGTTTTCCTTTATCACGCAGCATTTTGATTGACATAGTTCTATTTATGTCTATGGGTGGGATGAGGAGAAGGCCACTAAAGCCATTTTCTGTTAATCAGTAACACATTATCTACTAATTGTTATTTTATTTTTGTCTGACTTTTACTTGCATTAGTTGAATAGATATGTTTTTAGTATCGAACAAATTATGTCTCTTAACTTATGGTGTGCTTGATTAGACATGTATTGGATTCATACTTAACATTTGCTTGTAAACTTAAACATCACTTCAGTACTAACCGTTGGTTTATGGAACACTTTATCTTGGGTTATTTTTGAGCTTTAATTGTACAATGCCAATTTGGCCCACATCTGTAGAGGAGAGACTGTCTACAGAATCAGCCCTACCTCAATTCCTTGGAGAGGAAGTTTTCAATCCCCAAGTATAAAAGCAATGCTCTGCCCTAATTGAAGGGGACGAGCAACCGGTAAGGAAAATAAAAATCCTCCTTTTCCCTTTGAATCTGTGACAGTTACAATTAGTTATATTGAATTCATTTTCCACTTTTAAATACTTGCTAGCTAGTAGACAACAGAACAAAGCTTTGTCGATGTTTGCTTTTCTTTTCTCTACCAAAGAATGGTTGAGTTCTTTTGTCGCCATGTTGCTAAGATTCTGTTGTGATTGCTCCAATTTGTTAGTTTAGAATTTCTATAAGTTTGTTGAGAAGATCTATTGAATTTCCATGTTTCTGTATATTTTTATCAGCCTACCTATGATCTACTTGCATTACTCTCTATTTTAAGCACATTAGTTTAGAATTTTGCCAAGTTTCCTCTGCATTTTTTTACCCCTTTATATAATGTTTACTACATGAGTTCTTTTGGAAGTTTTTAAAGAGTTTGTATGCTCTTAGATTAAGTTGACTGATCTCCATTTTCTAGCCATGTTTGTGAAGTTTCCAGCCCATTGTCTTTCATGCTTCAACTTTTGTTTAATGTCCACAGTTTCCTAAATCATGATTTCCACTCTCTTTTGAATCCAAGTTTATTTAATTTAGGTTATATTCTGTCTTTCAGTGTTCTCTTTCAAGCTTTCCAAAAGCAGGATGGAAGTCTCGATTTCCCACACTTAGTTAGATTCAGTTTACGCTCTTATTCCTAGTTCTCATATTTAAAATTCTAGTTTCCCACATTAGTGTTTAGGTCCACTTTAATCCTTAAGGAAGTGGTGGCTTACACCAAACCTCGTGTAAGCAACTTCGTTGTTGTTGGGAATATGTAAGGTGCTAAAATATAGACCTGTAAGCATTCTTTTTAATGGTCAAGTTGAACCTTGAAAAGATATTATTTTTGTCTATTCTTAGTCATATTTTTCTGACATGGCTTTGCTATTTTGCGCACATCCAATGTTATGTTCTTCAATTATGAGCAATCCTTGAAAAGGTGAGTATGCATTTCAATATCAGTGAGTTTGTTCCCTAGTCTGCATATTTATGATTAACTGGAATTGACATTATTCCATATTTGACCGGTAAAGAATTGTTCAGTTGTTCCAAGGAGAGTGGCACTACCTCATTTTCCATAAGCTCTGCTCTGTTGTCCCTTCTGGTCCCCAAGGTTTGTACTCAGCTTTTCCCCAATTATTTAGTTTTCGACCTGTATCCAAGGAGAGTGGTCCTATCACATTTTCTGTAAGCGAATAAATTGCATATCCAAAGTAAGAGCGATCCCCATATGTGAAGGAAGTAGAAAGTTAGGGTTGCACCTGGATACAAAAGGTATTATACTACATCAAGATTATGTTTATGCTTACCTATTTATTTATCAATCTAAGTTAATTTCCCTATCTACTGGTGTTACAAATGCTACTTGCTTGACAGCCTTATAGTGAGCAAGACCCGATGCTTACAATGTCAGCGCAGAAGGTACGAGCGGGAAATGATGAGGTCACCAAATCTCTGACACTTGAACAAGTTCATAATTTCAAAGATCAATATTACTTGCATAATGCTTATTTTCAGGATGTTTTGATTGCTAAACCGTCACACTTATGGTATCTTGATTTTCCCTCATATTTAGGTAATTGACATAAGATATGCTCTACCATTGTTTATTTGTGTGAGCTTGTCCTACTGGCTTGTGGTGCAGATCAACATGTCAATTCCACGGGGAAAGATAACACGGAGTTAAGGTATACAATGATTGATATTTTCCTCAATATATATATAGTATGGTGTGATTTATTCCATTGTAAATAGTCTTTCTTTACCAACCCACTTTAATCAATCTTACTTGTAGTCTTTGAGTGCTTTTTACCACCAGAAGAACATCATTTTTTACATTTGTTACGCTGACGAGCGGCTCCAGAACCATTTCAATCAACATCTCATGAAAACTTGAGCAAGAACCAAGCATCACACATAAAAGTCTTTACAATTTATTTCCTTCTGTCTTCCTTCTCAAAATAGCGCCTGCAAGGATTACAATTTGTGAATTCATAAGTAAATTCTTCTGCCTTTATTATCTAAATGATTAATAAACTTAATGCTTACTTCTTTCCTTGCAAATTATGCATCAAATATTTTAGCATAAACATTCTAATATTGGAATTTTGCTATTGGTCCTGGTGAAACATATTTACAATCACAAGAGTATAAGTTATATAGAATAGACCGGAAAGGGTAGATTTTGAAGACAACCAGGATTGTGTGTGGGATCTGTGTTCTTATTGTGGTATAGTAGGATTGTCCTTTTCCGAGCAGCATTTTGCCTAGAATTTTGCTCTCAGCAACTCATTGTTAGTGTTGACATATGGTTTTAGAGTGGGCGCTCTAGGAATCTGAGTAAATAAAATCAAGCTCAGGGGGAGAAAGCTTTGGTTCTGTTCTTGGACAGAAGTGTTAGTTCATTTATTTTTTTCATCACTTCACTGGTTTTGTTGTATTCTACAAGAATTTTGCACTTACTGCATTAATACTATTGGTTGAAACAGTTCCCACAGAAGACCTTCTACCAGCCATTCAGAAGATACTTGACGAAGTTGATGATCATGCACAAGCAAAGTTATTTGAACAAGCCTTCAGTTCTTCACAGTCTTCAGCATAGATGTTTACAATTACTTGCATATACCTTAGTTTGTTCTCTTTGTTTGAGGGAAAGCATACTTCCAGTGTGAGGAGGTTTGGTGAGCCATATTTGTGACACTTTATCTTGGGTTATTTTGAGCTTTAATTGTACAAATACCAACATAATTCTCTGAAACTTGTGTAGCAAATGGAGGAAAATGAATTCACGGGAAAATGGAGTTTGGAAATAACAGAAAAATGCTGCAAAAATGAGCTAAAAGGGAAAAAATGGGAGTGCTAATAGAAGAATGGTTGAATTCTATCGTTGCTTGTTGCTAAGATTCTGTTGTGATTGCTCCAATTAGTTAGTTTAGAATTTCTGAAAGTTTGTTGAGAAGCTCTATTGAATTCCATGTTACTGTATATTTTTCTAGCCTACCTATGATCTACTTGCATTGCTCTCTGTTTTAACCACATTAGTTTAGAATTTGCTAAGTTTCCTGTGAATGTATTTACCCCTTCATATGATGTTTATTACATACTTCTTTTCGAAGTTAATGAAATCAATTTCTATGCTCTTAGATTAAGTTGACTGGTCTCTATTTTCTAGCAATTTCATTGCCGCTGGGAATATGTGTGGTGCTAAAATATAGACATGTAATCATTCTTTTTATGGTCAAATTGAACCTTGAAAAGATATTATTTTTGTCTATTCTTAGTTATAATTTTTTGACATGGCTTTGCCATTTTGCACACATCCAATGTCAAATTCATCAATTATGAGCAGTCCTTCAAAAGGTCAGTATGCTTATCAAAATCAGTGAGTTTTTTCCCTAGTCTTTATGATTGACTGGAATTGACATTATTTCATATTTGACCTGTAAAGAATTGTACAGGTTCCATGAAGTGTGGTCCTATCACATTTTCTATAAGCTCTACTTTGTGTCCTTTTTGGTCTCCAAGGTTTGTACTAAGCTTTTCCCCAATTATTTAGTTTTCGACATGTAAATGTACCTTTTTATCCTACATAAATGAAGATTATGGGAATAGTTCAAATACTTTTGGACGTGGATTACTCTGATATACTTTTTTCTATTATTATATCCGTGGCATACAAAAATCTTTTTTATCAGCTTGTATCATTTTTACTTAATAGTTGTTGGTGTTTCATTGTTAAGAACCTATTTTCTTTAAAACATACCAAAGCATGAATGTAACATATATTGTTGATGATGCATAAGTCATTGCACTTTTATCTTAATAAAAAAATCATTTATTGCCTAAAACACATGTATAGCTTTTCTGGAAAAGATTATAACCGGAAGCCCATGATTATATTTTTCAGGTAGGCTGAGGTTAAGAAGTGCTTCTGAACGCAACTATCTCAATCCGAGTGAATATTTTCAGATCCCAAACATTGATAATGAACAAAAGCTTCACAATCTTATGGTCAATGACAGGCCTTGAATATGCACTGTATGGTTAGCTACACTCATTTGTGTTTGTCGTACTCAGTCATTATTCAAGCACCCAACCACTTTTGTGTCTGGAGAGGTTTGAATCTTTAGTGAAGAAACTGATCTTTTTACTGAACTTTCTAATCTTTTTTAGCATATTTATTAATTATAGCATATGTTTCCACCCCTTAAGTAGCCTTAGATTCTATAAAGATGACCAGGAACGCCTCAAAATGCTTGCTACAGTTTTGTGGCTGGGAAACAAAAGCACATCGAGGTTTTTCCTGATGAAGGTAAATGCAATTCTTTTTCCCAATCCTTTGTAATTAGTCCTCATCTTTTCAAAACTTCAGTTTTTGTTGTGTATTATATGGGAGATAATTAGTTACATTGAAGGGAAATTCTCATTGGGGGTCTACTATGGGAAGTTGTAATTGTACTAGAGGATTTGCTAGCATATCTAATTTTTCTTTTATATAAAGTCGCGTAACAGAATAAGGCAGTGCAGCTGCGACAGCTGCAACATATCAGATTAGGTTAGATAGCGTATTAGGGCAGCGGTGGTGCGACAACGACATAGCAAATTCAAATTAGGAGAAGCGAATAAATTGCATAACCAAAGTAAGACAGATTCCCATATGTGTAGGGGGAGTAGAAAGCTAGGGCAACACCTAGATACAAAAGATATTCTATAACATTAAGATTATGTTTATGCTTACCTTTTTTATTTAACAATCTAAATTAATTCTGTGTTACAAATGCAGCTTGCTTGACGGGCTGTAATGAGCAAGATCTAGTGCTTACAATGTGAAAGTACGAGCGGGATCCGTGCCATTTGAACAAGTTAATTTTTTGTGTGTGCGTGCAGTGTAAATTTTGTGTATGAGTATTTAGTGTGTGTATTTCGTGTGTATAGCTCATGTATATTGTGTATAGTGTGTGGAGTTTGTTTGTCTTGTGTATAGTGTGTTTTCAGTGTACGTATTATGTGTATTTTGTGTATAGTGTGGCTAGTATAGTGTTTGTATTTTGTGTATATGTCACTGCAGCGTGTGTATTTTGTTTGTGTGTGTTGTATGTGTATAAGGTGTGCAGTATATTGTGTGTGTGTGTTTATAAGGTGTGGAATATGTATGTTCTTTATGTGTATTTTGTGTATAGTGTGTCTTTTTTATTATGTTTATAGTGTGTGTAGTACATAGTGGATGTATTTGTGTGTTTTATGTGTAATGTGTTCGGGGTGTGTTTAAATTGTGTATATTTTATGTATAGTGTAGTGTGTGTATAATGTGGAATGTGTGAATTTGTTGTGTGTGTATAAAGTGTGTGTGAAAAATGTGTTTATTTTGTTATTAGTGTTTATTTTATGTATGGTGTGTATTGTGCATTGTGCATTGTGTATTGTGTATTGTGTATTGTGTATTGTGTATTTTGTGTAGTGTAAGTGTATCTTTTTTTTATAGTCTGTGTATTATGCAGATTTTATTTAGTGTTCTATAGTGCGTGTGCATTGTGTATTTTATATAGTAGTGTTTATGTGTGTGTTCAGTGCGTGTATATCGTGTATAGTTGGTGTATTTGTGTGTTTTATGTGTAATGTAATTTATATGTGGTGTAGTGTGTGTATAATGTGCAATATGTGAATTTGTAGTGTGCGTATAAAGTGTGTGTGTGTAAAATGGTATTTATTTTTTGTATTGGTGTTTATTTATGTATGTTGTGTGTTATGCATCGTGCATTGTGTATTGTGCATTGTGTAGTGTATCTTTTTTATAGTATGTGTATTATGTGGATTTTATGTATTTTTTTATAGTGTGTGCATTGTGTATTATGTGTGTGTAAAGTGAGTGTATATTGTGTATAATCAGTGTATTTGTGTGTTTTATGTGTAATGCATCCAGTGTGTGTTTAAAATGTGTGTATATTTTATGTATAGTGTAGTGTGTGTATAATGTGCAATATTTGTATGTAAAGTGGGTGAGCAAAATATGTTTATTTTTGTATTGGTGTTTATTTTTTGTATGGTATGTATTGTGTATTGTGTATTGTGCATTGTGCATTTTGAATTTTGTATTTTGTATTTTGTGTAGTGTAAGTGTACGCGTGTGTATTATGTGGATTTTATGTAGAGTTCTATAGTGCTTGTGCATTGTGTATTTTGTATAGTAGTGTTTCTGTGTGTACAGTGCATGTATATTGGGTATAGTGGGTGTATTTGTGAGTTGTATGTGCAATGCATCCGGCGTGTGTGTTTTATGTAGGGTGTATGCAGGATGGGTATTTTTGTGCATAGTATATGTAAAGTGTGCTAGCACACTATTTGAACTTTGTGTATATAGTGGGTATCATGTGCAATGTTACATACATAGTGTATGAAGTGTGTATTTTATGCCGTGTGTAGATGTGAAGTGTGTGTATGCGTTTGAAATATATTTATTTTGTGTATAGTGTATGTTTTGTTTAGTGTGTGCAGTGTGAGTATTGTGTGTATTTTTGTGAATAGTATGTATTTAGCGTGGTGTATGTGGTTATATTTTTTGTATGTGTGTGCAGTGTGTATTTTATGTACGTGTGTTTGTAGTTCATGTATTTTGTGTATAGTGTGTGTTTTGTTTAGTGTATGCAGTGTGTTTATATTTTTTGTATATAGTATGTGTTTATATTTTTTGTGTAGTGTTGTGTGAATTTGTACTGTGTGTGTAAAATGTCATTATTTTTTGTATTGGTGTTTATTTTATGTATGTTGTGCATTGTGTATTTTATATTTTGTATTGTGTAGTGTATGTGTATTTTTTTATAGTATGTGTATTATGTGGATTTTATGTAGTTTTCTATAGTGTATTTCTATGTGTAGAGCATGCATATTATGTTTAATGTGCTTGCATGTATCTTGTGCATAGTGTGTTTATAGTTTGTATGTATATCGTGTATAATGTTTAAATTGCATGCATTTTGTGTAGTGTGCAGAGTGGGTAGTTTATGTTACTATGGTTATTTTGTGTTTGTTTTTGTTTTTGTTTTGTATATAGTGTATATTGTGTGTGACTAATACACGGTTTGTATTTTTGTATTTTATGTACACGTGTGCAATTTATAAGGGATGTAGTATGTATTTTATCCGTGTTTATAAGGTATGCAGTATGTTTCCTTCATGTGTATGTCTGTTTTGTATAGTGTGTGTAGTGCATTGTCCATATTTTGTGTATTGTGTGCAAATGTATTGTATACACTGTGGTGTGTAGTTGTGTTTGAAGTGTATGTATTTTGTTTCTATTCAGTGTTTAGCGTGTGAAATATGTATAATGTGTATACTTTGTGCATAGTATGTGGGGTATGTGTAGACTTTATGTAGACAGTGTGTAGCGTGTGTTGTGCATGTATAGTGTGTGTTTAAAGCATGTTTACTATTTCGGTTGATGTTGATTTGTACTGATGTTGATTTTATGTATAGTGTGTATTGTGTATTGAGTATTTTGTGTGTTATGTGCAATTTATGTAATGTTTTGTGTAGTGTGTATTGTGTATTTTGTGTATTATGTGTAATTTATGCAGTGTTATAGTATGTGTGTCCATTATATGTATTTTGTATAATATTTATGTGTGTACGGTGCGTTTATTCTATGTATAGTGCGTAGTGTGTTTAGCGTTTGTATTTTGTGTAGCGTGTGTGCGTTAGTGTATGTGTTTTGTGTATAATTTGTGTATTAGGTGCAATTAATGTATAGTGTGTGTATTTTGTATAGTGTTTATATATGTTCACAATGTGTGTATTTTATGTATAGTGTGTGTTTTGTGTAGTGTGTCCAATGTGTGTATTTTGTGTAAAGTGTGTTAATACTTTGCGTATAGTCCGAGTATTATGTACAATATATATATTATGTGTTGAGTGTACGCGCAATGCGTGTATTGTATAGTATGCATAGCGTGTATTTTATGTTTAGTTTGTTCGCCGTACGTGTATTTTGTTTCTAGTGTGTTTTTCTGTATATGAAGCTTGTAGCGTGTGAAGTGTGTGTATGCGTTTGAAATACATTTATTTTTTGATCTATGTGTGTAGTGTGAGTATGTTTGTAAGGTGTCGAGTATGCATTTTTTTGTATGTGTATTTATTCTGTGTATAGGATGTGTTTTGTTTAGTGTGTGTAGTGTGGGTATTGTGTGTATTTTGTGCATAGTGTATATGTAGCGTAGTGTATGTGGTTGTATTTTTTGTATGTGTGTTCATTGTGTATATTTTATGTATGTGTTTATAGTGCATGTATTTTGTGTATAGTGTGTATTAGCACATTTTTATATTATATGTAGTGTTTGTCAATGCGTGTATTTCATGTTTATATTGTGTCAATCAATGTGTGTAATGTGTGCCATGTCTAATGTGTATTAGTTGTGCAGTGTGTGAATATAGTATGCATAGCGTGTAAATTATGTTTAGTGTGTTTGCAGTAGTTGTATTTGTACAGTGTGCAGTGTGTGTTTAAAGTGTGTATTTATGTGTGTGTATAGTGCGTGTATTTTATGTACTGTGTGTGTTTTATTTAGTGTGTCTAACTTGTATATTTTGTGTATAGTGTTTTCATATTTTGTGTATAGTTTGTCTATTATGTGCAATTTATGTACCGTGTATTGTGTATTTTGTGTATAGTGTGTGTTTATGTATGTAGGTATTATATGCAATTTATGTTTTTGTTTGTGTGAGTGTGCATTGTTTTGTGTTAGTGAATATAGTCAATATCTGTGTGCATAATGTGTATATTATATGTATACTGTGTTTGCAGTGCGTGTATTTTGTGCATAGTGTGTCTAGTGTGTTTGTAATGTGTATATTTTTTGTTCTTGTGTATTATGTGTATAATGTGAAGTGTGTTTTGTTAGTGTGTGTATTTTGTGTATAGTGTGTGTTTAAAGTGTGTGCATATAGTGTAGTATGGAGAGTGGGTATTTTGTGTATAATGTATGTTGTGTGTGTGCGCGCATTGTGTGTATTTTGTATGCACACAACACATTGTGTGTGTAGTATGTTTACTTTGTATATTATGTGTGTATTGTGTAGTGTATATTGTGTATAGTATATAGTATATAGTATATGTATTTTATGTATAGTGTGTGTCACTGTGTAGTGTGTATAATGTGTGCATAGCGTGTAAATTATGTCTAGTGTGTTTTGTGCTTGTGTATAGTGTGTGAAGCGTGTGTTTTGTGTATTATGTGTGTGTTTTGTTTAGAGTGTGCAGTGTGGGTATTGTGTGCATTTTGTGTAATATGGTCATGTGTATTTTTTGTATTGTCTGCAATGTATCTTGTGTATTGTGTTTAATGTATTGTGTAGTGTGTAAATGTCTTTGAAGTGCATGTATATTCTTTATCGTGTGTTTTGTATAAAGAGTGTGTAGTGAGTGTTTTGTGCGTATAGTGTTGTGTAATGTATAGTTTGTGCACTATGTACGTGTATTTTGTATAGCGTGTATTTTATGTGTGCAATGCATGAATATTATGCATAGTGCGTGTGCAATGCGTGTATTTTGTGCGTAATTCGTCTTGTATGTTTATATTTTGTGTGTATACTTTTTTGTATTTATGTATTTTTGTGTATAGTGTGTGAAGTGTAAGTATTTTGTGTATAGTGTGGGTTTAAAGTGTGTGCATTTTGTGTAGTGTGCAGATTATGTATTTTTGTGTATGTGAAAGTACGGGTATAGTGTGTGTAGTACGTTTGTTTGGTGTATAGTATGTGCAGTGTGGGTATTGTCTGAGACTAGCACACTGTTTGTATATTATTTATATACTGAGTGCAGTGCAATTTTGTATATGTATGTAGTTTGTATGTTTATAAGGTGTTCAGTGTGTGTATTTTCAATATGTGTATGTATTTTGTGTATAGTTTGTCTATTTTGTAAATGTATGTAGCGTATATTCTTTATGTAGCGTAGTGTCTCACCATATTATGTTTATAGTGTGCGTAGCGCATTTTTGTATTGTGTGTAGTACGTGGCAATGCTTGTATTTTGTGTTTATAGT
This sequence comes from Salvia splendens, assembly GCF_004379255.2. Lineage (NCBI taxonomy): Eukaryota > Viridiplantae > Streptophyta > Magnoliopsida > Lamiales > Lamiaceae > Salvia > Salvia splendens. The sequence goes on from NC_056040.1 coordinate 27,655,477, forward strand.
ATATCAATCAATGTGTGTAATGTGAGCTGTGATTGTTGTGCAGTTGTGTATATAGTGTGCATAGTGTGTATATTATGTTAAGTGTGTTCGCAATAGGTGTATTTTGTTCATAGTGTGTCTAGTGTGTTTATAGTGTGTATATTTTTTGTACTTGTGTATTCTGTGTATAATTTGCAAAGCGTGTGTTTTGTGTAGTGTAAGTATTTCGTGTATAGTGTGTGAATTTTATAAAGTGTGCAGCGTAGTTGTTTTGGGTGACAAATTTTGTGGGATATAAGAAAACGGAAAAATGCGGCAAATTATCTCAGACGGAGGGAGTATTTAATTAAGTCTTTTCCATTTGAAATGGTTTTTATAGTTGAAAAACGGTATTATTGAATAAATACCTTTGAATGGTAACAATTTACACATTGTTAAAACTTCTGGTGGTTTAATATGTGCATAAATGTATAATCATAATTAATATGGATGAGAAAAATGCACGATCTATTTGTTGGAATTCTTGAAAATTGGTTAAGCCATGAGTTAATTCTTACTATAACTAATGATTCAAAAGTAACTATATTTGTGAGGAAAAACATTTTTAGTAAGTTTGGCACGCCTCGTGCACTTTAGCGATGAAGGTTCTCACTTCAACTCATTTTCTCAATCATTTGATTTTCTTTCTTTTCTACACAAATTTTGTCTTTTTTCTTCTTTCTCATTTTTTTTCTATTGGCCTCCTTTCTTTTCTCCGGGCCTTCTTTCTAGATCAAGCACATTTCGAAATTTCTACTATTTCACAACATGCACTTCGAACTAAATTCCAACTGAAAAGGCAAATGGCATGATTTTCCAAAAACTAATTGATATGGAGATATACCTATTGGAGATTTTTTGCATACAATGCGGTATGCTTCGGCCTAAATTCCAACTCAAAAGGCAAATGACATGACTTTCCAAAAACTAATTGGTATAAAGATATACCTATTGGAGATTTGTATGCAGATATGTCCACAAATATCGTCCAAAGGTTGTGCCCAATCTTTCCAATTTGTGCCCACAAAGCATCAAAGCTCCGCTCAGAGAATTTAAATTCTTACAGAAAACTGTGAGCATAAATCAGAAGGATTAGGCACTACATTTGGATGATATTTGTGGACATAAAGTCATGTCATTTTCCTTTTGAGTTGGAATTTAGGTCGAAGTACTTGTTGTGAAATAGAAGAAATTCGAAGTGTGTTTGATCTAGAAAGGATGCTTATACAAAAGACAAAAAAAGAGTAAAGGAAAGGAATGTTGTGTAGAAAAGAAAGAAAATCAAAGGTTAGAGAAAGTGAGTTGAAGTTAGACAAAATGTCTAGAATAAATTTCAAAAGTGTCTTGGGTTCGAAGGAAAAAGTGAGGTCTATTTTACTCTACTTGGAATTTTATTTTTTTGTCACTTTTTAGCCAAATATTCACCATTTTTTAGAGGAGGGAACAAGTCTGTAGTAAACCTTGCATTTTTTAGAGGAGGGAACAAGTCTGTAGTAAACTTTGCATGATGTATGATTTGAGTGTTCGACTACAAGATTCATCCTTTGTGTTTTATCTGCATAGTTTTTATGTTTTCTATGTTTTCCCTACAAACTATGGGTTTAGTTTATTTATCTATGAGTAGCTATTTTTTTTGAATTCTAGGGATGTGTTGGTAATGACTTTGGTTTATATAGTCCCTATTTATTTAATATTCATCTAAGTAGTGGAAAATATTTCATGTTTGAATGGCACATTCTATGATGAATTTTTGGCTTGCAAAGTAATCGAGAGAGGATTTGCACATTAGAAGCACTTAGCTAACACTACAATTAATTCTCTTTAAACCGATATTTTTAATTGAGAGAGAGAACAACTTGAGAGTATAGTCGATCTTTTTGGAGTTGCTGTAATGACCGCCCTTTTGGCATCCGAAAGACGACGATGAAGTCAAACAAATAAATTCTAATACCTAATTTTGGACTTCGGAATGGAAGTACTTATTTTCTTTTCGTAAACGAGTAGTGTTGTTAATTCACAAAAGAAAGAAAATCTAAAGTGATACACGAGCAAACTAAAACAAATTCGCTGTCTTTTTATTTCTCCAATTGAACAATACACACTCATACAAGAAAAATACTAAGAACTTGATTTTTTCTAAAAGAATCTATTACATATGCTTAAACATTTGTGCCTACAAAAGGAAGATATACACATGGGAAAGACAAAGGGGGGCTCGCTCTCCCTTCGAGCCAGGTCACGCACCACGTCGAGTCCGGAGCGACCTTTGGACCGAGAGATTTTAAACCACGAGATAGGCTATTGCCTCTAAAACCTACAATATGGAAACCTGAGTTAAAGCAAGACCAATAGGACAACTAGCTGACTAAGTTAAAAGGGAAAAACCTGCTGCATAACAGGAGAAAACAAATGGAAATGGACAGCGAGACCTTTTCAGAGAGAGAAGGAGGGACTCACCAAAATGGGGCAGCCGCAGTAGTGCAGCAACCTGCATCCCAGCCTTTGTCCAGCCGGCCTTTCCACCCCAACGGCTGCATGTACTCTACAAGGCTGCATTTGACCAACTCGTACCCTCATTTTGCACCTGCAACTGCCGAGAATATCAACTACAAATCCCTGCCATTCTTATGCACCTGCCACAAGGAACAAACTCCATAAATAAACCAGAGTACTAAGCACCCACAAGGTGCCGAAAGCGGTTAAAGTTGCAGCAAGATAAGAGCAAAGATACAACAACCATGTTAAGAGCACCAAGTACATCAAGACTTCTCTATAAAAACCCTTCACATTCATGGGATTTTCCTCCCACTCGGCTTGACATTTCAGCCACATAACCAACTCAAAGTGTAGGAGTCGAGTGAGTGAAGGAGAGTGTCCAGCAAGAGTATTCTTGCACTGAGGCAGCCACATAGGGAGGAAACAACAAACAAGCGAAAGGGGCTGCGAGCCAAGGGTCAGAGGGATTTTTCACCAACCGTTTCAAGAGGTAATACACCTCCATGTCTCTACCAAGTTGATCTCATATCATCATATAGGGGCCCTAGAACTAGAAACAATAAACTACTGCCTTTACATCAAGATCATCATCTTAGGTAGTACTCACGGTATAAGAATTCTCAAATTTATATAAGTTCCATTTTAATGACCAAAACCCCAAACATGATGCCTCGAAAACTCAAGTAGAGTATTAGCCAAATTCAGACCACTCTCCAAGATAGCGTAACTAGTCGGCCTTGCTACCAAATCTGAGAATGAATGGAACTTTAGATTCAAGTCACATACAAGCTAAGCATAATACTCTAACATCATAATATAACTATTCAGCAAAAACGGCCTAAAATCGAACAAGACCCATTTAACTACTCCAAGTTAACCCCGGTGCTCAAGCAAGTAAGACGAGAGGGAAATGATGGAGACTTAGCTCTGGCCGACGAAGGTGACAATGAGCCAGACGTTGGCGGGCTGAGGCGACGCTGAGTACCGAAAAGGGGGGAATGACTTGGGTCGGCGTCGACCGAACGCCGTAAATCATTACCGAACGGATGATGCGGCTGCAGAGCCGGCAACAGAGGACGACGCAGCGGAAGAGACTACCGCAGGCGGCAGGATCGCGACCTTCGAGGTGACGCCTCAGCCTATCGTTGACTCTGCCGCGAGGCAACAGAGGAGCACCGCCTTTCTGTCCCGAAGAGGAGAGGGCGAGAGATCGATGCACGTTTGGCATCGATTCGTCGGAGAAGGTGGGACGCCTCCGTGAGACGCAACGATGATGGCTGCCCGGGGTGTCGACGGGAGGAAAGGGATAAGTAGGAGAGTTAGGGTTTGAGCTTGATTTTGGGGATTTTGGGAATGGTAGGGAGAGAGAGACCGACGGACTTGGGGAGTATTTTGGGCCAATGTAATTTTAATTGGGCCACTACAAATATATTCCTTTTGGGCCATGAATTAAATTTAGTTTCGAGCCTGCTTTTAATTCATCGAGCCGCCGAATTAAATGTTATTGGGCCGTAGTCTCTCTAATTTGGATTGGGCCGTGATAAAAAAAAAGAAATAATAGTTAGTCACGTTAACACCATGTCCAATAAATGATTAAATTGGACTTATATTAATTATTAAGCAAAGTAAGTATTTTTAAGTTAATTAAGTATTTAAATCCAAGAGGATTTAAATTTGAAAATGGACTTATGATAATCATGAGCCACTAATTAAAACATCAAATTCGGTTTATAGACCATCCTAATGTCTTGCCAAAATTAAATAATGGATAGCCGCTATTTAATTTCGCGGAGATAAGGTTAAGATGTTTAGAATTTAACCAGTGCACGAATAATCCGGTGAATGCCCAAATAATTAAATCATTTGATTTAATTAGTGAGTAAAGATTTTATGGATTTAGGAAGAAAGGAAATAAAGATGATCACATGCTTAGGAATGCATACATGCTAGAAATAATTACTTAGGTCTAATTTAAGTATTATTTGTTTATAAAGGGGCGTCGTCGCAAGACAAGCAAGTCGAGGAACGCTCGTTTGAGAATTTAAGCAAACGAGGTGGGCTTTTCTTTCAAAATGTGATTTTATGTGCAAACGTGAATATATTTTTTTTAATGAGTGTCATGCCACGTTTATTTTGTGATTACCTATCTGTTGGCTATGCCAAACATGTTAAATCGAATTCGGGTCCCAGTAGGGCCGCAAACCCTACTCGTACTAGTGTACACATATGGGATTGTGTGCTAGCTTTCGAGTTGGCCGGTCCAGTGACCGTCGTGGAATGTGGCCACATTCTTGGTTCACATAAGATCAAATATGGTATGTTATGTTATGTGAGTGCGCAGTCAAGTTTATAAAATGATAAAGGATTTGGTGACCCAGGGAATTATTTCAAATAAAAACCCCGTGCTCACTTAACTATGGCTGACAACTAAATGAGAATTGTTTTTGGCACTAAGTCCACTGGGTATATCACATACTCAGCCCTGCATGTTTATTTTTCCAACGTGTAGGTTGATCGTGATCGAAGCGAGAAGGTGTTGGGAGAGACTTTTAAATAAGTAGCTAGGTAGCTGATTTAATATGTCTCCATATATATTACTTTGTCTTGGAACCTTCCGCTGTATATGAATGTTGTTTAAGGGAAACTATGTACCCATTCTGATACTCTGATTTTGACATAGCCTCATACCCTCTTGCCTTCGGGGATTAAATATTTCTTTTTATGAAGGGTTTATGATTATTCAAGTTATTATAGTTGCGAATATAACTACGCTCACTAGCACTAGGGAGTTGTGGTCGTGACAGTTGCTAATATAATATTGACGACCTTAGTATGTAATCTACTTTGTGCTGCATGGATAATATTTATGTGACTCGTTCTAGTTAAGCATGAACTGTGCTAGGGTGTTGTATTTGGAACTTGCATGTCCATAGAATTCTCTTGTCTCATATGTTTTCCTCATGTGATAATATTGTTTTCTTTTAAATTGCTTATTTATTGTTTTTCAACATTCAAAACGTCTTGTTTTTCAACATTCAAAACGTCTCTAAATAGAGAAAGAAGCATAGTCTTAGATAGACAGTGACCATATTCCTTGTGTTTGATATCCATGTGCATACCCTTAGCTATACTATATTTGTCTTGTATACTTACAAGTAGTTGTAGTGCTAAAAAATAGTGCATTAGCTCCCTTTTGACCGGTTGGTGAAGATTGAGGAGATCCTTGGCCCTGTTCAGTTGCAAGTGCAACCTAGCCATATTCCAATCTTCTGAACTTCTCTTTTACTTGCTAGTTTTGTTACTGGTTCTTGCATTTACTAACGTGTATGCTTAAGTGTGCAGGGATCTAAGGTGGTGAACAACTTGGAGTCAGAACCGGCTATGGTGTTTGACTAAAGCTAGGGTTTTTTTTCTTGTATCTACATCTTGTATCTTTTGTCTTGTTTATATCTTTTGTCCTTGGTCGGTTCAATTGTGAGATTGACCATCTCACTATTGCGGTGTAACAAAAGAGGTTTCGGTGATTAGTGAATCCCATCAATCTGGTTCCTATATTAATTAAATTAACTAGATAAGAGGAGTCCGAGGACTTAGCGGCCAGAAGGGTTGCCCAACGAGAACTCCTTGGCAGCGTGTCATTTGCCTAAGGACCAAGGACTCTCTTACTTTGGCAATTTTGTCTTAATTCTTGTGTCATATCCTTTACCCATATTTTTATGGGACGGTGGGAGTATAATAATCTGAATTATCTTACTTAATGTGATGGATTAGAAGTAGTGCACTTATACATACACATATATATAATGTAGTGATAAAATACAAACTCTATATATTGTACAGACTCCAATCTCTTCAACACAACGTCAACACAATGTCAACACAATGTAAAATTTCAAGATTTTGATGCCAACACAATTTCAATACAATGTCAACACGACGTCAACCGTTGACACTGTGTTGATATTTTCTGTTGATGTTATTTTGTCATCTATTAACATTTTCTAACGGTCCATATCATAGTTTGAAGTCTGTAGAATATTTAGAGATTGTGTTTGATTACATCCCTATGATATTGACTATTGTCTGATATATATGTGATATATCCGTTGAGTGTCTTATTCAGACTATCTGTTGCGCACCTAGGGCAGGCCAGAAATGGGTCCGATCGACCTCCACATGGGAGAAACATGTAGTGCATCATGATGCAGGCTTGAGTTTTAAGCTCGAGTTCGATCGGTCCACACGCGGTGGAAATAAATGTGTAGCATGGTATGTTGGGATTTGCACAACAGAAATTGTAAATTAAATAAGTTCACAAAAGAATCTATTTAGGAGATTATGTGAATCGATTCAATTTCATGCTTCAACATGTAGAGACATATTATTGCAAATTAATCACATAATTTTAATATTAAATTATGATATTGAATCTTACAATATTGATTCTCCAAAGAATCGAAGTGGCGTGCTACTTCTCCACATGTAGATCTTGAAGCTTTATTGCAAAACTAAAGATCTTATAACCTATGACCCAACTCTAGATCTAACTTCCTTGTGGGAGGAATCTATTAGAAAATATAAGGATCATGAAGGAGAAGACAAGGAAAATCAATTGCACAAACTTTGCAATTTCGAAATCTCCTATTAGTGAGGAGCTCGAAAATCTTGCAAGCTTGGAGGCTAGGTTTAGGTTTTGTGTGATGTGTGTTTTGTCACACAATATACCTGGATCGTTGGGTGAAGAAAAACCCGCACCTTTGGTAAGTCAAAGTAGTAGATACTCAATATCGTATGCTCAATGCTAACGTACATTGATTAAGAAATTAATTATCAAGACCTCGTCTTTCAGTAGATAGCATAAAGACTTGTCTTGCTGTTAGATCCATTCAGTGCTATACCACACCAACGTCATCATATTTCAATAACGCTTAGAAATAATCGGACTGACATTGCAACCTTTCACGATAGGTAGTCTAGGCCTATCTAGGTTGAGCGCAGCCCACAACCGGTCTACTAAAACAAAGACTTAGACTTTGTTATGTTCACTTATACATTTAAATATGCAATAAACATCTATTAAATGTAAAACATAACAACATTACGACAAAAATAATCTGTTGCATTTATTGGAAAATAATAATTAGAGTTTTACAGTATTCAATCACTCGAAAGGTGATTTCTAGATACAAACCCTAACACTCTTGGTTCTTGCTTTGTGATACTTCCGCTCTATGTGTTTGCTTGCTTTGTGAGCTCTTGGTTCTTTCGAATTTGCCACAGCACCAGAATTGTCACAATAAACGGTGATGCTCTTGGGCAGATTCGTAACCATACCTAAATCCATAAGGAAGTTCTTGAACCATACTACCTCTTTTGCAGCCTCCGAAGCGACCACATACTCGGCTTCCATGGTCTAGTCCGCGATGCATCTCTGCTTCACACTCTTCCAAATTACGGCTCCACCTCCTAAAGTGAACACATATCCTGAAGTAGATTTTCTCGAGTCCTGACCTGCTTGAAAGTCTGAGTCAGTATATCCCAAAGGACAGAGCTCGACTGCATTGTAAACTAGAGCATAGTCCTTAGTCCGTTTAAGGTACTTGAGTATGTTCTTTACGGCAGTCCAATATCCTTGGGCCGGATTCGACTGATATCTTGCCACCATGCCAACATCAAAGCAAATATAAGGCCTCGTACAAAGCATAGCATACATGAGACTTCCAACTGCCGAAGCATATGGAATCCTTCTCATTACTTGTATCTCAGACGGCATTTTTGGGCACATCTCTTGAGATAGATGGATGCCATTTCTAAAAGGTAAGAAACCTTTCTTGTCGTCCTGTATGCTAAAACGACTAAGTACTGTGTTGATGTAAGGTTCTTGAGATAAGTACAACATCTTATTTTCTCGATTCCGAAGAACCTTGATCCCGAGGATGTGTCCAGCGTCTCCCATATCCTTCATCTCGAACTGGTTTGACAACCAAGTTCGCACTAATGGCAACATCTTTTTATTGTTTCCAATTAGAAGAATGTCATCTACATACAAAACTAAGAACACTACATTCCCCTTCTCAACTTTCTTATATACGCAGCTTTCATTTGGGCACTTTTCGGATCCAAACTTGCGAACAGTTTGATCGAAACACTGGTTCCACGATCTAGATGCTTGCTTAAGGCCATAAATGACCTTCTTAAGCTTCCAAACCATGTGTTCTTTGCCTTTTATGGCATATCCTTCGGGTTGTTCCATGTAGATGGTCTCCTCAAGACCGCCGTTTAGAAACGCAGTCTTGACGTCCATCTTCCATACATCCCAATCCATATAAGCTGCTATAGACAACAATATCCGGATCGATTTGAGCATGGCCACTGGGGAGAAAGTCTCGTCGTAATCGACACCTTCCTTTCGGGTATACCCTTTAGCCACTAGTCTTGCCTTGAAGACTTTAGCTCGTCCATCGGGTCCACGTTTACGTTTATATATCCACTTTCTCCCAATGGCAGTACAGCCTCCGGGTAAGACGGACAAATCGTAGACGTACTTGTCTATCATAGATTGTAGTTCCGAATCCATTGCTTTCACCCATTCGCAATGATCGACATCTGCCAGTGCTTCCGCAAAGTTCTAGAGATCTAATACATTGCTGTCCGAGGAGTGATCCATGGATTCCCCCAAACCAATTTATCTGTCGGGCTCATGCGAGACCCTCCCACTGCGGCGCGGCTCTACAATGCTTGGTGTAGAAGTTGAAGTTTCGGGAATTGTTTGTACACTTGGTACTTGTTCTTGGTTAATGGAACTTGTGACAGGAGTTAGCTCTTCAAGAGCCACTTCACTGCTGGGTTTATGATTCATTACATAGTCTTCCTCTAAGAATGTGGCGTGAGTGCTCACAACAACTTTCTTATCTCGGACACTAAAGAATTCATAACCTTTCGTCCCTTTGGGGTACCCTATAAACATACATACCTCCGTCCTAGATCCTAGCTTAGTTGGATCCTTTTCCAATACATGAGCCGGGCAACCCCAAATCTTGAGATGTGCTAGATTGGGCTTGTGCCCCGTCCACAACTCATAAGGAGTAGTAGGTACGGATTTTGACGGTAAATTGTCTAATATATAGCTTGCCGACAGCAAGGCATATCCCCAAAATGAAGTAGGTAGCCGTGCATAACTCATCATCGATCGGACCATGTTTAATAAGGTCCTGTTCCTTCTTTCAGCCACGCCATTCTGCTGGGGCGTGCCCGGTGCAGTCAGTTGGGATTAAATTCCCGACTCCGATAAGTAGTTCAAAAACTCAGCACTGAGGTATTCGCATCCACGATCAGATCGCAGGCATTTGATACTCTTGCCATGATACTTCTCCACTTGAGCCTTAAAGTCCTTGAACTTGTCAAAAGACTCTGACTTGTGGGTCATCAAATAGACGTATCCAATTTTCGAGAAGTCATCAATGAAAGTGATGAAGTATCGAAAACCACCTCTTGCTACAGTAGACATTGGTTCACATACATCGGAATGAACAAGCTCAAGTACTTCCTTGGCCATATTGCCCTTAGCCTGAAAAGGCCTCTTGGTCATCTTGCCTTCTAAGCATGACTCACACTTATGAAAAGGTTCCTCCTCTAGACCTTTAATAAGATCTTGTTGAACAAGAGAATGGATCCTCCTTTCATTGGCATGACCAAGTCTAAGGTGCCATAAATACGTTTCGTTCATTGAACTTGAAGTTTATTTTCGTTTCTTTGAATTTTCGATGTTGTATTGAGTTCTGATTTGCGATTATTAAACTGTGTAGATGTGATTGTGTACATATCGTTTTCTATGATACCACGACAGATATAAGAGCCATCTTTCTTAATAACGCAGTTGTCATTAAAAGAAATCGAATATCCATCAAAAACTAATTTAGAAACTGAAATTAAATTTCTTCTAAAAGAAGGTATCAACAAAACATTCTTCAAAATCAAAAATCTATCACTACTAAAACGCAAATAAACGTCTCCCACTGCAACGGCCGCCACTTTTGTAGCATCGCCCAGCTGGACTTCGATCTCATGATCACGCAGCCGTCTTGTCACATGCATTAAGTCAGGATCAAAACAAATATGATCAGTAGCTCCTGTGTCAATAACCCAAGTGCAAGTAGACTTCAAAGCCAAACATGACTCGACTACTAAAGCTTGGTGCATACCTGTAGCCTGGCCCTTTTTAGGGCAGTCTGGCTTCCAATGCCCCTTTTCACCACACTTGAAACACTTCCCCATGGGCTTCTTGTTTGCCCTCTTCTTCTTCTTTCCCTTAGCCACTTTGCCCGATTCTGAGTTCGGTGCCTGCCTTTTTCCTTTGCTAGGCTTAAAGCCAGAGGAACGAGGCGCCGAAGTCATCATGGCCGCCTTAGCCTGGACCATAAGGTCCTCTGCCGACTGAAGTTCAGTCAACAGCTCTGCCAAGGTGTAGTTCCTTTTGTTAATCTCGAAGTTGAGCTTGAACTGTTGGAAGCTAGGGGGAAGACTCTGAAGGATAATAGTCACCTGGGACTCGGGATCGATCGTCCTTCCCAAGACCTCAATTTGGTTGAGGTGGCCCATCATCTCGAGGACATGGTCCCTCACAGACGAGCCCTACTTCATTGTCTTCAACATGATACTCCGAAAGGCTTGAGACTTAGCTGTTCGATTCTGAGTACTAAAAAGATTCTTGAGATTCTGCATGATCTCAGCGGCAGTTTCCATGGCTGAATGCTGATGCTTGAGCACTGATGACATAGATACCAACATATAGCACTTAGCCATCTCATTCGCCTTATGCCACCGTCTGTGTGCATCTCTGACTCCTGCCGCTGCATTGTCCGGCGGCACTGGAGGTCGCGGGGTTGTGAGTACGAAATTGTACTCTTCTGCTGTAAGAACGATGTCCAAGTTTTGCTTCCATTCTATGTAATTTTGGCCCTCAAGTTTGTTTTCTTTAAGAATTGCAGAAAGAGGATTGAATGACATATTGACGATTTAATTTGTACTGCAAAACAGAGTATTTACCATTTGTCATAAACTTATGTAAGAAGTTTGATTAGATTAACCATAAAACTTTTCAAAATGTTACAACTGCAAAATTAAAATTTTGTATCCTCCAAAGGAGGTCAATACGCATTAAAATATTACAATTTTACTGGTCACAATCATCAACGAATAGTCCAGAGACCACAAAGTGGCATGGCCGCCTAATGTTGCCTAAGCAAGACCACCAAATTTAGCATTACAGAGTCTCATTCCTACAACACACTCCCATAACAATGCTCATGTGCTACTAACAAGATCAAGCTATCTCATAAATCCTGTGTGAACTTCTGAATCTCGTAGTTTCTTAGGATTATTGTCCCCACAGAGCAGGTGGCGATAATATTGGAAACCACATTCTAGTTCATACTATTTATATTTGAGAAGTCCGCCCTTACGAACTCGCTATTTCTTAGGATTATTGTCCCCACAGAGCAGGTGGCGATAATATTAGAAAAAAGCTTCATAAATTAAAGACCAATCGATGGAGACTGTATACAAATGTTGAGTTCGTAATTACATCTTAGATAGTTTGTGTTATGGTTTTTATTTAATTATCCTTAGCCTTGAGGCAGATTAAGGCTTGATTAAATTCTGTTGGTATTTAATATGCTGGATAATTAAATCTTTTGTTCATAATTTGGGTCTTCCTTTAGGAAAATAATGTTCTAGTATTTAATTCTTATTCATGTCTACTATAAGATATATCTAAAATAATTAAGTTATTTAATTCTTGTAACGCCCGTACTTTTTAAGTACTAATTTAATATATGTCATGAAATAATTAATAAAATTATTTCGGATGATATGCTTCTCGTTAATTTTTCTTTGGAATGGAGTGTAGTATTTATGTGTTCATGTGGAATGAGATGTCCCTTTTTATTTAATTGTGGAGTTTTTAGGAGACGTGTTTGAAAGTCTCGTTGAAGTAATGATGTTGATATTGCTATACTTGGCATGATTGAATGAGATGGTGGAGATGGATTTTATAGTACTTGGCGCGTTTAAGTCAAGGATCGGTTGAGGAATTTGTATTTGGAACAACACCAAATATTAATTGTTGCGTCAGGCGATTTTAATCTCCGTTGGAAACAAGATGAAGAAATTAATTAAAGTTTCCGTGAATTTTAATTAATAGAAAGGAATGCGAGAATGTAAAGTATATACACTTGGGCTTCTCAAATAAAATTGGAGTCCAAATGTTTATATAAAAGAGATTTGGGCCTTTTGTTTTTTTAGTCTTGGGCTTATGCTTTTTAAAGAAATTGGGCCTTATATTTTAATTGGAGGTTTTATTTAAAGTTTGGGCCCTCTTTTGATTTATTTGGGGCTTCTTAATTAAGTGGAGATATAAGGTGGGGAAAAACTAAATATTGGGCCAATAATTTAATCGTAAGGAATTATTTATTTAATTCTCGGAATAATCTGAAGTACAAAATAAGTATATTTGCGAAGAGAAATAGTTGCAATAATTTAATTATGCGCTTAAATAATTTTTTTGGAAATTTATTCCGACGTCATGGAAAATACGAGGAGCCACGGAGGAAAGTATTGGCGTAAGCGGCCGACCGGCGTCGCACGTGACGCCTTGGGCGCCGCCGAATAATCGAAAATGCACGAAAACCGAGAAATGAGATAAAAGACTTTAATTAGAGTGCATGCATTCTAAATGTTTTCTATCTTGAGATTGATGTGTACTTTAATTATTTTTCGAGAAGGTGGTTCGCACGCTCGTTAAAGACGGAACGAGAAGTTGTTTAAGGAAATTACTAAGCTTTTAAGGTGGGCTTTATTGCTTAAACTCTTTATTTGCAAATGATATGTTTATGGTGAGATAAGGGTGGTTTAAATATTATGTCATGCCGTACTTTATGTTTTGAATTGCCTATCTGATTGTCTACTAGAATAATGTTCTACTAGACTTTGATGGTTAACGAATTCGGGTCTAACTAGGGTCTAAGCCCTATTTAGGCTAGTGCACTAATGGGGATCGTGAGCCATCCCTTGGGTCGGCCGGTCTAGTGATCGAGTTTGTGGCCACATTCTCGTTTCACATGATGGTTCAGATATGGTATATGATGGAGGATGACGATGACATTGTCCGCGCGGACACTATTTTATTAAGGAATGATTTTAGTGTTTCTCGACCCTTTTAAAGTAAAACCCGAGTTTCACTCAATGATGGCTAACATAACTTTATTGATGAAATGTATTTTGGGCATGAGTTCACTGAGTGCATCAAGTACTCAGCCCCTGCATGTGTTTTCCCTATGTGCAGGTTGAGCGTGGACGGGAGACGGAGGATGTTGAGCATTGGACTGAGACCATATTCAATAAACGTTCTGGTTGCTATTGTGTCTTCATACATAGTAGTAGCTAACTCTCAATTGCTTCCGCTACTCTAAGTCATAGAAATTCTTATGTTTTTCTTTAATCCGTTGGACTATTTTTATTCAAACTATGTTTCTTCGTGATATGAGACTATGATTTGATAATGAAGTTTCGTCTTTTGATCTACATGTCGTACCCCGTTGATTGTTTCCCCCTTCTTCACCGCTTCTTAATTCCCCACTAGTCATGACCCACCGTGCTTTCTATCCTGAGGAAGTGCGGTCGTGACAATTCTTAATAAGACATGAAAAGTTAAATTTGAATTATTTCCATGTTCAAGATTAGGAAGATTAGATTTATTATTTAATGTATTCTTACATATCTATCCTAATGAGGATTCTAGATATATAAATATTAGGAAACTATTAAATTATTCTCATCTATATCATCTAGGAATAAAATAATATTATTTATTTCCATAGATATAGATAATAATAAAAATATTCCTAAAATCTAGGTAAATCTTCCAAAAAGATTTTATTTTCATTAAATATTAATATTTTAATGATATCTTTCAATTAAAAATTAAATAATCATTAAAATAATCTTTCATCGATATCCCATCGCCCGAGGTTCGCACGAACGATGACCGACGAAGATCCGACGAGTTCGTCATCAGATCACTACGCGCACGGTGTCTCGGCCAGCAGCGCACGTCGCGCGCCAGCGTCTCGGCCGACTGGCTCGTCAGGCTTCGCGAGTGTCTCGGCCAGGAGTTCATGCGGTGGCGCGACTCCTCTCGGTCGCCTGGCTCGTCAGGTGTCGCGGTCTCTCGACCAGGAGCATGAGCGGTGGCGCAGCTCCTCTCGGCCAGCTGCGATGGCTTGTCTCAACCCATCTGAGACTCCTTGCTCCCACTGCTCCGGCACACGTCGCGCAACGTGGTGCGCACGTCTCGGTAAGAAGCTTGGAGCTTCGTCTCGGTCCTTCCTCCTAGGGTTTGGGCTATCGGCGTCTTGGTATCTCGGTGAGTTCTCGGTCTAACCGCCGCACCGCGCCAGCCACCGTGTCGACCTTGGTGCGGGCGCCGCCTAGGGTTAGGTCTCGGTCGGCGGCACGCATGAGCCCATGCTCGTCTGCGCATCGCCCCGTGACCCTCGATCCCTTGGCTCCCACTGATTCGACCACCCTGCCTTGATCGCGCGTGGTGCGATCCGTCTCAGCGCGTGCACCGACGGATCGCACGTCTTGTACAATCGAAAAATTCAAGTTCTTTGATTCGATTGTTCTTGAGTTCAACATGCATAAAATTAAACAAAAACCAACAAGAACATGCTTCGAAATCAAATAACACATGCATACATGAATTTCGTGAAATTTAAATCCAAATAATCAGAGCCAAAGACTGGCTCTGATACCAATTGAAGGGGTTAGCAGTGGAAGCGTGCATAAAAAAACCGATCACATGAATTTGATCTATTTAGCTGATTATTTAGACAAATTCTATTCGCGTAATTTTCTCACGTATCATGCTCATAACTTGTATTATAATCATGCTTTAGATCAAACAATCCCTAAAATATGCATACTACGGAGTTAGCCAATTTACTTCGTTGATTCACTTAAGAATCGAAGATGGCTTGCGTCTTCTCCACCTGAAGATCTTCAGAACTCGACCTCAGATCTTCTGACTGGTGTCCCAGACTGTAGACTGATATTTGTATGGGAAAATCTCACCAGTGTACTAGGACTTAAATAACGAAGACAAAAATATGCTCACGAAAGGAGAAGAATTTCGATCCTCTCTCAAATCTGAGGTGGACGAAATTTTGCTATAGAAAAATATGTATTTTCTGTCTCCTTTATTCTCTTATTTATATTAAGTCACATATAGGGCCCAGTCAGGGATCTAAGGAAGAATTTGGATATGGCCTCACCCAATTAGTTTTTTTTACTAATTAAATTGAACCCACAATTTAATACAAGCTCATATTGGAATATTACAAGCAGCCACTACAGAAGTAATATTGCACTGCCTTTCCAAATCCGAAATTACAAGTATTCCGGGTTTCCTTTTATTTGTTTAATTCATTTCCCGCGCTTAAGATAGAAACATCAATTAATTAATTAATGTCTGTTATATACTTAATTAATTGACATATTTTAATTAACAAGAGTGGACTTAGCAAGAAACTATTATTTATTATTCATAGAGTAATCAAACTCCAACTAGCTAGGTTCCGAATAATAAAACCTTGTTTCAAGCTCCTCTTGTGGATGTTATCAAACGAGACTCTCCTCGAGCACGATTCAATATAATAGCAATCCTAGCACCGCCAGATAATGATCACCACTACCCAATATACCTGGATCGTTGGGTGACGAAAAACCCGCACCTTTGGTAAGTCAAAGTAGTAGATACTCGATATCGTATGCTCAATGCTAACGTACATTGATTAAGAAATTAATTATCAAGACATCGTCTTTCAGTAGATAGCATAAAGACTTGTCTTGCTGTTAGATCCATTCAGTGCTATACCACACCAACGTCATCATATTTCAATAACGCTTAGAAATAATCGGACTGACATTGCAACCTTTCACGATAGGTAGTCTAGGCCTATCTAGGTTGTGAAATTCTTATTTTTCTTTGTTCAGGACTGACTGCGTACCTTAAATTGAGCGCAACCCACAACCGGTCTACTAAAACAAAGACTTAGACTTTGTTATGTTCACTTATACATTTAAATATGCAATAAACATCCATTAAATGTAAAACATAACAACATTACGATAAAAATAATCTGATCCATTTATTGGAAAATAATAATTAGAGTTTTACAGTATTCAATCACTCAAAAGGTGATTTCTAGTATACAAACCCTAACACTCTTGTGGAACGAATCTATGTAATGAAACTTCAATCTTCCAATCTAGAGTCTTCAATCTTCAATTCTCTCTTAAAGGTGTTCTTGGGGTGTGTGTAGAGTGTGGTAGGCAGTATGTGTAGAATGAATCTTAACCCTAGCCTTTTTCTCCTTCAAAAATCGTGTTTCAGCAAAATTAATTCGTCAAAACAGAGTACCCGGCCGGGTGCATTGATACACTGTAAATTCACCCGGCCGGGTGGTCATTTTCGACCCCTTTCTGACTCTCCAGTGCTGAATTTGAGACACCCGGCCGGGTGAATTTCCTGGACAGCGCTATATTTGTAAAACGACCATAACTTCTTCTACGGGACTGATACCCACGCGAAGCTCTTTCGAAGAAGAAGAGAATGATATGCATTGGGGGCTGATTGGACTTCAAAATCTCCAGTAAAACTGTCTCAAACTAAGGCTGCTGCACATCAACATATTTTGTACCTTTTTTACACATTCTTAACAAAATGATCAACATACCAACATAATAGAAAAATAGATATAAACACGCCTAATAATAGATGAAATATGATCAAATTCATACAAAACCACTCTCTAAAACCATGTAAATCCTAGTATGTCAACTCCCCCAAACTTACATAATTGCTAGTCCTCGAGCAAAGAGAAAAAGAACTAAAAGAAGACTTGGATTTAAAGGGGTCTAGACATCATCATCGTTTCAAAGGGTATGAAATTAAAGAGCATATCAAAATACAAATTCTATAAAGTCAAGCTGTCGAGTGCACTTCTGCTACTAACTCGTATATCACCTTGGATTCATGCTCTCTCAAGATACGTGTATGTGTATCTCACTCTCAAAAGTGTATGTGTATGAAAATAATACTCTCAAATCAAACAAAAGTGAATAGTTTACCATATGCTTGCTCAACGTCTCACCTCTCCTCTACTATGTTATGTTGTGACAATAAATCAAGGATCCGAAAGGTCTTTTTCTTATGGTTGTAATGTGGCTCTTTGGACGGTAGGGAATATTAAGGCTAAAGTGGCTGAAAAGTATAAGAAGCACAAGTACCCACATATTAGAATTCCAACAAAAGATCATTTCCCAAATCAAATCTCAGATAAGTAAGACTTTGTCGAACTTCTTCCTCCCATCCGATCCCCACTTATTTAGAAACCAACCAATAACTTTTCTAGACTTCGGCTAGCTTATACCTCCAAAAATTTTCTTGTTTTTTTTCTCTAGACTTCGTCTAGCTTATACCTCCATTTTTTTAACAATCTCACCACATCTTAAAGATATCTTTTCTTACTATATTCTTCCAGCTCTCATTTTTTCATAATTTATTACATGTAGAGTCTAGGATTCCCAACCCAATTGATTAGCTTGTCAAATATAAAGACTTAAGGCTAAAAATTGGCTAACAAAAGGTTATGAGTATGGTTAGTGTTTGGATAAAGATATGGCTAACAAAAATGGCCTAACGTCATCTCCTCTTCCTAAAATCACTTGTAGACTTAAGAAGACCAAGAGCAAGTTCTAGAAACATATAGCACGATTGATAATACATCACACATGAAAAGATTAAGGCATAATTCTCACTCGGGTAATAGCATGAATCAAGGCAAACAAGAAATTCCTTACTTATGCACCTATCACTCGGGTGGTCATTTTCGACCCCTTTCTGACTCTCCGAAGCTGAATTTGAGACACACGGCCAGGCGAATTTACAGGGTAATAATTCACCCAGTCGCTTGAGATTTCTGGACAGTGTAGTGTTCATAAAACTGCTATAACTTCTTCTACGGAACTCCGATTGGAGCGTTTAAGATACCCACGTGAAGCTCTTTCGAAGACGAAGAGAATGATATGAATTGGGGGTTGATTGGACATCAAAATCACCAGTAAAATTGTCTCAAAATAGTCAACATACCAACATAATAGAGAAGTAGATATAAACACGCCTAATAATAGATGAAATATGATCAAATTCATACAAAACCACCCTCTAAAACCATGTAAAATCCAAGTATGTCAGCTCACAACAACACCTTCAGAACAACATGCAAACGAATAACGACGTGGTGCATAAGCTACAGGACGCCTAACAGGGACAAAAGGCGGCCATGGATATGTTTGTAAAACAACTTTCTTAGATAGCTACTTCCTTAAGTGAGATGCGTGGGAACGAAGGAAGAATCCCAGCTACAGTCAAGCCACCGAACAGGACAAACATCAACCAAATCACCTTGAGATTAGGACGAGAGTACAAGGGACCGACAATGAAAATTAATGAAGGAGTACCTACTGTGGTAAGCGAGGAATGAGATAACCCAGTCTAGCAGAATGAAGATACTGAAACAGGGGAAGCGGAAACAGGAGATGGCATCTAGATCGATGACTTGAGGAAGCCACTACCCCAGATGGCTGAACCGTTCCCCCTAAGTCCATGAACTGAAGTGGAGAGTGAAAAAATAAGGATGGAAATTGAAGAGTATTCCAAGGGAAATTCCAGCAACACGGTCAAGCAAGTTAAACCATTCCCTTATCGAGGGGAGGTCACGAAGAAGAAAAAAGATACTGTGGATTTCATGGAAATTTTTGATAAACTGGAGATCAAGCCACCATTCCTACAAGCTCTGAAATTACCTCTTTTCAGCAAGTTCATCAAGGAATTTTTGCTGGGAAGACCAAATCCGATGGGAAGATAGTTATCAGAGAAAGCGTTTTAGCGGTAATCCAAAAGAGGAGGATGCCATCAAAGCGGACCGACCCAGACATGTTTACCTTGCCTATTTCAATTGGAGATGTGAAAGTCGAGCATGCATGTGTGATCTAGGTACGTCTATCAATGTGTTGCCGCTTTCAATTTACCTTGCTCTGGCCGCCGTTCTCAAACCAGCAACACTCATCCATCTTCTCCCTCTCTCTCGACCAATTCCTTCCATCTGTTTTGTGCCCATCACCCGTAGCAAAATGTCTAGGTTAGGAAGTCTAGAATTTTGTTCATCTGTTGAATTTCCTTTGTATTTAAAGTTGGTTACTTTTCTTTAATTTGTTGTGTTAATTAATTGATTTTCAGAGAAAAACTATGAAGTTATTTTTTCCATGGTATATTTTTTTTAAAAAATAAACTTCTATAGAAAGGAGGAAATTATTACAAATAAACTCCTCTAGAAAGGAGGAAATTAGCTTATGTCAAGAGGGCTCGAACTCGGCACCTCATACAATAATGTCTAAGCTCCTTGCCGCTAGGACAAAGGCTCTGGACCCATGGTATATCATGGTGATATAATTGCTAAAGAGATTTGTCCGATGTAAATTAGGACATATTGAATGCTTGAGGATCTAGGATATGAATTTCGTGGGATCAAATATAACAAAGTATTAATAATATATATAATATTGTATTTTTAAAACTATTAAAATAATAAAATTTAACTAGTTCTATTTTTTATGGTACATTTCTAAGAGTTTTCATATCTAAAATTTACTCCTATAAAATTATTGAAGTAAAATCATGGTTTCAATAATTTAAATATTTATTTATAAATTTAAATTTAAATAATAATTTCTTTGTTATTCATCAATAATATGAATAAAATAGAATTTAAGTAAAATTATGTGTTTTAAAATATTTTTTATAAATTTATATTTAGATATTTTTAAATAATATTTTCTTGGTTATTGTCAATAATTTGAATGAAATAGAATTACAATGGATTGGCCAATAAAAAAATTGAAAATTACGTATAGAATTACAATGGATTGGCCAATAAATAACAATAACAGTCAAACCAATTTACTTATTCAATTAAATCAGTCATTACTTTTTAAGTGAGCCCTCGATTTGAAAAATAAGGGAAGAAACGGTTGTCTTCCTCGACTCATTTAGTGAGCCCTCGATTTGAAAAAAAGGAAGAACTCTGAACTTTTCTGCCTCCGGACTTCCCCATATTCCTCCTCTAGTCTTCACAACAAGTTTTCTTATTCCCCTCTTGTTTACCTTCAAATACTGAAGGATTCGGAGGAGGTGGACCTTCCGTGGGGTCGGAGGTCAAAGGTCGATTATTCAAGTTTTCCGGCAATGCTCGGTGGCTGGCGGTGGGGTCGGCCGACCCCACCTGGGTCCGTCAGTGATTATAGTCCGAGTAGAATGGAGAGTCAAGCCGCACCGAGAAGCCTCTCGCTAAACCTCCGCCGCCGTTCCTCTCAACAGCCACCGCGTCTTCAGGTAATCAGTTTGTATTTTCTTTTTTTTTCTTTGTATAGTTTAGATCAATTTGTTCATCATTTTGGGGTTTGTGTTTTAAAAGGATTGATTATGTTTTTGCTTAGATTACATGGTTGAGGTCAGTGTGCTGAGGGCTGCTGAATCCATAGTAGCATCACCTAATTTAGTATTGTTACATTGTGCATTTAGAGTTGATTTTGAGAAGAAGAAAGGTTGAGTTTGACCAATGAACATAACAAGATCCCCTCTTCTACTTGAAATTACTAAAATAAGGGGAGCATCTTTATCTAGATGAGTAGGGCTGTACCTAGTAGTGTTGCCTTGAGCATTTTCTCTGTGTTGGATAAAGTCCGTCCAATTTTGAGAAGTAAATGATTTTGTGCACTAATTTGTTAATCCTTGTTCGAATGAGTGTGGCTACTGGCTAAATTTTCCTAGTTTCTTTCTCAGCTCTCAGAGTGTGATCTGTTCGATTAGAAAATGGTTAGAAAATGGTATGTGCTTCTCCTTGGTGAAATCTGATTTTTTTCACCATCTTTCTGCATCGATAGACGTTTAGGCCAATCTGATCAAATTCTGGAATGCTTAATTGCATAGCTAGTGAAATAACCACACCAGCCGGTGAATATGGATTACAAGACCTATTAATACACCAGTCAGTGAAAAGGTTGGGAAAATGAATTTATGCTGCTTCTAAACAAGACCAAGTGCATTTCTTATATTTCCGTCTTTTACTCTCTCTTTGATCTGTTTCTGGAAGAAAAGTTAATTAAGGCTTTCTTGTGACTTTTGTTTCACTGGTCGGTTTCATGATTTAGTTTAAATAAATTTGGAAGCCTTTATCAAGATTAAAGAAATACATAGGCCATGCATGTTTCCGTGTCATGTAATCATTGATTTATATCATGTCTGAAAAACATACGCACTTTTAACCAACTGGATGATGAAGTTCCTTCCAGTGTATACTAAGTAGGTCCTAAATGGTAAGGCCACATGATTTACCGTGTGGAGAGTTACAATGGTCTCTTGATATTTTCTCTGTGCTAAATGTGGATTTTGTTGATGTTTTTTCGGTTGAGTGGGATTTACTTATTAGAGCAATAATACTAGCAAATAACTGATAAAAATTTGTTCAAAGTGTTGTGTTAATTTAGTCCATTGTGTATGGGTTTGGAATTCATATTGTTTGGATTTTGTCCTTGTTGCATTGTAACTTTGTTTACATGCAGTCCAAACGATTGATGGGGAAATAGATAAACAAATTTCTGTTTGGGGAAAGCACAGAGCAGTGTTGTGCCACTTTTTCTTATGCTAGCCTTTATGCGCAAGGTCAAATGAGCTCTTTGTGCTAAGCCAGGCCACTTATCACATTCACAACGAGTTTATGAGGTGATTCTTTGACAAATTCTAGGACATCTAGTTGATTCAAGTGGCCAGATATATAGTCTCTAGTTCATCTTTGTTATCTTTATTTGTATCTCATTTAATTTTGTCATTTTATTTGCAATATTTTCTGTTTTCTAGGCCAGAATCGGTCCACCCACCCAGAGCTCAAATGCATTTCCACTTCTTCCCCCGCTTAGTTAGGAGGTGGATTTTCCATGATATTTGCATCTCTACTTCTGACCAAATAAGTGGTAGCCTATGGTAGCATTTACTCATCTGGCCTTGTTAGCATTGGAATTGGTGCTATGCCCCAGACACTGGAAATTGGCTCTGACGATATAGAACCTGTTGGATCCCAGATTCCCATACAAGGTTTGTTTAGTTTATGGTTTCTTTTGATTTTCATATCAATTATTAATTATTAGTTGTTGTTTTCCTATGAGTAAACCCTGCGAGCAACAAAAACAAAAAGTAATCAAATTAGTAAAATTATGGTAGTCATTTTCAGTTCCTTCATCTCACATTTCAATTGGTGATGGTCCACAAACTCCGAAAACGACATCATTCCTTCAGTCTCTCATGCTTTGGCCAGCTACTGATGGAACCTTCCAGTTACGCAAAAGTGAGTACATTCTGTTACATATCAGCCATTATTTGCTTGTGCACTTTTTTACCTGTGCATTTTATTCATGTAGGAACCTGGAAATGCTGCACATCCTACTAATGCAGCTCAGTCTTCCAAGCATCCTGGGACAAAAACCACTTATAACCTTTGGTGATGCATTAGATATGTGCCGTACCATCTCAGAGAAGGTATATACACTACGTGCCATAACTCTTTAAATGTCAGTTTCTTAAATCTAGTGCCCAAAAAATTGCCTCACTTATGGTGGGACGGAGGGAGTACAAAATTACAAACTATAGTTATAGGTTTATTTTGCTATTATCTAAGTTGGCATCCTCCAATATGTTGATGTCAACTTATTACGTGGTATTTTTTTTTTCTAAAATGACATGGTGGAATGAGCCTAAAACTTTTAGAATGCTCACTCTTCCAACTCTTGATATGATCATGCGTTTTACCTAGACTTCAATTGAAGAATACACATCAACATGGTATGAATGTTAGATAATGAGCTAATTACTTGTCTAAAGCTGCATTAGTTTGCATCATGGGCATTAGATTCCTATGTAGGTGAATTACTACTTATATAACTGGTTGCAAAGAACTGAGCTTAAGCAGATTGTTCTTGCTTTGCTGAAAGTACGCACTAATTCTCCAATGATGCATTGTATAATTTCATATGCCGGCCTTGGTTTAGATGTGGGAATGATGTCAATCCTACATTGTATGTAAAATTAATGTTCAAAATGTATTTATTATTTTGTTAAGATTTATATGTTTTTCCTTGTTATTAGAATGAGTTGTTTGGATGATAAAACCTCATTTTCATATATTTCTACATATGTGTGCCTGTATTAGATAATGAAGCACTAGTATGAATAGCAGCTTCCGAAAAGGTTACAAATTCTGTTGGATTCTTTATCTAGAACTTGCTGTCCAACATATTAGGTTGTGTTTAAGTTGATACTTTTGAATATGCACTTACTTGTTACTTATGTTGTACTTCATTTCTTTATTTTTATTTATCAGCTTATTTATATAATTGAATTTGTTTGTTTTGTATTTGTTGTGTAGGAGTTGAGGAGGAGCTAACTTCTAAAAGGGTTATTAGTGTAGACTTCATTTTTCTCAAGGGTTGATCTGCAAACTTAGTTGTTGCTTACTAACTTCTGGAGTCCTAGGTTTCCCATGCTTCAAATAAGTGATAACAGTGTTCTTTGTTGTCCGATTTCTTGAGCTAAGGAGAGAGAACTATTCCGGTTTTGAAAAAGTAATTGAAAAAGTCATAGGGCCGATCGACTGAATGAGAGCTTTATGAGTTGCAATCTTGTTGATATTGGTGCATAAAAATGATTTAGGCAATAGGAATAAAAGCCTCGTATCCAAATTATCACATGCCTGACCCTGCATAAACCCCTAGTGAGCCAGTTTGAGCCCAAAAGCCTAATTTCTTTGTTGAAAATTTTGAAGTCACTATATCAGCTTACCTATTATATCCATTTGTTGGCCTATATTTTCTTCCCTAGTCACCAAAATTAAAGTGCTAGCACATCCTTGGGAGGGTATTATGGTGGCAAGATAAAGATGGAAGTTTTGGACCATTCATTAGGTGGTATTCATTTGTACTGAGATACAAAGTGAGTGAAAAGCTGTCACTTCAAACGAAAATAGAATAAAAAGGCAGCCTCTCGTGTGTAAAAAAAGGCCAAGGCTAGGAAAAAAAAGAAAAAAGGCAGCCTTTCATGAGTAAAAAAACAGCCAAGGCTAGAAAAAAAATATATAAAAAGGCAGCCTTTCATGTGTAAAAAAAAGCCAAGGCTAGAAAAAAAATAAATAAAAAGGCAGCCTTTCTTGAGTAAAAAAGCCAAGGCTAGAAAAAAAATAAATAAATAAAAGGCAGCCTTCTTGAGTAAAAAAAAGCCAAGGCTAGAAAAAAAATAAATAAAAAGGCAGCCTTCTTGAGTAAAAAAAAAGCCAAGGCTCGAAAAAAATATCGAGCGAAAAATAGAAATGATAAAAGAATGCTCAAAAGAATAAGTTGACTTGGTTAGATGGTCGAAAAATCTCATGTTTGGGTGTTGAGCTGTGAGAAATTTGTACGCATTGACTGAGATGTGAAAGATGTGATGGATGTGCTAGTATTTTAAGAATGGTGGTAAGCTACTTAACCATATATTATCCCACCTTTACCAAAAGCCCCGTTACATCCCAATGAATAAGACCTTTTCATTTATGCATCATATTGACTTGTGAGCGATGAATTTTGCTTGAATTTGGGAGAAAGATCTTATGTGCTTAAAATAAAGAATAGCCAGAAGAACTTCTCTTTAGGAATTAGTAACGATGGTTTGAGACTCCCAAGACACAACTCGAACTTATATTGAAGCATGGGATGCCTAGGTCTTAAGGAATTAGTTCGTGCACAATTCTTGTTCAAAAGTTTTACCCGCGAGTGAATTCACGGTCGACCTAATTTCCCTACTGATTCGTTGGCGTGACTTGAAGGAGAGGATTATCTAATATCTTCTGACTGTGCTTTATTGTCTAACTTGCTCGAGGGCTAGCGAGACTTAAGTTATGGGGGTGTTTGATGTGGGTGGGTAATTGTCTAACTTGTTCCTCGGAGTATACAATGGAATGGAGGGTAGCGTATTACTGCTCCAAGTCAGTTTTGACCACTTCGATATTAAGTTGGTCTTGCTGTGTCCAAAATCTGAAGATCACGATACCAGGATGTGTGGTTAGTCATTCTCTTCGTTGTACATACATTTAGATATAATTTTTTGTTTAGTTGTAGGAAGTGGAATGCATACAACAATTTATTATTTTTATTCTTTCTATATGTTCTACTAAACCTGTAACCCTTTTCTTGTCTGTATGTAGGAAAGAATTTCTATTTGAGTCAGATTAAAGAGCTGTGTGCCAATCCTATTGTATTTGAGGCGACTGAGATAATTTCTAGAGCAGTCATTTCAGCTGGTAACTAATGATAATATCCTTTGCATCAATGTCTTGATTTCCATAATAACTATTAAAACAAAAG
Organism: Salvia splendens; assembly: GCF_004379255.2. NCBI lineage: Eukaryota > Viridiplantae > Streptophyta > Magnoliopsida > Lamiales > Lamiaceae > Salvia > Salvia splendens. The sequence continues at coordinate 27,681,556 of NC_056040.1, forward strand.
AAGTGAGGCGATAAAGGCTTGTTTGCATCGAAATTAATTGGTTTTAATTAGAAATAAGATGTGACCTTGCAGGAATCACAAACAGAGTTGACACCGATGAATGGAATCCTTCCACTGATACACATCTTCCTCGATTGATAACCTCTCTGGAAATGTTGTGATACACCCAAAATTTTAATTATTATTCCAGCAGTTGTGTTTGTCTACGACAGTTTGATCAACTAGCACGGGACCAAGTTTTCTATAGATTGCAAACTTGAGTTTGCTCGTACTGCTTGCTCATCTAAATTCTGCTGCTGGGCTGCGCTGCAAGCAAAACTCGTTCCTTTGTTGAGAGCTCTACTTTACTGTTGATCAAGTTCCAGAGATGTCCACTGTTCTTCAATAACCATGTTCGAGCCTTGTTTCCATTCAATATACATCCAAAACATGTTATCCCAGCTAGCCATATTCTTTCCAAGTCTCTTTTCTCAGCCCTCTTACAATCACTGCTCTTGAGGTAGCACTACAACTCCATCGTTTTGTAATCACAGTTTTCTTAGTGTGAAAAGCAATGGCTCGTTGAACACGATAATCCCTAATTTGAATAATTTTTATGTTTAGGGCATAAAATCAAACACAGGGGAGAAAGCACTGGTTCTGCTTTCGGATAGAAGTGTTAGTTCATCCGATTTTCCTCCTCTTCACATCTTTTGTAGCATTCTACAAGAACTTTGCACTTACTGTAAATTATCATTACAGGTAGTGACAGTTCCCACAGAAGACCTTCTACCAACTAATCCTCGGATACTTAACTAAGTTGATGATCATCCACAACTAAGTTATTTGAGCGTTTAGTTCTTCACAATCTTCAATATAGATATTTACAAGATAATTTAAATGTAATTCTCTATTTTTTAGATCCTTTTCATTTTGTTTGTTTTTACTGATTGCCTCTAATCTTAAATCATTTTCTTGTATTTGCTTTGGATAGAGAATGGCAGGCTCTGGATTTTTGTCCGTCAATCCATTTAAAAATGTCTAGCTATATGGGGATGATAAAGAAAGAAGCTTTTGGACACTCCTCATGCTTATGCTGTAGCTGATGCGACATACAATGCAATGATAGCAGGTGCTATATAATACCTTAATTACCCGGAGAAATGATTGCCTTGTTAGCATATTGGTTAGCAAGTTGCTAATTTTCACTTTTCGTTTTGCTATTTTTTATATTGCAGATGAAGTAAGCCTGGCTATAATTATCAGGTTAGCTGCAGTTTTTGTTATGATATTCTTCCTTACAGCATGCTGTAGTTTTCTTTGTAATAAATAGTGTTTGCGTGATTAACTTTATTTACCACTATTTGTTTGGTACCTGGTTTGAAGTTTAAGCTGAAAGGTTAAGAGAGTGGACGGAAGGGGCACAAAATGAGGAAATTGACTGATAAGAAAGGAGGGAGGTGCAAAAACAAAGAAAAAAAAGAAAGAAAAACAGAAAAAAAGAAAGGAGGTGCAAAAAAGAAAAAGAAAAAAAAGTAAGATGGAGATGCATGCAAAAATATAAGATAAAGCGTTGTTGGTGGAGATGGAATCAAGAACTGTTACAAGGGAGAAAAGGAGTTGATATAGGTGAGGAATGAGGCTGACATAGGGGGGAACAAGATGAGGAAGTTGCCTGATAAGAAAGAAGGAGATGCAAAAAATAAGAAAGAAAGAAAGAAAGAAGGAGATGCACACAAAGAAAGAAGATAAAGATCTGTTGGAGAGATGAAATCAACAACCTCATGAACTATTACAAGGGAGAAAAGGAGTTGAAGTAGGAGAGGAATAGGATGACAAAGTTCTGAACATGCAAGGGAAGAAGAGAAAACTGCCAAGTCTAGGACATGCTCCAGATCCCATGACGTGCAGAAGCTGACCAACACAAGGTGACCCCCTTTCTTTTCTTTTATTCTTCTTTTTATTGGTTGGTCAGTGTTTTTAGTCTTCTTCCACACTAAGCCCAACTTGCAAGTACGTCCTTAGTGGGAGGAGGTGTTCATTATTGTCTTGCTTTTGTTTGTATTTTTGTGTACATGTTTTAGTAGCAAGTCGGACCTAGTGTACCTTCAAAATGATTAATTCGTGCTTTTGTTTGATGAGTTCAGTTTTTAACTACATGACTCCAGTGGAGTGATTTAAGAATGATGGAATATTGAGTTTAAGTTGGATGAAAGCTACATTACGTGAAATTTGAGTCTTGATGTAAAACACTCTCTACTTTATTCTGAATGACTTTATTTTGCATGTATTCTTCATGAGGTATGGTCAATATGCAATAGGCATCGAGGGAAACTAGGATCCCAGCTAGCCATATTCTTGCCAAGTCTCTTTTCTCAGCCCTCTTACAATCACTGCTCTTGAGGTAGCACTACAACTCCATCGTTTTGTAATCATAGTTTTCTTAGTGTGAAAAGCAATGGCTCGTTGAACACGATAATCCCTAATTTGAATATTTTTTATGTTTAGGGCAAATAAAATCAAACTCAGGGGAGAAAGCTTTGGTTCTAGTTTCGGATAGAAGTGTTAGTTCATCTGATTTTCCACCTCTTCACATCTTTTGTTGCATTCTACAATAACTTTGCACTTACTGCATTATCATTACAGGTAGTGACAGTTCCCACACAAGACCTTCTACCAACCAATCCTCGGATACTTTACTAAGTTGATGATCTTCCACAACTAAGTTATTTGAGCGAGCCTTTAGTTCTTCACAATCTTCAGTATAGATATTTACAAGATAATTTAAATGTAATTCTCTATTCGAGAACCTTTTCATTTTGTTTGTTTATACTGATTGCCTCTAATCTTAAACAATTTTCTTGTCTTTGCTTTGCAGAGAATGGCATGCCCTATATTATTGTCAGTCAATCCATTTAAAATATCCAGCTATATGGGGATGATATAGCAAGTAGCTTGCTGATGCAACATGCAATGCAACGATAGCAGGTACTATATAATACCTTAAATACCTGGAGAAATGCTTGTCTTTTTAACATATTGGTTCGGCAACTTCCTAATTTTCTCATTCCATTTTGCTAACTTTTGATATTTACAGATGAAGTAAGCCAAGCTATAATTATCAGGTTAGCTGCAGTTTTTGTAATTATATTCTTCCTTTTTCTTTGTTGTAGCTTTGTTTATAATAAATAGTGTTTGTGTGATTAGATTTATTTGCTACCACTTGGTTTGGTACTCTGTTTAAGTTAAAGGTGAAATGGAAAGAGAGTGAATGGAGGGACAAAATGAGGATGTTGGATGATAGAAAAGAAAGAGATGCAAGCAAAGAAAGAAGAAAAAGAGCTGTTGGAGAAGATGAAATCAGTAACCTCAAAAACCGTTACAGAGGATAAAAGGGTTGAAATAGGAGAGGAATGAGGCTGACACAGTTTTGGAGATTCAAGGGAAGACGAGAAATCAAGACATGCAAATGAGAATGCATACTTGACAAGGGAAAACTAGTGCCAGCATTGTGGAGTACCACTAGCTGACATCACATGATCTCTCATCTACTTATGAGGGCTTGCGATAGAGAATGCAGCTTGATTTTTTGGTATGATTGCTTTCATTTCATTATTTATTTTGAATTTTGAGCTCAAATGCTAAATGCTTATTGCCCTTTTAAAATAACCACGGGGTGTGGAAAGGTGTTCAGAATTTGTTGTAAGACGACTAAGATGTATGTTTCCCTAAGTTATTGACCTTGCTTCCTCACATGCTAAAATGAGTATATGGGTATGTTATTTGTTATCATGGTAGGTGAATACTAAAATAATAGGGAGATGCAGGCTTGTGTATGAAAAGATATACTCCCTCCATCCCACTCTAAGTGACACTTTTCTTTTGTGGGATGTTCCCACTCTAACTAATACAATTCAAAAAATAGAAACATCACTCTCTACATTTTCCCTCTCTTTCCACTTTACTCAAAAAACAACACTACATGAAATCCCATGCGAATACGAAATGCTCCACTCAGAGTGGGACGGAGGGAGTAATACAATGTCTTTCTGGACCGGTGGGCTAAATAGAAGACCAAATCAAGCATAGTTTCTATAGAATGTTCTAATTTTTTTAGTATATTTCTTATCTGTACACAATTTATTAATTCCTGCATATTTTTGTCTCCTTAGGGAACCTCAGATTCTATCAGAATTTGTAAAGAAGACTAGAAACATGCCTTCGAGAAGCTTGCTGCCGTTTTGTGACTGGGAACATATCATTTCTTGTAATTGATAATCAAAAGCACATCAAGGTTGTTTCTGATGAAGGTATCTGCATGTTCTAATTCATTTTCCCACCTCTTTTATTAGTCATCGTCTTTTCAAAACTTCGGGTTTTGTTATACTTGGAGGGTCCCCAAAGAGTATGAACTTTGGGTTCGGCACGGGTTTTAATGCATTATTGGTAAAGTAAGAGGGAGATAGATAGAGATTTTTTTAAGCACCTCATTAAAGAGATGAAAGTTTCCAAAATTGAAAGTTCATACTCTTTGGAGACGGACGAAAAAGGAAATAGTGCATACTCTTTAGGACGGAGGAAGTATATTTTTTTAGGAAATAAGTAGTTATACTGAAAGGAAGTTCCCATTGGGGATCTACTATGGGAAACTCATAATTGTACTAGAGGATTTGCTTGCATTTTTATTTCCTCTTAAAGTAAAGTGGCAGAACAGAATAGGGCAGAGCGGTTGTGACAGCATCAACATATCAAATTAGGCCAGACAAGCTTTAAAGTATAGAGACAGATAGGAGAACAGAATAAGTTGTATATCCAAAGTAAGAGATATTTCCATATGTGTAGGTAGTAGAAAGCTAGGGTTGCACCTAGATACAAAAGATATTCTACAACATCAAGATTAGTTTTATGCATATCAATTGATTTAACAATATAAATTAATTTCCCTATCCACAGCCATTACAAATGCTGCTGGCTTGATTGGCTCTAGTGAGCAAGACCTGATTCTGACAAGATCAGCCCGGAGGTCACCGAATGTCTGACACATGAACAGGTTCATGATTTCAAAGATCAATAATTACTTACATAATGCATATTTTACAACTTGGTTTGATTGCTAAACCATCACACTTATAAAAGGTTGATTTTCCCTCCTCATATTTAGGCAACCGACACAAGAGATGCATTGGCAATGTTTATTTATGTGAGCATGTTCGACTGGCTTGTGGAGAAGATAAACTTGTCACTTCCTAGGGGAAAGGTGATATGGGGTGTTCAGTAAGGACGCTTGTGGAGAAGATAAACTTGTCACTTTCCTAGGGGAAAGGTGATATGGGGTGTTCAGTAAGGATCCTTGATATGGATTTGAGTAACTTAAGGTATACAATGATTGATATTTTCCACAATGTATACTATGGTGTGTTTTGTCCTAGTTTAAATAATCTTAGTTGGATGGTTGCTTTTTTGCACCTAAAGAATGGGTTTTTAGTATGAACTGTTTTGCATCAATTATGCTGACGAGCGGCTCCAACATCATTTCGATCAACATCTCGTCAAACACGGGCAAGAAGTAAGCATCACAAAAGTTATTACAGTTTATTTCCTTCTGTCTTTCCTTCACAAAATAGAGCGTGCAAGGATTACAATTTGTGAATTCATAAGTAAATCTTTCTGCCTTAATTATCTGAATCATTAATGCATTAATCAACTTAATGTTAATTGTTTTGATTTCAAATTGTGCATTAAATATTTTAGCATAACCCTTATGATATATGAATTTTGTTATTAGTTCTGATGAAACATATTTACAATCAAAAGAGTATGAGTTGGATGAAATTGACTGGAAAAGGATTTTGAAGACAACCAAGATTTTGTAGGTCCTTTTGAGAAGGTAATCAGGGTTCTTATTTTTGTATAGTAGGGTTTTCCTTTATCACGCAGCTTTTGATTGACATAGTTCTATTTATGTCTATGGGTGGGATGGGGAGAAGGCCACTAAAGCCATTTTCTGTTAATCAGTAACACATTATCTACTAATTGTAATTTTATTTTTGTCTGACCTTTACTTGCATTTGTTGAATAGATATGTTTTTAGTATCGAACAAATTATGTCTCTTAACTTATGGTGTGCTTGATCAGACATGTATTGGATTTAATACTTAACATTTACTTGTAAACTTAAACATCACTTCAGTACTAACCGTTGGTTTATGGAACACTTTATCTTGGGTTATTTTTGAGCTTTAATTGTACAATGCCAATTTGGCCCACATCTGTAGAGGAGAGACCATCTACAGAATCAGCCCTACCTCAATTCCTTGGAGAGGAAGTTTTTAATCCCCAAGTATAAAAGCAATGCTCTGCCCTTATTGAAGGGGACGAGCAACCGGTAAGGAAAACAAAAATCCTCCTTTTCCCTTTGAATCTGTGACAGTTACAATTAGTTATATTGAATTCATTTTCCACTTTTAAATGCTTGCTAGCTAGTAGACAACAGAACAAAGCTTTGTCGATGTTAGCTTTTCTTTTCTCTACCAAAGAATGGTTGAGTTCTTTTGTCGCCATGTTGCTAAGATTCTGTTGTGATTGCTCCAATTTGTTAGTTTAGAATTTCTGTAAGTTTTTTGAGAAGATCTATTGAATTTCCATGTTTCTGTATATTTTTACCAGCCTACCTATGATCTACTTGCATTACTCTCTATTTTAAGCACATTAGTTTAGAATTTTGCTAAGTTTCCTCTGCATTTTTTTACCCCTTTATATAATGTTTACTACATGAGTTCTTTTGGAAGTTAGAGTTTGTATGCTCTTAGATTAAGTTGACTGATCTCCATTTTCTAGCCATGTTTGTGAAGTTTCCAGCCCATTGTCTTTCATGCTTCAACTTTTGTTTAATGTCCACAGTTTCCTAAAACATGATTTCTACTCTCTTTTGAATCCAAGTTTATTTAATTTAGGTTATATTCTGTCTTTCAGTGTTCTCTTTCAAGCTTTCCTAAAGTAGGATGGAAGTCTCGATTTCCCACACTTAGTTAGATTCAGTTTACGCTCTTATTCCTAGTTCTCATATTTAAAATTATAGTTTCCCGCATTAGTGTTTAGGTCCACTTTAATCCTTAAGGAAGTGGTGGCTTACACCAAACCTCATATAAGCAACTTCATTGTTGTTGGGAATATGTAAGGTGCTAAAATATAGACCTGTAAGCATTCTTTTTAATGGTCAAGTTGAACCTTGAAAAGATATTATTTTTGTCTATTCTTAGTCATATTTTTCTGACATGGCTTTGCTATTTTGCGCACATCCAATGTTAAATTCTTCAATTATGAGCAATCCTTGAAAAGGTGAGTATGCATTTCAATATCAGTGAGTTTGTTCCCTAGTCTGCATATTTATGATTAACTGGAATTGACATTATTCCATATTTGACCGGTAAAGAATTGTTCAGTTGTTCCAAGGAGAGTGGCACTACCACATTTTCTATAAGCTCTGCTGTGTTGTCCCTTCTGGTCCCCAAGGTTTGTACTCAGCTTTTCCCCAATTATTTAGTTTTCGACCTGTATCCAAGGAGAGTGGTCCCTATCACATTTTCTGTAAGCGAATAAATTGCATATCCAAAGTAAGAGCGATCCCCATATGTGTAGGAAGTAGAAAGTTAGGGTTGCACCTGGATACGAAAGGTATTATACTACATCAAGATTATGTTTATGCTTACCTTTTTATTTAACAATCTAAGTTAATTTCCCTATCTACTGGTGTTACAAATGCTACTTGCTTGACAGCCTTATAGTGAGCAAGACCTGATGCTTACAATGTCAGCGCAGAAGGTACGAGCGGGAAATGATGAGGTCACCAAATCTCTGACACTTGAACAAGTTCATAATTTCAAAGATCAATATTACTTGCATAATGCTTATTTTCAGGATGTTTTGATTGCTAAACCGTCACACTTATGGTATGTTGATTTTCCCTCATATTTAGGTAATTGACATAAGATATGCTCCACCATTGTTTATTTGTGTGAGCTTGTCCTACTGGCTTGTGGTGCAGATCAACATGTCAATTCCACGGGGAAAGATAACATGGAGTTAAGGTATACAATGATTAATATTTTCCTCAATATATATATATAGTATGGTGTGATTTATCCCATTGTAAATAGTCTTTCTTTACCAATCCACTTTAATCAATCTTACTTGTAGTCTTTGATTGCTTTTTACCACCAGAAGAACAGCATTTTTTACATCTGTTACGCTGACGAGCGGCTCCAGAACCATTTCAATCAACATCTCATGAAAACTTGAGCAAGAACCAAGCATCACACATAAAAGCCTTTACAATTTATTTCCTTCTGTCTTCCTTCTCAAAATAGCGCCTGCAAAGATTACAATTTGTGAATTCATAAGTAAATTCTTCTGCCTTTATTATCTATATGATTAATAAACTTAATGCTTACTTCTTTTCTTGCAAATTGTGCATCAAATATTTTAGCATAAACTTTCTAATATAGGAATTTTGCTATTGGTGCTGGCGAAACATATTTACAATCACAAGAGTATAAGTTATATATAATAGACTGGAAAAGGGTAGATTTTGAAAACAACCAAGATTGTGTGGGATCTGTGTTCTTATTATGGTATAGTAGGGTTGTCCTTTTCCGAGCAGCATTTTGACTGGCATAGTTCTATTTATGTCTATGTGTGCGATGGGGAGACGGGGCACTAATGTTATTTTCTGTTAATCAATAACCCATTATATCTGACTTTTACCTTAATTTGTTGAATAGATATATTTTAGTATTGAACAAATTGTGTTTCCTTACTCTTATGTTTACAATGGTTTTCTTGATCAGACACCTATTGGATTCATATCTATATTGCCAAAGCTACATATTTAACATATGCTGCTAAACTTCAGCATCACTTCAGTACTAACCGTTGATTTAATGGAGAAACAGGTGGAACATTCAGCATTAAACATCATGCCGGGATGGTTAGTGTACTTGTCATTGTACTTTGTGGAATATTTGTACACAACCAATAATTTAGCTAAAGCAAGGGAACCTCTAGTAGGTTTGGCATTTTTCAGTTTACAAATAGAATTTTGCTCTCAGCAACTCATTGTTAGTGTTGACATATGGTTTTAGAGTGGGCGCTCTAGGAATCTGAACAAATAAAATCAAACTCAGGGGGAGAAAGCTTTGGTTCTGTTTTTGGACAGAAGTGTTAGTTCATTTATTTTTTTCATCACTTCACTGGTTTTGTTGTATTCTACAAGAATTTTGCACTTACTGCATTATCACTATTGGTTGTGACAGTTCCCACAGAAGACCTTCTACCAGCCATTGAGAAGATACTTGACGAAGTTGATGATCATGCACAAGCTAAGTTATTTGAACAAGCCTTCAGTTCTTCACAGTCTTCAGCATAGATGTTTACAATTACTTGCATATACCTTAGTTTGTTCTCTTTGTTTGAGGGAAAGCATACATCCAGTGTGAGAAGGTTTGGTGAGCCTTATTTGTGACACTTTATCTTGGGTTATTTTGAGCTTTAATTGTACAAATACCAACATAATTCTCTGAAACTTGTGTAGCAAATGGAGGAAAATGAATTCACTGGAAAATGGAGTTTGGAAATAACAGAAAAATGCTGCAAAAATGAGCTAAAAGGGAAAAAATGGGAGTGCTAATAGAAGAATGGTTGAATTCTATCGTTGCTTGTTGCTAAGATTCTGTTGTGATTGCTCCAATTAGTTAGTTTAGAATTTCTGAAAGTTTGTTGAGAAGCTCTATTGAATTCCACGTTACTGTATATTTTTCTAGCCTACCTATGATCTACTTGCATTGCTCTCTGTTTTAACCACATTAGTTTATAATTTGCTAAGTTTCCTGTGAATGTATTTACCCCTTCATATGATGTTTATTACATACTTCTTTTCGAAGTTGTTAAAATCAATTTCTATGCTCTTAGATTAAGTTGACTGGTCTCTATTTTCTAGCAACTTCATTGCTGCTGGGAATATGTGTGGTGCTAAAATATAGACATGTAAGCATTCTTTTAATGGTCAAATTGAACCTTGAAAATATATTATTTTTGTCTATTCTTAGTTATATTTTTTTGACATGGCTTTGCCATTTTGCACACATCCAATGTCAAATTCATCAATTATGAGCAGTCCTTCAAAAGGTCAGTATGCTTATCAAAATCAGTGAGTTTGTTCCCTAGTCTGTATATTTATGATTGACTGGAATTGACATTATTTCATATTTGACCTGTAAAGAATTGTACAGGTTGTTCATGAAGAGTGGTCCTATCACATTTTCTATAAGCTCTACTTTGTGTCCCTTCCGGTCTCCAAGGTTTGTACTAAGCTTTTCCCCAATTATTTAGTTTTCGACATGCAAATGTACCTGTTTTTCCTACATAAATAAAGATTATGGGAATAGTTCAAATACTTTTGGACCTGGTGATTACTCTGATATACTTTTTTCTATTATTATATACGTGGCATACAAAAATCTTTTTTATCAGCTTGTATCATTTTTACTTAATAGCTGTTGGTGTTTCATTGTTAAGAACCTATTTTCTTTAAAACATACCAAAGCATGAATGTAACATATAGTGTTGATGATGCATAAGTCATTGCACTTTTCTCTTAATAAAAAAATCATTTATTGCCTAAAACACATGTATAGCTTTTCTGGAAAATATTATAACCGGAAGCCCATGATTATATTTTTCAGGTAGGCTGAGTTTAAGAAGTGCTTCTGAACGCAACTATCTCAGTCCGAGTAAATGTTTTCTGATCCAAAACATTGATAATGAACAAAACCTTCATAATCTTATGGTCAATGACAGGTCTTGAATATGCACTGTATGGTTAGCTACACCCATTTGTTTTTGTCGTACTCAGTCATTATTCAAGCACCCAACCACTTTTGTGTCTGGAGAGGTTTTCTTTAGTGAAGAAACTGATCTTTTTACTGAGCTTTCTAATCTTTTTTAGCATATTTATTAATTATAGCATATGTTTCCACCCCATAAGTAGTAGCCTTAGATTCTATAAAGATGACCAGGAACGCCTCAAAATGCTTGCTACAGTTTTGTGGCTGGGAAACAAAAGCACATCGAGGTTTTTCCTGATGAAGGTAAATGCAATTCTTTTTCCCAATCCTTTGTAATTAGTCCTCATCTTTTCAAAACTTCAGTTTTTGTTGTGTATTATATGGGAGATAATTAGTTACATTGAAGGGAAATTCTCATTGGGGGTCTACTATGGGAAGTTGTAATTGTACTAGAGGATTTGCTAGCATTTCTAATTTTTCTTTTATATAAAGTCGCGTAACAGAATAAGGCAGTGCAGCTGCGACAGCTGCAACATATCAGATTAGGTTAGATAGCGTATTAGGGCAGCGGTGGTGCGACAACGACATAGCAAATTCAAATTAGGAGAAGCGAATAAATTGCATAACCAAAGTAAGACAGATTCCCATATGTGTAGGGGGAGTAGAAACCTAGGGCAACACTTAGATACAAAAGATATTCTACAACATTAAGATTATGTTTATGCTTACCTTTTTTATTTAACAATCTAAATTAATTATGTGTTACAAATGTAGCTTGCTTGACGGGCTGTAATGAGCAAGATCTAGTGCTTACAATGTGAAAGTACGAACGGGATCCGTGCCATTTGAACAAGTTCTTAATTTTTTGTGTGTGCGCGCAGTGTAAATTTTGTGTATGAGTATTTAGTGTGTGTATTTCGTGTGTATAGCTCGTGTATATTGTGTATAGTGTGTGTGTATATGTGTATTTTGTGTATAGTGTGGCTAGTACAGTGTTTGTATTTTGTGTATATGTCACTGCAGCATGTGTATTTTGTTTGTGTGTTGTATGTTTATAAGGTGCGTAGTATATTGTGTGTGTGTGTTTATAAGGTGTGGAATATGTATGTTCTGTATGTGTATTTTGTGTATAGTGTGTCTTTTTTATTATGTTTATAGTGCGTGTAGTACATAGTGGATGTATGTGTGTTTTATGTGTAATGTGTTCGGGGTGTGTTTAAATTGTGTATATTTTATGTATAGTGTAGTGTATGTATAATGTGAAATGTGTGAATTTGTTGTGTGTGTATAAAGTGTGTGTGTGTGAAAAATGTGTTTATTTTTTTTATTAGTGTTTATTTTATGTATGGTGTGTATTGTGTATTGTGTATGGTGTATTTTGCATTTTGAATTTTGTATTTTGTATTTTGTGTAGTGCAAGTGTATCTCTTTTTATAGTCCGTGTATTATGCGGATTTTATTTAGTGTTCTATAGTGCGTGTGCATTGTGTATTTTATATAGTATGTATCTTGTGTATTGTGTTTAATGCATTGTGTAGTGTGTAAATGTCTTTGAAGTGCATGTATATTCTTTATCGTGTGTTTTGTATATAGAGTGTGTAGTGAGTGTTTTGTGCGTATAGTGTTGTGTAATGTATAGTTTGTGCACTCTGTACGTGTATTTTGTATAGTGGGTATTTTTTGTGTGCAATGCATGAATATTATCCATAGTGCGTGTGCAATGCGTGTATTTTGTGCGTAATTCGTCTTGTATGTTTATATTTTGTGTGTATACTTTTTTGTATTTATGTATTTTTGTGTATAGTGTGTGAAGTGTAAGTATTTTGTGTATAGTGTGGGTTTAAAGTGTGTGCATTTTGTGTAGTGTGCAAATTATGTATTTTTGTGTATGTGTAAAGTACGGGTATAATGTGTGTAGTACGTTTGTTTGGTGTATAGTATGTGCAGTGTGGGTATTGTTTGAGACTAGCACACTGTTTGTATATTATTTATATACTGAGTGCAGTGCAATTTTGTATATGTATGTAGTTTGTATGTTTATAAGGTGTTCAGTGTGTGTATTTTCAATATGTGTATGTATTTTGTGTATAGTTTGTCTATTTTGTATATGTATGTAGCGTATATTCTTTATGTAGCGTAGTGTCTCACCATATTATGTTTATAGTGTGCGTAGCGCATTTTTGTATTGTGTGTAGTGCGTGGCAATGCTTGTATTTTGTGTTTATAGTATATCAATCAATGTGTGTAATGTGTGCCATGTCTAATGTGTATTTGTTGTGCAGTGTGTGTATATAGTGTACATAGTGTGTATATTATATTAATTGTGTTCGCAATAGGTGTATTTTGTTCATAGTGTGTCTAGTGTGTTTATAGTGTGTATATTTTTTGGACTTGTGTATTTTGTGTATAATTTGAAAAGCGTGTGTTTTGTGTAGTGTAAGTATTTCGTGTATAGTGTGTGAAGTTTGTAAAGTGTCCAGCGTAGTTGTTTTGGGTGACAAATTTTGTGGGATATAAGAAAATGGAAAAATGTGGCAAATTATCTCAGACGGAGGGAGTATTTAATTAAGTCTTTTCCATTTGAAATGCTTAGATTCTTCTTATTTCTAAAGGTTTTTATAGTTGAAAAACGGTATTATTGAATAAATACCTTTGAATGGTAACAATTTACATAGATTGTTAAAACGTCTAGTGGTTTAATATGTGCATAAATGTATAATCATAATTAATATGGATGAGAAAAATGCACGATCTATTTGTTGGAATTCTTGAAAATTGGTTAAGCCATGAGTTATATTTAAATATGAAACGGTGGATGAAACGTTGATACACAATAATAATAATTGGAGTTTATTTTTATTATGTCATTAAATGTATTTAAGATTGATTAAATAATATAAGTGGCTTTTAAGATATACTAATTCCTACTATAACTAATGATTCAAAAGTTGTAACTATATTTGTGAGGAAAAACATTTTTGGTAAGTTTGGCACGCCTCGTGCACTTTAGCGATGAAGGTTCTCACTTCAACTCATTTTCTCAATCATTTGATTTTCTTTCTTTTCTACACAAATTTTTTGTCTTTTTACCAATTAGTTTTTGGAAAGTCATGTCATTTTCCTTTAGAGTTGGAATTTGGCCGAAGTACATGTTGTGAAATAGAAGAAATTCGAAGTGTGTTTGATCTAGAAAGGATGCTTATACAAAAGACAAAAAAAGTGTAAAGGAAAGGAATGTTGTGTAGAAAAGAAAGAAAATCAAAGGTTAGAGAAAGTGAGTTGAAGTTAGACAAAATGTCTAGAATAAATGTGAAAAGTGTCTTGGGTTCGAAGGAAAAAGTGAGGTCTATTTTACTCTACTTGGAATTTTTATTTTTTTGTCACTTTTTAGCCAAATATTCACCATTTTTTTAGAGGAGGGAACAAGTCTGTAGTAAACTTTGCATGATGTATAATTTGAGTGGTCATATATTTTTCCTCATACATTTTGAGTTTGAAGATTGGATTCGAGAGAAGATCAAGACTAAAGATTCATCCTTTGTGTTTTATCTGCATAGTTTTTATGTTTTCTATGTTTTCCCTACAAACTATGGGTTTAGTTTATTTATCTATGAGTAGCTAAATTTTTTGAATTCTGGTTTATATAGTTCCTATTTATTTAATATTCATGTTGTTCATTGCTAGCTTTATTCTAAGTAGTGGAAAATATTTCATTTTTGAATGGCACATTCTATGATGAATTCTTGGCTTGCAAAGTAATCGAGAGAGGATTTGCACGTTAGAAGCACTTAGCTAACACTACAATTAATTCCCTTTAAAACGATACATTTAATTGAGAGAGAGAACAACTTGAGAGTATAGTCGAGCTTTTTGGAGTTGCTGTAATGACCGCCCTTTTGGCATCCGAAAGACGACGATAAAGTCAAACAAATAAATTATAATACCTAATTTTGGACTTCGGAATGGAAGTACTTATTTTCTTTTTGTAAACGAGTAGTGTTGTTAATTCACAAAAGAAAGAAAATCTAAAGTAACACACGAGCAAACTAAAACGAATTCGCGTCTTTTTATTTCTCCAATTGAACAATACACACTCATACAAGAAAAATACTAAGAACTTGATTTTTTCTAAAAGAATCTATTACATATACTTAAACATTTGTGCCTACAAAAGGAAGGTATACACATGGGAAAGACAAAGGGGGACTCGCTCTCCCTTCGAGCCAGGTCACGCACCACGTCGAGGCCGGAGCGACCTTTGGACCGAGAGATTTTAAACCACGAGATAGGCTATTGCCTCCAAAACCTACAATATGGAAATCTGAGTTAAAGCAAGACCAATAGGACAACTAGCAGACTAAGTTAAAAGGGAAAAACCTGCTGCATAACAGAAGGAAACAAATGAAAATGGAAAGCGAGACCTTTTCAGAGAGAGTAGGAGGGACTCACCCAAATGGGGCAGCCGCAGTAGTGCAGCAACCTGCATCCCAACCTTTGTCCAGCCGACCTTTCCCTGCCGAGAATATCAACTACAAATCCCTGCCATTCTTAAGCACTTGCCACAAGGAACAAACTCCATAAATAAACCGGAGTACTAAGCACCCACAAGGTTCCGAAAGCGGTTAAAGTTGCAGCACGATAAGAGCAAAGATACAACAGCCATGTTAAGAGCACCAAGTACATCAAGACTTGTCTATAAAAACCCTTCACATTCATGGGATTTTCCTCCCACTCAGCTTGACATTTCAGCCACATAACCAACTCAAAGTGTAGGAGTCGAGTGAGTGAAGGAGAGTGTCCAGCAAGAGTATTCTTGCACCGAGGCAGCCACATAGGGAGGAAACAACAAACAAGCGAAAGGGGCTGCGAGCCTAGGGTCAGAGGGATTTTTCACCAACCGTTTCAAGAGGTAATACACCTCCATGTCTCTACCAAGTTGATCTCATATCATCATATATGGGCCCTAGAACTAGAAACAATAAACCACTGCCTTTACATCAAGATCATCATCTTAGGTAGTTGATAAGGCTAATTTCATGCATAGGTCTAGGGGGTGAATTCATACAATTATAAGGTCTAACACATGTTTTAAGCCAGGTGTGTAGAAGAATTCACCAGGTCGAGGAACAAAGAAGGTGGATTCCAAGGACCATGCAATTATGGTGAATAAGTGAGCAAATTTGGAGGAAACAACTAGACGGAGGGATCGTGAAGCTGAAGGGCAGAATGGAGATTTATGCGAAGGTTTCTAGAAGATCCTACCGCATCTATATAAGGAAGGAATCATGCAATCTGGAGGGATCATCTCGGGGGGGACCTCAGTAACATATTTAGTTTGCAGCTCACTTCATTTCTACACACTTTTGGGTTTTGATGGGGAAATTGTAGGGTAGTTCTGGGTTACTGGTTGCTAGTTAGTCGTCGGAGTAACACCGTCCTCGTGGAGGGTGAAGAAACAATTTAAATCGCTTTCATTTTAGTTTTCTGTCGTGAATTTCACCGAGCTTCGCCATTCGGAGCTCGGCCCTGTTTTCTGTCGAATTGCTTTAAGTTTATGAAATTTCTGTTTTCCGCCATTAACGAGTTCTGTTGATTTCGATTATGGATGTTCATTATTTGCGTTTGTTGTAGTTGCTAAGTTGGATGTTTGAGTTTTGTGTTGGTTGATGAATTTGGTGAAATTACTGGAATCTAGTGTTGATTGAAGTAGATCTGGGTGAATCGGGAACTATGGAGTTGATTTTGGTTGCTGTTGGGTTCGGACTGCTTGGATCCGGAGTGGATTGAGCTTCTGACGTTGGATCTGAAGAGTGATTGAGATTTATGCCTAGCTTTCGTGTTTTCATTTCATTCCGCCTAGTATACATAGATCTGTTTTATTTCAGGTTGTTTGCAAGTTTCCGACGTCCAAATTTTTACATTTTGTTTAAATCTCGGTATATGCTCTGTTTTCTCCATCTTCGTGTTTGATTTAGTTGATGTGATGCATGTCGTTGTCAGTTAGATGCTTTGTTAGTAAGTTGCAGCTTTAATTCAGTATTTGATATTTCTAGAAGTTGGTCCCCAATTTTTAGTTGTGCTCTGTTTACTATAGTTGGTAATCGTTTGCTCTATCTAGGAAGTAAGTTTAAAATTCCGTAGTTCTAAGGATGTTAAAGCACTGCATGTTGTTTACAGTTTACTAGGTCTAGTGTCTAATTTTGTGCCTAGGTCTAGAAGTAGAATACCTCAACCAAAGTTTGCGTGGCAGCAACCGTTTTCTAACCAAAAATCTCTAGATGCTTTCTTGCGCGTCCATCTTCGTGGGATCGACCCCTTGCTTCTCTATACTAGTCTATAGTATAACGGGTTGAGGGATCTTTGAAACGCAAGAGTTTGTGTGTCCATAGCCAGAGTCTTCCTTGTCGCCTTGAGTTCCTAGACCTAGTGTTTAGTGGATTCAGTGGACTTGGTAGCTCGATCTAGGAATTTATTATACACACACTCACACGACAGACAACGTTTCAAATGGCGCCGTTGCCGGGGATGGAAGGCGTAACTTGTAATTGTGTTTAGAGAATTTTGGCGTACATAGTTCTTAATTTTTCCTTTCTTTATTTTTAGTTTATGAGTAGAGGCTCGCGGTTTGGATACTATGGAGGCTCATCTGAGTGAAGGAACGATCAGTTTCCTTGGCAAGTCAAGGACTCAGCATCTACGGTCACCACCAGATCGGGATTATCTACGGGAAATCCATTTCCGTTTGGTTCAGAAAGTGAAGAGGATTGGAACTAGTCAGGAAGGGAGGATCCTAAATCGTCTTCGGAAACAAGTACAGAGGAGGAAGAAACAGGGGTCATGGCGAACATAATCGATCCAGATCCGGAAATCGGCTCACTCACTGCTCTTCTAGACTGAGAGTCGGCTCAAGCTATAGTTATGAATCCGTGACAGAGGTCCATTGAGATCAAGACGAACGTGCTCGGCATCCTACCAACGTTCTCTAGGCATAGGAATGAGTGCCCGTACGAGTTCTTAAATGAATTCAACAAATTGTGTAGCATTCAGAAGAGGCCAAATGACGCAACAGAGGAGGACTATCGCTTGCGCGCAGTTCCTTTTGCCTTGAAGGGGGAAGCCAACACTTGGTTATTAAGGTTACCCCCGGATTCTATCCGTACATGGAGGGACTTTATATTGGAATTCCTAGATTACTTCTTTCCGTCGAACAAAACGAACGCTCTCAAGAAGGAGATCGTGGAGTGCAAGCAGGAGTATGATGAGTCTCTGAGTCAATATTGGTCACGATTTAAGGGGTTGCTAGATGCCTGCCCGAACCATAGGATGATTGAGGCAGCTGTTTTATGAAGGAGCAAACCCTGAGTCAAAGGATTTGATGAACTCCTTGAGTGGGGGAAATTTTACAAAGAAGAAAGGAAGTGAAGCAAGAGAAATTCTGGGAAAGCTGATTGAGGCGAAGAAGGCATACGATAGCCCAAGGAATTTTGTGAAGAAAGGCTCAGCGAATGCAGTGAGGGAGCAGGATGAAGAGAGGGTAGAGGCAAAAATCGACAGGCTTGAGAAAGCACTGTTGAACGCCATCGAGAAGACCAAACCACCAACCTCACAAGAGAAGGAGAAACCTACGGGTCTAGGAGATAGTCAGTTTCAGCGATATTATGGACCCCAGGAAGGAGAGTACCCGGCTCAAGTTAATGCAATGGGGAGTTGGAATCCCCATGGAAGTTGGAATCCAGGGAGACAGAGAGATGCACCCTGGAGGAACCATCCCAATTTTAGATGGTCGGACAATGACCAGAGCCAGCCAGCACCACAACAGAACATTCAGTTTGTACCTCAACCAGAGAGGCAGAGTAACTGGTCTGGGAGAAATCAAGAGGGGCTGGGCAACTGGAATAGTCGGAACCAGGGAGATCATCCGAATTGGGGGAACAAGAACCAAAACCATCAAGGGAATTCTTATGTACCATCACACCAGAGGAACTTCCAAACCACCTATCAAGGGCTAGGAAACCAGTTCAACAATAGTTCGGGAGGTCAAGGGAACATTCGCCAGAATCAAGCAAGTGGTTCGAATGCACGCCCAGGGTCCAGTCAGTCCAATTCTAAAACACCGAGGAATCTGGATGAGATGGTGTATGATCTCGTAAGTTCTTAGCAGCTTATGCAGAACAACTTGCAGTCGAACAATGACGTAGTCCACAAGATGCTCAGCAGGAGCAAAAGGCGGCAATGGATATGCTGGCAAAACAGATGTCACAGATAGCTATTTCCTTGAGCGAGATGCGAGGGAATGAAGGCAAGATTCCTGCCTCACTAAGGATGCCTGATAGAGCTAACATCAGTCTGATCACTTTAAGATCCAGAAAGGGGTATGAAGGTCCAGAGATAAGGACGAATGTGGAGACAAACCCCACAAGAAACAAGGGAAAAAGGGGTATAACCTCTAGACCCGAGAACTTTAAGGGAAGCAGTCCCGAGAGAATAGATGACCTTAGGGCAGGAGATTTGGAGAAACCATTGCCTAAAGAAGCTGAACCATTTTTCATATATCCAGAGCCGGAGTTTGAAAGGGAGAAGGTAAGAAAAGGAACTGATGAGCCCTCAGCTGGATGTTCTACTGGAGCAGGGAAATTACTGAAGCCATTCCCAAGTCGAGGGGAAGCTAAGAAAAAGAAAGAAGAACCGGTAGACTTCATGGACATTTTTGGAAAGCTGGAGATTAATTTGCCGTTCTTACAAGCCATGAAGTTGCCGTGTTTAGCAAGTTCATTAAGGAATTTATAGCTGGAAAGGCTAAACCCAGTGGGAAGATTGTAATTGGAGAGAATGTGTCAGTAGTGATGCAGAAGCGGAGAATGCCCTCCAAATGCACTGACCCAGGTATGTTTACCTTACCTATTTCAATCGGTGATGTAAAAATTGAGCATGCCATGTGTGATTTAGGGGCTTCGATAAATGTTTTACTGCTTTCCATTTACAAGAAACTGGTAGGAGTAAGTATGGTAGATACGAAAGTGGTGATTCAGCTAGCGGATAGGTCGTGCATTTGCCCTAAAGGAGTGCTTGAGAATGTGATAGTCAGAGTGCATGATATCTTGTACCCAGCTGATTTTCATGTGATAAAGATGAGTGACAATGATTCTGCTGAGTCTAGTGGCGTACTTCTAGGAAGACCTTTTCTTCGTACAACCAAGACCATAATTAATGTTTTTGATGGGACTATATGCCTTGACTACAATGGGGAAAAATACACCTTTAGCATCGATGAAGCAATGAAGAAACCTCTTGATGTAGAAAATTTGCATGCTATTGATGTTATTAACCCCTTTAATCCAGGAATATCTTGAGACAGAATTAATGCAGGAACAAATTGAAAATTCAGAGACGAGTTATTCTATCGACAGAGAAGTGGCTGGATGGTGTGAAACAATGAACACAAATGAATTATCAGATGAAGAGCTAGCTGAGGCAATCTTGGAATTCTGTAAAAATCCAGGAGTAGCTATGTCAAGGAAGATACCCCATGTGGCGAGCATGGAGGCTTGTTCTAGGTCGAGGAAAGACATAATATCTGATGGAACAGAGAAAAATCCCTTGCCCCAGGAGGCAAGTACTTTGAAGAAAGAACTGAAAGTGCTCCCACCAGGCCTCAAGTATGCTTATCTAGAGGAGAATGAGACTTTTCCCGTCATCATCAACAACAACCTGACCAAGGAACAGGAGGAGGAGTTGCTGAACGTGATCAGAAAGAACAAAAAAGCCATAGGATGGACTCTCTCCGATCTGGTAGGAATAAGTCCAGATCTTTGCATGCACCATATTCGGTTGGAAGAGGGAGCGAAGGCTTGCAGGGACCCACAGCGTAAGCTTAATCCGAATATGAGAGGAAGTTTTGAAAGAAGTCTTGAAGTTACTCTCCCTGGGAATTATCTACTCTATTCCGGACAGTGAGTGGGTCAGCCCAGTTCACATGGTACCCAAAAAATCAGGGATTCAGGTAGTCAAGAATGATAAGAATGAATTGGTTCCCACTCGACTTGTTACTGGGTGGAGGATGTGTATTGATTATAGGAAGCTGAACGAAGCGACCAGGAAAGATCATTTTCCACTCCCGTTCATTGATCAAATGCTGGAGAGGCTGGTAGGAAAACAATATTTCTGTTTCCTAGACGGATACAGTGGATACTTCCAGATCTATGTAGATCCAGAAGATCAGGAGAAGACTACATTTACGTGTCCTTTTGGCACGTATGGTTACAGAAGGATGCCGTTTGGTTTATGCAATGCGCCAGGCACTTTCCAACGGTGCATGATGAGTATCTTCTCGGATTTATTAGAGGATTGCATCGAGATTTTCATGGATGATTTCACTGTGTACGGGAATTCTTTTGACTCTTGTCTAGAAAGTTTGGACATTGTGTTGAGGAGGTGCCAAGAAAAGCATTTGGTTTTAAACTTCGAAAAATGCCACTTTATGGTCCCTGACGGAATTGTCTTAGGGCATGTAGTTTCAGAGAGGGGTATACAGGTAGACCAAGCAAAGGTTGATGTGATCTCAAAATTGCCTTACCCTACGAATCAGAAAGAAGTTAGAGGATTCCTAGGGCATGCGGGGTTCTATAGAAGATTCATTAAGGATTTTGCGAGGATCGCTCAACCACTCACCCATCAGTTGCATAATGAAGTTGATTTCGTTTTCGATGAGGGGTGCAAGGAAGCTTTTCAGTTACTGAAGGATAAACTAGTCTCTGCCCCTATTATCAGAGCGCCTGACTGGAGTTTACCGTTTGAGATAATGTGCGATGCGAGTGACTACGCAGTAGGGGCGGTGCTAGGTCAAAGAATTAAGGGGAAAAGCTATGTGATTTTTTATGCATCGAAAATGCTCAATCAAGCCCAGAATAACTATGACACCACTGAAAAAGAAATGCTGGCGGTGGTATACTCGTTTGAGAAGTTTCGCCTGTATTTGCTGGGGTCAAGGGTGATAGTCTTCACCGATCAAGCAGCTATTAAGTACCTGCTGGCAAAGAAGGAGTCCAAACCCAGATTAATCAGTTGGGTGTTACTTTTGCAGGAATTTGATTGGGAGGTTCGAGACAAAAAGGGGACAGAAAACAAAGTGGCTGATCACTTGAGCAAGATTTTCCAAGGAAAAACTGATAAAGTTATACCTGATGCATTCCCAGAGGAGCATCTGTACTATTTAGGGGAATTTCCAAGACCTATCAGTTGAGAAGAGATAATGGCGTTAACAGGTCAAAGAGATTCTGAGAAAAGGAAATGTCAGCTGAACGCTGAGCCATGGTTCGCAGACCTGGCAAATTATTTGGTCACTGGAGAGGTACCAAGTTCTCAATCAATCACCAGGGCCTAGAAAATGAAACTGAAAAGCGAAGCCAAGTATTATTTTTGGGACGACCCGTATTTATGGAAAATGGGAGCTGACCAGGTGATTAGGAGGTGTATTCCGGAATGGGAACAGAGGGATGTGCTGAATCATTGCCATGTTTTAACTTGTGGAGGTCACTTTGGATCCAGGAAGACGGCGAGGAAGGTGTTAGATAGTGGGTTTTACTGGCCTACATTGCATAAGGATGCTTTTGAGTTTTGTCAGAACTGTGAGAGATGCCAGCAGACAGGGGGAATTTCTAAGAGGGATAAAATGCCACAGGTCCCAGTAATCGTTTGTGAAATCTTCGACGTTTGGGGGATGGACTTCATGGGTCCATTTCCATCTTCGTATGGGAACACATATATCCTTGTGGAAGTAGATTATGTGTCGAAATGGATAGAAGCCAAGGCTACCACGTCCTGTGAAGCTAAAGAAGTGGCAAAATTTCTTAAGTCTAACATTTTTGGCAGGTATGGTGTGCCTAGGGCTGTTATTTCGGATCAGGGGACGCACTTTCGAAATCGGATGATAGAAGCTCTAATGAAAAAAATGGAGTGCATCACAGGCTGTCTACACATTATCATCCTCAGTCAAGTGGGCAGGCAGAAATATCAAATAGAGAGATCAAGGCAATACTAGAGAAGACGGTGAATCCGTCAAGGAAAGACTAGAGTAAGAGGCTTGACGACGCACTATGGGCCTACAGGACAGCCTATAAAACGCCTATTGGAATGTCACCCTACACGCTAGTGTTCGGTAAGATGTGCCATTTACCTGTGGGTGTGGAACACAAGGCCTATTGGGCGGTCAAGGAAATTAACATAAACCCTCAGGCGTGTGAAGATGAGAGGAAACTGCAGCTTCAAGAACTGGAGGAATTAAGGCTTGAGTCTTATGAGTCCGCAATGTGGTATAAGGAGAAGACTAAGCTTTAGCATGACAAAAATCTCCAGGTCAAGGAACTACAAGTAGGACAGAAGGTTCTCTTATTCCAGTCCAGACTCAAGCTGCTACCGGGAAAGCTAAAATCCAAATGGGTTGGGCCTTACACTATCATAAGTCTTTGCGTAAATGGAGCAGTGGAGATCCAGGGAAGTGCCGCAAACTCTACTCCCTTTCTTGTGAATGGTCATAGGGTGAAAGTTTTTAGGGATAATTCTGAGTTGTGTGTAGTGGAGGAAGTACCGCTACGCGCACTCTCTATTATCACTTAAATGGTCTGTGGGGGAAAACTCTCGACGAATTCCTGGGTCAGGTAAATTGGAATGTTTCTTTTCATATCTATTCACTGAACCAGGGAATCTAGAGAGTGTCTAATTGAAAGTGTAAATATTTAGCTGGTTTTTATAAAAGAAAAAAATACCAAACAAAGAGAAAAATTAATTTTCAAAAAAAAATATTTTCGAAACATCAGACTTTTCAGGGAAAATGTTTTGTCACTTTTTGAGTCCTTGACCTGGACGTCTAGCATTTCATTTTCTTTTGTTTTTGCCTAAGTGTGGTATCGAGGGAGTAGCATTTACATGGGGCAGAGAAACTTAGTTTGGGAGGGAAGTGGAATAGTTTTGAAATTCAAATACTACTTTATGGGAAGACGAACGGTTGCTTATGTCACGCCTGCAACCACCTGCACATCCGTACGTGCCCTTACCCATTTTTACCATTTTCGCTCCTTATACTCTATTTTCTCAATCTAAACTTTCTCTTGCTCTAAAAATCCTCAATTCTCTCTCGCAATACCCAGCTTTTCACTAATCCTAACCGTAATTTCTTTCAAAGTCTTTGAGAAATTTTCAGATTCGAGCAATAGAGAACACATCAACTGCAGGAAGCACCGCCGGATCTGCCGATTACAACACGACGAATTTCATGGCAGAATTGATGTAGAAATTTGGAGGATCGGAAGAGGCGATGAAAGTTTTTGCCCTACTCACAACAATGATTGGGAAGGCCGCGCCTGCCGCATCGACAACCACCGCACCACCACCGCCACAAGTCTCAGAGGAAACGATTTCCCAACCGTCTACCGTTCATGCAGAAGCCGAACAGGAACAAAATATAGATCTGGTTGCGGAGATGGAGCAGATTATGTTAGTTGAGGGGGAGACCCCTAATATTTCTGCTAGTGTTGGTGTTGTTGAGGGGGAGACCCCTAATATTTCTGCTAGTGTTGGTGTTGTTGAGGGGGAGACCCCTAATATTTCTGCTAGTGTTGGTGTTGTTGAGGGGGAAACCCCTGTTATCGCTAATGTTGATGTAGTCGAGGGGGAAACCCCTGTGGTATTTGAAGAAGTCGGAAAGGGGGAAACCCCCAGTTGTTGGTGAGTTGGAGGGGGCAACCCCTGGTATTTCTGACGAATGTGTTGGGGAAGAGACCCCAGAAAGGATGGCGTGCGGAGATGCCCTAATTTCTGGGAAAATGGTTGCCGAGGGGGAAACCCCTATCTACATAGGGGGGGCAACCCCGATTTTGTCTGAGGAGGGAGAAGCCCTCATTACTGACTACGGATCGGAGCCCAAGGAGAGCGGGCTGGAATTGGTAATAGAACTGGACGATCAGCCGGTGGTTACAGAAGTACCGATGAAAGAACGGGAAGCTAAAAGACGGGCCAGACTGAATTTGAGAGAGGAGATCGAGGATCTCACTGTGCCCGCAGGAGAGAAAGTCCACGTCTTAGGAACGGAGGGTGAGCTAGAGAAAGAAACCCCTAGATCTGGCGGGGAAGTAGACGAAGAGGAGGAGCTCCGCCTGTTGGCCGAATGGAAAAGGAAGGGAAAGCAAACTGCTGCTTCCCGGGTCAAGAAGGCTAAGACGACCGCAGGAAGCAAATCTGAGGAAGCTTCGCTCTCTGCCCCAACAAAGGTTCCCTTCGCCAAGGAACCTGCCGGCCCTCCTTCGTCTAGCGAGTCTGATGAGGAAGAAATCGAAGAGCCCGAGGAGGTATTGAACTTTGAGCCAGAAGAAGTCTGGCTAACCAAACAACTACCGGAAGCAATGAAGAAGTTTGAGGACCCCAAAAGAACTGCTACGTACAAAGAGAGATGTAGTTCTGGTAAGTTTGCAAAATTGGGAAAGAGGTATGTGCGGAAGGAGTTGAAAGAAATAGCCTTTGACGACGAGTTCCGGCAGTATATAGATGCGATCGGGTTTGATTAGCTCCTGAAACACAGTGAAACAGAGGTGTCGACAGCTTTGGCACGAGAATTCTTTTCTACTTTCCGTTTGAAACAAACCACTGACTTGGATGTCGATTCCATCACTTTCCGCCTATTCACCGTGGAGTATGAAATGAGTATACGAGAATGGTCCCTCCGAATGAGACTGTTTACGCGTACTGAGGATGATGAAGGGCTATGGAATGATCGGGTGGTTGGAGCGCCGAAGTTTACACCCGGTTTCAAACCACAACCAGCTTGGGAATTCATCACCCACCCAAAGGTGGGACAGTTTAAAACAAGTGTTTCAAAGGGGTTTCATATAGAGAATCGCATACTCCGATTTGCTCAGACCTTCATCAGTTACAATCTCATGGGGACTGCGAACTCGGCTTTGACAACGACGGATTTATACTTTACTTGGTGCATGGCCACGGGAGTAAGAGTGCATTTAGGCTACTGGTTAGCCCAGGCATGCCACCAAATGAATGCCAATCCTTCTCGACACATGTACACATGTCACCTTTTAGGGGCTTATCTTCAGAGAAACATAATACTGAAGATCGCCAGGTCGGCCCCTGAGGTGGTTATGTGTGAGCCCCCAGAAGCCTTTAACGTTGACTACTTTTTCAACAAGGGGTTGTTGTACATGCATGGGAAGGAGGTGTGTTTCTACGAAGTCGGCCGAGTGGAACCCCAAGTCAAGCGAGAACCAGAAGTTGTCGAGTCTACAGCCAAGATTGAAGTTGAGGAGATGAGAAAGGAGGTGGGATGGATGAGATCAGAAATCAGGATGGTCAGAGAAGGGATGGTGGCCCTACGGGGTAGTATAAAGGAGTTGGTGGGGATATCGTGGACCCACAGTGGTCAGATGAAGAAGGTTGTCCAATTGATGATGATGATGACCAAATGGATGAAGGAGAATTGCTCCGCGCCCCAGGCGAAATTGACTACTGGACCCAACAAGGTGTCCACCCAGTCAAGGCCAGGAAGTTCATCTCCACAGCGTCCCCCACCCGCGTCTAAACCCTTTCTAGCCCCGTCGGCATCAAAGTCCCTGACTGTGAAGAAGACATTGACCAAGCAACCGAGTGAGACAGAGAAGGAGAAGCCGGATTCGCCGCCCCAGTCTGGCTCATGCGGTGGCCATTCCCTGAATTAAATCCCCCATGAACAAGTAACTTTTACTTTTCTGTTTTTCTTTTCTTTTTTCTTTTCGTTTTATCTATGTTCTTTGCCTAGCATGCTTTATTCTGCATATATGTGTTGTGCCTTCACACACTTAGCCCAATGTTTGATCTAAGTGTGAGAAGAAGTTGTTCTTGTTTGCATGTTTTGGCTTTTGTCTGTTACACTTATCCCACTTAGCCCGATGTTCGGTCTAAGTGTGAGAAGTTTGTGTTGTTTGTGCCTGTTTTGTATTGTTTTTTTTATGTTTGTTTTGTACTGGTTCTTACTTCCCTGTTTCCCCCCTTCACTAGGAGAGCTTGGGGACAAGCTGGAGTGAAGTGGGAGGGGGAGGGAGTGAGTGCAGTATTTGTTTTCGTGATTAGGAGTCTTTAGGTCTAGTATAGGTTTATTGTTTTTGTGTGTCGCATGAGATAATGATATAATAAGGTAAGATTCCCTTAGTAAGAGCGATTGAAGATATGATGCATGTCAACTTTGAGGCCTTTTAAATTAATAAGTTGAATGCGGTTTGAATGAAGTAAGAACGATAGAAAGTGCCTTAGATAACTCAGTTGTGAAGACCTACATTAAGAGTGAGTTATAAGCCTATATATTGAGAGCTAACTTGTGAAAAATGGGCTGCCGCTTGATGCTTAGGGAGAAGAGATAGAAGGAGAAAAATGGGTTATGGAGGTATAAGCTGGACGAAGTCCAGGAATGGAGGTACAAGCTGGAAGGGGAGGTGATAAGTCGTATTCTAGGCCTTTGTTACGGGTCAGTATGATGTGCAAAATTGATTATATCTGCAAAACAGTTGCTCAAAGTGTGCAGGTTAAGTGTTCTAGCCAGTAGGGAAGTTTCGGAATGTTCAGGTGAAAAAGGGCGCTAGCATGATCTCATACTGATCAGTATTCGTGCTGAAACGGCTTGAGATGGAGAAGAAGGATAGCTGGGACGGATTACCCACAATTAAGGGCAAAGAAGTCAACTTGCAATGAGGATTCACCCTAAAATCAAGGGTAAGCCTCCCTATAAAAGGAAGCCAAGAAGGAGAGAAAAAAAATATCCACATTCACTCATTCACCACCATCTTTAGGTAGAGAGTTCTCTCGGTAATACCAGTCTTTCAGCCGTGTCCCGCTTCTTGCCTTGCCGCACCCATGATCACCTGACGCCCAGATGTTCCCAGAGTTCCAGTCATCGTCCGTTCCAGCCAGCAAGACTGTAGCTTAGAGATTCCATCGCTCGGAGTGGCAAAAACACTTTTATTTACCTTCGCAGTTTAATTTTCCTTGCTTTCCTTACGTTGGATCTTTGTTGCTTTTGGATATTTTCTGCTTTTGAAGTACTTGTTGAAGATCCGAACGTGTTTATGCTATGAAGTTGATTTCCGTTTCATTTATTGTGTTGTTTTCTTTTCCTTCCTTGCCTAGTTAGCTTAGATCTAAAGTTTCTTGGTGTTTTAAGTGCTGAATCTATCATTTCTGTTTTACGTAGCAAGTTTCTCTAGGATAGTATAAGCTGGTACTGTTTGATTGGGAAGTGGATCGTTGCATGCAAAGCTTAGTTTTAATTTCCGAATCGTTCTTCCATGTTGACCAGTATGCAGAAGTCCAGTTCCAGTGTTTGATTTCAGATTTGATTTCGTAGTTTTAGATCTGTGTTCGCGAGTTGATAATCTGTGTTTTCCGTGTTGAATCTGGAATTGTTATCTGAATTTTGGATGTGTTTGTTGAAGAAGATGGTGTCTATTTCAATTGG
Organism: Salvia splendens; assembly: GCF_004379255.2. Taxonomy (NCBI): domain Eukaryota; kingdom Viridiplantae; phylum Streptophyta; class Magnoliopsida; order Lamiales; family Lamiaceae; genus Salvia; species Salvia splendens. The sequence goes on from NC_056040.1 coordinate 27,709,861, forward strand.
AGGGGACCACTTACTTTTTAGATGCTTTTTGCTTTTGTCCTTCACTTTTAGTTAAGCCCTGTCAGCCTAGTCACCAAACTTCCACTACCCTCTGAATATTCCGTTTAGCCCAAAATAGAAACCCGTACCTTCTAAATATTTTATGTTACAAAAATGTCTCCCCATTTCACGTACACAGTTACATTCCAGATGTCTTTCATACCGTCTGACCAGTAAAACACCACCTTTAAGTTCTTGCCTAGGTAGAGACTCAACCCAAGCGTGGTAGCTAACCAACCTTTCCAAATATCACCGCGGTAGTTTAAACGCACCATCTCTGTGGGATTCGACCCTTATCACCACTATACTGATCAGTAGGAATGGGTTGAGGAATCTTTGAAACCAGGGTCTAGGCTTAGTTAGGATCTCTATCCTGACCAGTAGGATATATCCCTGGCAACGGCGCCATTTGAATCCACAGGAGGCCTGGGCTGAATTAACCCACCCCGGCGCTAGAGAATTCGCGTCCACTATCTCCCGTTCCATCCATTTCAATGATCCAGTTCTGCGACTAGTACAGCTCCACCTGGACGCCAATCTGCTGGGCCAATCCAATTCGGCCGTTCGCACCTCGATGACGGAGTTGTATCTTCTTTGGTGCGCGAGACGAGGACGCAAGCTGCATCTTGGATTTTAGACGGCGTATCAGTGTCACTTGATTGCTACGCATCCTGCTAGAAACCTCACCCTTTGCCACATATTGGGGGCTTTCGTCGGCAACAACCTTACCATCACGGATGCCGAAGACCTATCCCCACTGCCCATGGTACGTCCACCGGGGTTGTTCGACATACCCTACTTTGTCAGGACGAACGCGGTATATATGAGGGTAGGAAGACCACAATTCTATGCAATGGGAGAGGAAGCCACGGCATGAGGAAGAGTTGCATTGTTTGAAAGAACGGTTACTGAGATGGCAGAGGAGAACAGACAGATGAGGGCAGAAATGATCCGTTTGGCGTCCGCAATGGAACGGATATTGAAGGAGACTGCGGGACAGAGTATGCTGACTCAGAGGCAAGCTGCTATGGAGACGATAATGACTGATTTAGGAGAGGAGAACCAGCGATTGATAACGGAGATGGGCAGAATGGCATCTGTGATAGATGAGTTATTGGAGGAAGTGACCAACCAGAGGAAAGAACAAGCTACAGGAGCCAGGGGCCGTGAAGCCCAGCATGACGCACCGAGTAACCGTGGAGGCCAGGATGATGGACTGCAAGAGCCAGAGACAGAGGAAGCCGAGGTGCCGGCAGAGGCCGAGGAGCCGGCGAAGGATGATGCGGACCGAGCTGAGACGGAGAAGGACCAGTCGAAGGAACAACCTGCACCACCTGCACCGCGAAGGAGCAGGCGACACCGATAAGACCACCCCCCACGACCAGTTAGTTTTCTTTTTAATTTTTCAGTTTTTTTTAGCTTTCCGTATTTTTTTTTTGTGTGTCTTGGTTTTTGTTTAGGTGGTATAATCTGTGTTTGTTCGCAAACCCCCATTCATAACACTTAGCCTATTTAATAGTCTAAGTGTGAGAAGTATAGGGTTTGTTTCTTTAGAGCATAATTTCTGTGTTCTCTTGTTTTTGTTTTTCGTACGCATGTTGACTCACACTTAGTCCATTGTATGGCCTAAGTGTGAGGAGTTTTTATTCGTGTTTGTGTTCGTTGGTTTTTGTTTAGGTGTTTAGTTTGTTGTTTCTAGTTGCTAATTTGTTGTCTGTGTGCCCGCCTTACTGGCCATTACCTTTTCCACTTCACAGCCTTATCTGAGGGCAGACACTTGTGAAGTGGGAGGGGGGACACAATGGCCAGTAGGATGTATGTATATATGTGTAGTCTTTGTGTTTGTGTTTTTGTTTTGTTAGGTCTAGTTTTTTATGTTGTGTGTTGATTGGGCTTAAAACTCAACCGTCTTGAGCTGACGGTGAGGGGAATTGAGGGAGATAGGACATGCTGGAAAACCGAAACCATCCCTATTAGTACCTCCTAGTCAGGATAGATGATGTGAGTATGAGAGAAAAGCCCATACTTAGAGCCGAACACGTAAGCCCTCTAAAATGTGAGTTATAAGCCTTAAAGTGGAACCACTTTCCACATATATAGAAAAGAAAGAGAGGCTGCCACAATTTGCCTAGGGTGAAGTGACCATGGGTAGCAAATACTGAAGGCAGTAGGAAACCCCCCCTAAAAAAAAAAACCCATCTTTAGAACTTTTTTTTTCTTAACCTTTTATACCCAGATAAACACCCCTAGCCCCTGGGACTGTGTGAAGGGCAATGAAACAAATGGAGCTTACTGGCCAGGAAGAGGTGCGAAAAAGCAGAGACCAGCTGGACTAGAAAGTTAGAAGAAAATCGACCAGGGAGTCATCCCCAGTCCAAGAAAAAAAAAAGAAGAAGAAGGAATAAGAGTGGCGAAGCCACGAAAAAAAAAGGGGGGAGAAAATGAAGAAAATGGTCAGAAAGATTTGACCACAAAAAAATGAATGAAGGAATAAGGGTGGCGAAGCCACAAAGATGCTACTGACCAGTTGGAGACCAAAGCCAGAAGCGCCAACTAAGAAAAGCAACTGATCAGAAGCCTGATACACACAGTCCCCTCCGCATCAATAAAATAGAAATTTTGAACTTTAGAGCCTTAGGAACATCCACCCAAAACATTACAAGCCAAAAGCCCCGTTACAAGCCTATAAGTCCTTCAGTAGCTGCTCGTGAGATCTAAGTCTGAAGCAACTGTGTTTGAGCATAATAAGAGAATGCAGTCCTAACATTCCTGGTGAGGTATGAGTGACTGAGTGAACCTACAGTTGGGCCGAGAGTGTGGGCGATCTTGACAAACAGATATACTGATTGGGAGAGAGAGGGGGGGTGACAGAAGTTCAAGGCTGTCTAAGGCCGGATTGCACCAGATCCAGAGGGGAGGGATGGTTGAAAATATAGCCCGCTCTTTGTGTTTTCAGTTTTTTTGTGTGTTTGTTTAAGTGTTTCTTTTGCATCATAGTTTAGAGTCTAGGTTAGGTAGAGTCAGTCAAGGGAGTAACCAGGCTAGAATTCGACTTATGTCTTTTGGTTGTTCTTCACGCTTGAGGACAAGCATGTGGTAAGTGTGAGCAGTTTGATAAGTCGTATTCTAGGCATTTGTTACGGGTCAGTATGATGTGCAAAATTGATTATATCTGCAAAACAGTTGCTCAAAGTGTGCAGGTTAAGTGTTTTAGCCAGTAGGGAAGTTTCGGAATGTTCAGGTGAAAAAGGGCGCCAGCATGATCTCATACTGATCAGTATTCGTGCTGAAACGGCTTGAGATGGAGAAGACGGATAGCTGGGACGGATTACCCACAATTAAGGGCAAAGAAGTCAACTTGCAATGAGGATTTACCCTAAAATCAAGGGTAAGTCTCCCTATAAAAGGAAGCCAAGAAGGAGAGAAAAAAAAAATCCACATTCACTCATTCACCACCATCTTTAGGTAGAGAGTTCTCTCGGTAATACCAGTCTTTCAGCCGTGTCCCGCTTCTTGCCTCGCCGCAGCCATGATCACCTGACGCCCAGATGTTCCCAGAGTTCCAGTCATCGTCCGTTCTAGCCAGCAAGACCGTAGCTTAGAGATTCCATCGCCCGGAGTGGCAAAAACACTTTTATTTACCTTCGCAGTTTAATTTTCCTTGCTTTCCTTACGTTGGATCTTTGTTGCTTTTGGATATTTTCTGCTTTTGAAGTACTTGTTGAAGATCCGAACGTGTTTATGCTATGAATGTGATTTCCGTTTCGTTTATTGTGTTGTTTTCTTTTCCTTCCTTGCCTAGTTAGCTTAGATCTAAAGTTTCTTGGTGTTTTAAGTGCTGAATCTCTCATTTCTGTTTTACGTAGCAAGTTTCTCTAGGATAGTATAAGCTGGTACTGTTTGATTGGGAAGTGGATCGTTGCATGCAAAGCTTAGTTTTAATTTCCGAATCGTTCTTCCATGTTGACCAGTATGCAGAAGTCCAGTTCCAGTGTTTGATTTCAGATTTGATTTCGTAGTTTTAGATCTGTGTTCGCGAGTTGATAATCTGTGTTTTCCGTGTTGAATCTGGAATTGTTATCTGAATTTTGGATGTGTTTGTTGAAGAAGATGGTGTCTATTTCAATTGGAGGGGACCACTTACTTTTTAGATGCTTTTTGCTTTTGTCCTTCACTTTTAGTTAAGCCATGTCAGCCTAGTCACCAAACTTCCACTACCCTCTGAATATTCCGTTTAGCCCAAAATAGAAACCCGTACCTTCTAAATATTTTCTGTTACAAAAATGTCTCCCCATTTCACGTACACAGTTACATTCCAGATGTCTTTCATACCGTCTGACCAGTAAAACACCACCTTTAAGTTCTTGCCTAGGTAGAGACTCAACCCAAGCGTGGTAGCTAACCAACCTTTCCAAATATCACCGCGGTAGTTTAAACGCACCATCTCTGTGGGATTCGACCCTTATCACCACTATACTGATCAGTAGGAGTGGGTTGAGGAATCTTTGAAACCAGGGTCTAGGCTTAGTTAGGATATCTATCCTGACCAGTAGGATATATCCTTGCTTGAACGACACCTACGCACCCCTGGTCCTTTCAGGAGGCATAAAAGGAGAAAAAATATATATATTCGGAGGCATAAGTTGGACGAAGTCCAAGGGAAAAAATATATATATAAGAGGGGGAACATAGAAAGAAGGGGGAATCTAAAGGCAGGAAGCAATAAGTAACCTGACCCAGAAAAAAGTAGGAAAGGAGAAGACGGTAGAATGGAGAAACTCTCATAACCCGATGCATCAGTGGTATAACATTAATTTAAGAGTGATTCGATCCTAACATCCCTGGTGAGGAATGAGTGATCGAGTGAATCCAACAATTGGGAAGTCAATAGGCTATCTTGACGAACTGACAGACCGTATAGGTGAAAGAAGGGAGGAGGAGGATTTGAAGACTGTAGACAATCGGATAGAACTTAAGCTTGTGGGGACGATCGCCTAAAAATTGTAGTTGGTGTTTTGTTCGTGTCTTGTTTGTAGAGTCGTTCATGGGAACTGTGCACTAAAATTCGCCTTATTTCTTTTTCTTGTCTTTCATGCTTGAGGACAAGCAAGGTTTAAGTGTGAGCAGTTTGATAAGGCTAATTTCATGCATAGGTCTAGGGGGTGAATTCATACAATTATAAGGTCTAACACATGTTTTAAGCTAGGTGTGTAGAAGAATTCACCAGGTCGAGGAACAAAGAAGGTGGATTCCAAGGACCATGCAATTATGATGAATAAGTGAGCAAATTCGGAGGAAACAACTAGACGGAGGGATCGTGAAGCTGAAGGGCAGAATGGAGATTTCTGCAAAGGTTTCTAGAAGATCCTACCGCACCTATATAAGGAAGGAAACATGCAATCTGGAGGGATCCTCTCGGGGGGGACCTCAGTAACAGATTTAGTTTGCAGCTCACTTGACTTCTACACACTTTTGGGTTTTGATGGGGAAATTGTAGGGTAATTCTGGGTTACTGTTTGCTAGTTAGTTGTCGGAGTAACACCGTCCTCGTGGAGGGCGAAGAAACAATTTAAATCGCTTTTATTTTAGTTTTCTGTTGTGAATTTCACCGAGCTTCGCCGTTCAGAGCTCGGCCCTGTTTTCTGTCTAATTGCTTTAAGTTTATGAAATTTCTGTTTTCCGCCATTAACGAGTTCTGTTGATTTTGATTATGGGTGTTCATTATTTACATTTGTTGTAGTTGCTGAGTTGGATGTTTGAGTTTTGTGTTGGTTGATGAGTTTGGTGAAATTGCTGGAATCTGGTGTTGATCGAAGTAGATCTGGGTGAATCGGGAACTATGGAGTTGATTTTGGTTGCTATTGGGTTCGGACTGCTTGGATCCGGAGTGGATTGAGCTTCCGACGTTGGATCTGAAGAGTGATTGAGATTTATTCCTAGCTTTCGTGTTTTCATTTCATTCCGCCTAGTATACGTAGATCTGTTTTATTTCTGGTTGTTTGCAAGTTTCCGACGTCCGAATTTTTACATTTTGTTTGAATCTCGGTATATGCTCTGTTTTCTCCATCTTCGTGTTTGATTTAGTTGATGTGATATGTCGTTGTCAGTTAGATGCTTTGTTAGTTAGTTCCAGCTTTAATTCCGTATTTGATATTTCTGGAAGTTGGTCCCCAATTTTTAGTTGTGCTCTGTTTAGCTATAGTTGGTAATCGTTTGCTCTATCTAGGAAGTAAGTTTAAAATTCCGTAGTTCTAAGGATGTTAAAGCACTGCAAGTTGTTTACAGTTTACTAGGTCTAGTGTCTAATTTTATGCCTAGGTCTAGAAGTAGAATACCTCAACCAAAGTTTGCATGGCAGCAACCATTTTCTAACCAAAAATCTCTAGATGCTTTCTTGCTCGTCCATTTTCGTGGGATCGACCCCTTGCTTCTCTATACTAGTCTATAGTATAACGGGTTGAGGGATCTTTGAAACGCAAGAGTTTGTGTGTCCATAGCCAGAGTCTTTCGTGTCGCCTTGAGTTCCTAGACCTAGTGTTTAGTGGATTCAGTGGACTTGGTAGCTCGATCTAGGAATTTATTATACACACACTCACACGACAGACAACGTTTCAGTAGTACTCACAGTATAAGAATGCTCAAATTTATACAAGTTCCATTTTAATGACCAAAACCCCAAACATGCTGCCTCGAAAACTCAAGTAGAGTATTAGCCAAATTCAGACCACTCTCCAAGATAGCATAACTAGTCGGGCTTGCTACCAAATCTGAGAATGAATGGAACTTTAGATTCAAGTCACATACAAGCTGAGCATAGTACTCTAACATCATAAAATAACTATTCAGCAAAAACGGCCTAAAATCGAACAAGACCCATTTAACTACTCCAAGTTAACCCCGGTGCTCAAGCAAGTAAGACGAGAGGGAAATGATGGAGACTTAGCTCTGGCCGACGAAGGTGACAACGAGCCAGACGTTGGCGGGCTGAGGCGGCACTGAGTACCGAAAAGGGGGGAATGACTTGGGTCGGCATCGACCGAACTAGGGCTGGGAAAATATACCGAAATACCAAAATACCGAAATACCGCACTTACCGTACCGAAAAAATACCGAAATTACTGAATTTTCAGTATACCGTATTTTTCGGTACGGTATCATACCGTACCGACATTTTTAGGTACGGTAAAGGTATGCATTTTGTATATACCGCGGTATACCGCAAATACGGTATATACCGCAATTGCGGTATATACCGGAAATCACAGTATACCACATATTGCGGTATACCAAAATCACGGTACGGTAAACCGACAAAAACGTTACGGTAACGATATCTAAATTTTGGTATACCTACTTTTCGGTATACCACAATTGCGGTATACCGACAAATGCGGTACGGTAAAGGTATGGTTTTTGGTCATATCGCACGGTATGGTACGGTATGCGGTATGGCCATTTCGGCGCGGTATACCGTACCGTTCCAACCCTAGACCGAACGCCGTAAATCATTACCGAACGGACGATGCGGCTGCAGAGCCGGCAACAGAGGACGACGCGGTGGAAGAGACTACCGTAGGCGACGTCTCAGCCCATCGTTGACTCTGCCGCGAGGCAACAGGGGAGCACAGCCTTTCTGTCCCGAAGAGGAGAGGGCGAGAGATCGATGCACGTTTGGCATCGATTTGTCAGAGACGGTGGGATGCCTCCGTGAGACGTAACGATGATGGCTGCCCGAGGTGTCGACGGGAGGAAAGGGATAAAAGTAGGAGAGTTAGGGTTTGAGCTTGATTTTGGGGATTTTTGGGAATGGTAGGGAGATAGAGACCGAGGGACTTGGGGAGTATTTTGGGCCAGTGCAATTTTAATTGGGCCACTACAAGTAAATTTCTTTTGGGCCATGAATTAAATTTAGTTTCGGGCATGCTTTTAATTCATCGAGCCGCCGAATTAAATGTTATTGGGCCGTAGTCTCTCTTATTTGGATTGGGCCGTGATAAATAAAGAAAAAAAAAGTTAGTCACGTTAACACCATGTCCAATAAATGATTAATTTGGACTTATATTAATTTTTAAGCAAAGTAAGTAATTTTAAGTTAATTAAGTATTTAAATCCAAGAGGATTTAAATTTGAAAATGGACTTATGATAATCATGAGCCTCTAATTAAAACATAAAATTTGATTTATAGACCCTCCTAATGTCTTGCCAAAATTAAATAATGGATAGCCGCTATTTAATTTCGCAGAAATAAGGTTAAGATGTTTAGAATTTAACCAGTGCACGAATAATCCGGCGAATGCCCAAATAATTAAATCATTTGATTTAATTAATGATTAAAGATTTTATAGATTTAGGAAGAAAGGAAATAAAGATGATCACATGCTTAGGAATGCATTCATGCTTGAAATAATTACTTAGGTCTAATTTAAGTATTATTTGTTTATAAAGGGGAGTCGTCGCAAGACAAGTAAAAGCAAGTCGAGGAACGCTCGTTTGAGAATTTAAGCAAACAAGGTGGGATTTTCTTTCAAAATGTGATTTATGTGCAAACGTGAATATATTTTTTTTGAATGAGTGTCATGCCACGTTTGTTTTATGATTACCTATCTGTTGGCTATGACAAACATGTTAAATCGAATTCGGGTCCCAGTAGAGCCGCAAACCCTACTCGTACTAGTGTACACGCATGGGACTGTGTGCTAGCTTTCGAGTTGGTCGGTCCGGTGACCATCGTGGAATGTGGCCACATTCCCGGTTCACATAAGATCAAATATGGTATGTTATGTTATGTGACTGTGCAGTCAAGTTTATGAAATGATAAAGGATTTGGTGACCCTGGGAATTATTTCAAATAAAATCCCCTCGCTCACTTAACTATGGCTGACAACTAAATGAGAACTGTTTTAGGCACTAAGTCCACTGGGTATATCAAATACTCAGCCCGACTTATTTTTCCAACGTGCAGGTTGATCATGATCGAAGCGAGAAGGTGTTGGGAGAGACTTATAAATAAGTAGCAAGGTAGCTGATTTAATATGTCTCCATATATATTACTTCGTCTTGAAACCTTCCGCTGCATATGAATGTTGTTTAAGGGAAACTATGTACCCATTGTGATACTCTGATTTTGACATAGCCTCATACCCTCTTGCCTTCGGGATTAGATATTTCTTTTTATGAAGGTTTTATGATTATTCAAGTTATTATAGTGTTGAATATAACTACGCTCACTAGCACTAGGGAGTTGTTGCCGTGATAGAGTGGTATCAGAGCACTGTTCTTCCGCTCTGGACCTAAGTACCTTCCTTCAAGCCTTAGTCGAGAATAATAGCACTAAGTTAGGAAAGAGGAATAAAATGTTAAGTTACAAGGATCCCAACACCTCAACTCGACAAGTTCAACCGCAGCAAAAAGGAGATCGATGCCCACTTTTCAAGAAAATTTTTAAGGAAAATGATTCTTCCTTTATGAAAGGAAAGATGTATTTTATGAAACGTGTTCTTCATGGTCCTGTATGGGGATTTAAAATGTGTTGTGAATTTTATGTGATGCGACATGATATTTGATACTATGTACAGTATATGATCACTTATGTGACTTTCGAAAATTTTGAAAGGAAATGTATGAATGATATGTGGGACTATGTATGCGAACATAGAATTCCTAAGGAGTATGTTAGGCTGAACGTCCTTGAACAGTATTGTAAGTTGATGACTTTCTTACCGCTTTTCTAAGCGATCAAACGAACAAGTATATGCAAGTTAGGGCAAACCCCTAACCCTGTTCTAAACAAAATGGAGAAAATAGATGAATAAGTTTGAAAGCGGACCCCACATCTTTTCCTCTGTCCTATGTCTGGACGTAACCACGATATGTGATATTGTGTTTAGAACAATATCAAATGTACAAGACTGAGCCGTATGAATGAGCTCATCTAATCTTAAATTATGACGATCACACGAGAGTCAAGAAAACTACCTACGACGTATGGACGTCTCTTGGGAGTTTAAATAATGAAGTTCCCAATGTCTTGATGAAAACTAGGTCATAACCGAATGAGTGTACCCTCAATCCTATTAGGGAGATGTATCCCTACACGAAAAGAGATCGTACCTATGATCTAATTAAGTGATCTAATGTTGCGTAACATGCCAAAAATGAATACGCGACCCAGAAGCAATCCTTATAGCACGCTGTGAAGCACGATGGAGAATGCAGTGTTTTACGAGAATCAACGTTCTAAATTATCGAGAACAATATGAAAGTATGACCTTCAACTACGGTTATTAGTTTCAACAGCACGAGGAATCCCATCTTGGAATGTATGATTTCTTAGAACGCATTCATCATGTCCAAGCTCCACAAGGACAAACAAGGGAGTGTCACATAACTAGAACTGATGATCATGATCAACAGTACTTACTTGGATTCCCATAAATTTCTTTTTAAGAACCCTCCTAAACGACAGTACCCCTTGTCCATTTCAGACTCTGGATTGACTCGCAATTTTGCAAGTTACACGTTAGTATTTCTTTTTCCATACAAGTTATAACTCACTTACAGTTTATTGCCTGCAGTCCTCTAACTCATCGTTCATAAAGAGTAAAGTTTTGACCTTGAAAGCTCCGGTCATAAACTGTCAAATTCTAAAGTCGCTTATATTTATGACCTTCAGGATAATCTCATTCCTCGTACATTTACTGAACCTCCTCAACAATAGTACCCTGTCTTTTATTAAGACTTTTGTTTGACTCACGTTTTACAATTAATACGCCACTTTCATTTTTTCTTTTTCCCACGAAAGTGGTGACTCAGTTTCAGTTCCCAAAATTGGAATACTCCTATAATTCAAGCATCGTTATTTGTTGTCGTCTCCTTTGAACCACAATATATAAGATCTATACCCCAATTTCTTGGACTCATACGATGAAATTTCGTTCTTATGATGCTTACATTGGTGACCTCCAAAATAATCACGCTATTTAAACATTTTCCTCGGAGAATTTCATATTATGTTGGAACTTTTGTTCACCTCTCTATTTGTAAACGTGTTGTAGCAATATCATTAGTACAAAGGTGAAATTATTTTATCTCAGTTCTAGTACATGTATTATTCCTAGTCTCAGAATTTTTCTTTCTGCAACTTGAAGTTAAGGCAAGCATACTGCACTTTTCCCTAACGGGTTTGATATAGCTGATTTTTCCAAATAGTTCACTTCAGTGTAGTTCCTTGATGAACCTGTGAAATCATTGATATAATTTTTAGTCCATATCAGGATGTCTTTGAACCATGACCAATATTTCTCCATTGCAATCACCTATATTTCTAAAAATTTTCACGGCTAATCATCGTAGGTAGTGACATGTTTGAACCACTACCCTTAATGTCTAGATCCCTTTGATTTAATTGGACAATTGTGCTGTCTTATTTGGCAGCCTACTATGAAAACTTACAGTTAATTCATTTCCATCTAGTTTTCATGACCTATCTCATATTCTTTCGAGTTCCCATCAGGAGTGAGCCTCAAGTTCTATGGGTCTATCTGAAACCAGTTGAGCCACGTAGTTCTTTGAATGGACATGATAAGCTCAATTGAACTTAGTACTTGCCTTCAAAGTCAATTATTACAATTTGATGATGAAAATTTGTTATTCTTGTTTCCATTGGGTATTCTGGAGCCCTTCAAATTTTCAGTCATACTCCTTCTGTGTGATATCAATTCCTATCCAAGTTACGACTGTTATATTAATCATCGAGTTCTTGACACAAGACTATCGGGAAAGGCATAGCCTTAATTCCTTTCAGATACATATGATAAACAAGTCTCTATTGACAGACGTGTAGGAAATGATACACCAACTAGAAGCGTCGCACAACCAACAACACGAAACGTTAAGTATTTCATATCTACGCACCGCTTATAACAAGCGGGTAAAAGATCGATTATTATGCTATGTAGACAGGTAACTAGCCCTAAGAAGAGAAATGTTAAGGAATGTACGTGGATCGAATGATGTACAAGACTCTAGATAAAAAAATGTTTGATCGATCGAAATGCTTATTAAGAGTAGTAAACCACAAGAAATGAAGACTCAACAAGGTTATGAAAAGCATGGAGAAAGTCCGAGTACATTCGTAGTTTATGCCTGACTAAACAAATTCCATCAACAAAAGAGATTCGTCTAAAGGTGGCAAGCAAAAGCCAAAGTTGGAGAGACTTTCGGGAGAGAGGACGCATGACAGTATTGCTACCCTCACCATCCCTGCTATGGAAGGGGAAAATCGATTTTTAAAAGAGTTATCGCAAGAGAACAAATATGGGGTCCTATAATATGGAGTAAGAACGAATGTTAGCAACAAAATGCGAAAGAAATATGGAATTAGCAATGTCTGGCGAAGGAGCCCACGCCTCCCCATACCCTATTTCAGTGGTCAAAGATAAACATGAGTAAAACAAAGCCGGTGCCGAATCACGACAAGAAGGATCGCAGTAAGCACGAAAGTATCTTGAAGACTGTGAAAGTTGACTACCCTAGCTAAACGGGATGTTCCGAGGTCAATCCGCTAGCTCAATTGCTACAAATACAATCGATGCAAGCATTAGAGAACTCGACAATGAAATCTAAGATGAGAAATGGCTTCACCAGTCAGCTGAAATAAATGAATTAATTAATGGCTTGAATCAACCATATTATCTCAGTCACCATGCAGAATGGCGCTGAAGGAGTAAGAAGCATTTAAGATCCAGTTACAAGAACTACTAGGCCTGGGTTTTTATTAAACTTAGTGTGTGACCACAGGGTACACCAACATTCTTCGTAAAAAAGGACAGAACATTGAGGATGTGTATCGACTACCGAGAAATAAACAAGTTGACCCTCACGAACAAGTACCCTTTACCGAGGATTGATGACCTCTTTGACCAGCTCCAAAGATCCGGTGTATTCTCGAAAATGGACTTGAGATCGGGATATCGTCATCTGAAAGTTTGACAAGACGATATACCCAAGACTGTCTTTCGCACCAGATATGGCCATTACGAGTTACTATAATGTCTTATGGGCTTACAAATGCCCCAACTGTGTTCATGGACCTTATGAACCGCGTGTTCCACCCATACTTGGACAAGTTCGTCCTAGTCTTTATAGATGATGTGCTCATTTACTCGAAGAACGAGGAGGAACACGAGGAACATCTGAGGACCACTTTGGAGACATTAAGAGCCGAGAAACTCTATGCTAAGCTTAGCAAGTGTTAGTTCTGGCTTAACGAAGTAAATTTCCTTGGACACATAGTGACAACAGAAGGGATTCGAGTAGATCCTGCCAGGGTGGAAGATGTACAACGTTGGCAGTCACCAACGACACCCAGTGAAATTCGGAGTTTCTTAGGGTCGGCTGAATATTACAGAAGAATTATTGCAGGATTTTTGCAAAATAGTAAGGTCAATGACTCAACAACTCAAGAAGGAACTAAGGTCAATTGGACGCCAGAATGTGAAGCAAGCTTTCAACTGTTGAAGAAAAAGTTGACCATGACACCAGTTCTAGTCATGCCAGAACCAGGAACAGGTTATGTGGTGTATACAGATGCATCAAAGGTCGGACTCGGATGCGTGCTAATGCAGAATGGTAAGGTGATCGCATATGCGTCACGCCAGTGATGGCCGCACGAGTCGAACTACCTGACACACAACTTGGAATTGCGGCAGTGATATATGCTTTGAAGATTTGGAGACATTATCTCTATGGAGTTCGATGTGAGATCTTCACGGACCACAAGAGCCCCAAGTACTTCTTCGAGCGGAAAGATTTGAACATACGGCAACGAAGATGGCTAGAATTAGTCAAGGATTATGACTATGGTATAAATTATCATCCAGGCAAGGCGAACGTGGTAGCAGATGCCTTGAGCAAAAAGACTACGCCTCAATTGGCCACTTTTCTCACATAGAATGATGAACTCATCTGCGAGTTCGCTAAGATGCGATTGAAAGTAGTAAGAGCACCGGAGAAGGTGAAGAGTAGAATTGCCACCTTGGTAATAGAACCAGATTTAAGGGCCAGGATCATCTATGCTCAAAGACGTGATGAGGCATTAGAGAAAGTTCGTCTGAAAGTGAGGACAAGCAAGGAGAAAGTTACCGCGAAGAATCAGATAACGCTCTCACTTTCGAATGAAGGCTATGTGTACCAAATGACGAGGCGCTCAGAAATGAGATCATGAGTGAAGCTCATGGGACACCATACACTGCCCATCCTAGGAGTACAAAAATGTACCAGGACATGAAGAAACAATTCTGGTGGGATGGCATTAAAAGGGGCATAGCGTCGTTTGTGGAAAGGTGCTTGGCATGTCAGCAAGTGAAGGCTTTACATCAATGACCCTATGAGAAATTACAACCCCTTAAGATTCCAGAATGGAAATGGGAGCACATTGCAATGGACTTTGTGACGGGACTGCCAAAGTCCCAATGAGGAAATACTGCCAT